>NC_090445.1:1510208319-1510529708 GCF_031143425.1 Pleurodeles waltl | reverse complement strand
TTCGAGACCGCTCAGTCGGTTAATGCGTCTGCAGCACAAATAAGGCGAACATAAGCCCAACTTTACACTTTCAAGTTTTTTTCAACAGGATGTCCCTCTGAAACGGCGAGACTCCACCTCGTGTCTGCACTTCCAAAGCACGCATCTTTACCATTTCGCCACACTGCTTTTCTGACTCCCAGGTTTGAAATCTACCGCACTGTTAGTACTGCCAGCTTCTGGTTCTACGCAAAACAGCAAGGTTTGATGTCTTTAAAGACCTGATTCAGAAACTTCCTTCTGTTATGCAGTTTCAATTCTTTCCAGCCCCAGTACAAGAGATTAATATAGCACAACACCAGTGACTATAATTTGGTAGACAGCTTGTGAGAACTGGTGCGAACTGTACAACCCTACTTTACAAAACAAAACATGGTGTGTCTCAGACTGGTGTCAAATTCACGCTTTGGAACTGGTAATCCTCGATGGTTTTTAAGATGTCTATAGGACTGTATCTATTAAGCATTTTGAAACGGCTAAAGGCTAGTGTGTGTATTCTCTCTCTCTCTCTTTCTCCTATACAGATACTCATCAAATTGAGCTGGGGGCACGACAAGGGGCGTAGCTGGGAGGGAGATGAATTTGTAATGACACTACTGTCAAGCATCCATTTTGCCCTTGCATTACCTTGGTTAATAGTCTCAAATTTCCTGTATGTGCAAATTCCTTCCGCACCTGTGGGAAAGGCATACGTAGGCAATAACCTGCATACTACAATCACCCATTCAAATGTGTAAGCCACCCATTGCATTTAAAGGGACGTCATGTTTGGACTAAGCCTTCTTTGTCAGAGGAATTTCAGTTCAAATGTATGTGGTTTAGAACTGTGCATAACAAACTGCTCTATGTGATATTAGGGCTGCTGTGCCCTTGTCCAAGTACTGTTTTGATCTTGGGCCCTTGCTGTTTGATCATGGACTATCAGTGTTTGATTCTGTACCAGCATTGTGCGTTGTTATGCCAGAGATGTATGATCTTCCGCTTGTGTTGAGTAAGACTGGGTAAGCAACAGGCAAGTCTGAGTCTGCACTATGTTGGATTGATTCAGTGCTTTGAGACCTTAACTCAGTCATGCATGATTTTGACTGTTCTTTTAATCGCCAGTATGTAATCTTGGCTAAGCTCTGTGTGATGTTGATCTGCTGTGTGACCTTGACTCATAGTGTATGATATTTTGCCAGTAATGTGTGTTCTTGGTGCAACACTGTGTGATCTTAACACATCCTGGCCTGATCTTGAGTCATTGCTGTGACATAGGCCAATGCTGGATGATCTCTTGTTCCAGTTTTATGGGGTGCTGGCTCATCCCTGTTTGATCTTGGTGCAGCCATTTTACCTCTTTGGCCAGTGCTTTGTTAGCCTATGGAAAGTTAAGGGTGAGCTTACGGAGAGCAACACACAGTTCCCAATGTCAAACCCACGATGTAAGTGGGAGATTTTTATCTTTAAATTATATTTTAAGTTTCTCATAGTTTTCCCTTCATTCCAATAAAAGCTAACTGGATAATACAGTTATTGAAATGTATGTTGTCTCTAAAACTATCTTCAAGTATTCCTAATATATTGCCATGTATACAATGGGCTCTGTATTGTGAAGAGTCATGGTCCTTCCACCTATCATTACTACCATGGAAGGGGATTGCAGGGGCAGTGGTGATACTGTCACAACACTGTGTGACCTTGGCCTAATTCTGTGCATTTAGCGGACTTGGCCAGCACAGTGTATTGAGACTACTGCTTTTTATACACCAACATTATGTACAGGGAATTGTCCATACATCTCATTAAATACTGAGAAGCGCCACTTTGATTATGTGCACAACTCTGGTTTCTTTGAAGCCAGCCTTTGTTCTTGCATGGTTAATTCCAAATGGAGAGTTAATATAATTACTGTTTGTGCAATTTACCTATTCATTGACTTTCTATAGATAATATATATGAACACAGAATATTTAAGGCCGTCAATGTATACTAAGCATAGACAGTGTGATAAAATAATATTTGTTTTGCACCATATGTATATGCATATGTCCTCAAGACAGAAAAGCATTTCAGTTTGGCAAATGCACTGATTTTATCATTGACTGTTATTAACTTACAACATAACTGGTACTATAAAGAGTTTATTGAAATTGACTAAAACTGCATCTCTGGTTGTTGAATTTGAAAGCACCCTTGAGGGGTGTACCAAACTGTTCCAAGAGGATGTAGCTGCACACTGTGAATACAGTGTGAAAGAATGCCTTTCAGGGGCTCAACCCTTCTTAACACAGTGACATGTAGAATAGGTTAACTTTAGATAAACTAGAGAGTGGTGTGAAGACCTGCTGAGACGAGGCCTCAACCCCGAAGAGAAGGAGCCTCATAACCTTCAGTGCAACTACACCCTCTAATCAGTAGCACTATTGAGTTATTGGTCAGCCACATCCAGGCATCCAGTGAAAGACTTGGAAGAGCAAATGTAATAAGTTACAGCAGTTTCAGCACGTATCAAAACACAAGATAAATGTATTAACATAAATTGATTAACTCCTTATAAAAGTTGAAATGAAAGCCAAACAATATGTCATGCCTTAATTTCTGGGATTTGTGATATTTGCAGCTTCGGTTTATAGGTTGAGCATAAGCATACAGCCTCTTGTATATCTTTAGTATATTTACTGTGGGCTTAAAGCTGTTTCATTTGTTCGTTTCAGTGTCATTTAAAAATCCTTGCTTGATAGTGGTCAGTCATGCGCCTTTGTCCCTCCTTGTTCTTTTTGGGAGCAGGGACCAACTACTGTATAATTACGCTTTGTCCTGTTATTCTCTTTTTTAGGAGACTTTTTTTTCTTCATTTCCTGCCTGTGTTCGGCGAAGCTTCAGTTTTCATTTGCAGAGCATTCTTGCTCTCAGCTTAGTTTTGCAGTAAACAAGGCTGTTATCTTGGTCACATTAGCTCTTCGAGCCGAGTGCATGCGTTCGGTCCCTTGTGGTGGGAGGGAGAAGGCCTGCTTATTTATTTATTTACTTGTTTTAACTTTCGATTCTTTACATGACTACCAACTACATTACACATGGACATATTCATTTTTTGTAGACAACGGGAGATTTAGTGACACCGTGATTCAAGCCCGGTTCCTTAGTTCCAAAGTCGGCAGCTCTAGTCTTTGTGCCACAACTTGTCCCTATTGGAACGCATGATGCAATCCAGCTCCTTTAATTATTGCAGCGCGGCACACGTGTTTTATGTTTACATATGGCTGGGCACCATTACAATGTGCCTGCATATAAAAAAAAACACAAGTAAGAAAACATGCCATTTACAACGCAGAGAGATCTAAATAAAAAAAAAGTGAGACCGATTGCATTACAATTGCGATTGCATTACGGGAGCCCGTGGTATTCTTCCTGCAATCGCATAATGTTAGAAAAAAACATAGCAATTCACTGAAAAGAACAAAGGTTAATGGTTAGTGGGACGTTATTGTTAGGTTAACGTTTTACCCGTACGAAACCACAGAAGTATAGCAGTTATAGTTATACTTATAGTTATACCTAGCTGAAGAAACTATAACTTGCACTGGAAAGTAACTTTAGCCAATGACGTATAGTTTCTTAACAAAAGTATAACTATAGGTATAACTGTAACAGCTGAATTTCTATGGTTTTGTATGAGTAAAATGTCAACCTAACTCTAACGTTCCTTGTAACCTTAGTTTTTTTCAGTGTGTGTATATATATATCAATACAGCGTTAACAAATCATCACACAATAAATACCCTGCGATGAAAGGCAAGAAGTCAGGACTCCGTGCAAAAAGACGTGCTTTACTTAAACAAAAAAAGAGAGAATTCTTTCTGATGCGTTTTGGAGAATTAACTCCTTGTTCACAGATCCAAACCGATCTTTGGTTTTGCATGCATTTAAATGTTCGAGACCCGGACAACACAAAATCAACACAGAAAACGGACTCATATAAATCCCAACAAAAAAGTGCTGTAAAAGTGTCGGCCATTTTGAAACGGGCATGTGTCTACTCATATTCAAACATATTATTTTTATACATATTATTTTTATACATATTTAAACATAATTAAACATAATTCAAAATATTCTAAATATACCAAATTTTATAAATCATTAATTTCCTAATAAACACAATACAATGTTATAGTATAACATTATTTCTGAATTTGCATCCTGTTACTTATCTCATATATGGATTATGACTCCTCATAGATTAGTAGATATAATAACTCCTTGCATTTTGCCGACACCTCAATAATATTTCTGATATACCTATTTAACAAAAGGGAGAAAAAAGAACTGAAAAACGTGTATATATACCTGTATAAGCAAACATAAGAAACAAAAACGGGCAGTACATGGCTACTTCTCTATACTTCGTTAATCCTCAGTAAGGACTTATTTCAAATACAATTCTTATCATGGTTTAAACCGGGTTAGGATGGACCCAAAGTTCCTCATCTTGATTAAAACCATAAGGAGAGATGGTTGTGTACTTGATAATTAATCTAGATTCTAATTGCCTAAGTTCCAATTCTCTATTTCCACCTCTTGTCTTCACTGGAATACTGTCTAGCACACAGAATTTCAATAAATCCTTGTTTTTTTGATGTGTGCTAGCAAAATGTCTTGCAATTGGATATGATTTGTCTTCATTAGTTATAGCTCTCATATGTTCTAATAGCCTCTTTTTAGCTTTATGAATCGTGCTGCCAATATAGTACTTATCACATGGGCAGCTCAAGGCGTAAACACAAAATTCAGTATTACAGTTCACATGTTTTCTAATAGTAAAGGGAGACGTATTTTTAGATAATTGAATTTTACGGCAGTTTTTACTGCCCTTACAAGCTTTACATTTGCCACATATAAAGAAACCCTGAACAGTACTCTCATTATTAGCCTGAGGTGGTTGAATTAGGCTTTTACATAAGTGATCTTTTCAAAGATGCACATCTTTTGAAAGTCACTGCTAAATGTTCATTAGTTTGAAGGATATTCCAATATTTCATCAAAATAAGTTTAACATCCCATGCTTGAATGTTAAAAGTTGTAATAAACCTGACTATTTCATTAGCTTCCATATTAATACTCTTTTGTGATATTAGCAATTTTTCTTGATCTAATGGTAAGACTTTTTCACAGGCAATATCAATTAATTTCTCAGAATAGCCTCTTTCCAAAAATATATTTTTCATCATTTGAATTTGTAACATAAAGTCACTATGCTCACTGCAATTCCTTTTTGCTCTTAAAAGTTCACCATATGGGATACTGCAAATAAGGTTTTTTGGATGACAGCTACTGGCATGGAGGATACTATTCCCTGCCGTTTTTTTAAAGAACAGGGTACTCGTGAGTCTATCCTTCTTGATTTTTAACTTCAGATCTAAAAATTAAACTTCCTTTTTATGTTTCTGTGATGTTAACCTCAAATTCATCTGGTTTATGTTTAATGCTTTAACAAATTCTACTGCCTGGTCTTCATTGCCATTCCAAATATCAAAGATATTGTTTTGAATTTTTAGATCTGAAGTTGTATATGTCTATAGGCTTTGAACCACCTTCAACCGACAAGGGGAGGGTGTTGTGTAGTCATTTTAGTCATAGCTCCATGCATGTTATTTTAACATGCTAGGCCACTGTGCACTTTAACCTAGATATATTTTAATCAGCTTCATCTTATTATTGTTACAATAACCATTTTTATCGTCTTGTTTTATTTTCCGTTTATCTAACTGTTTTTGCCTAGGCCAGCACTCTGTTCTCAAACAAGACATTCTTGATCACTCTGTGCTTCTTCCAAGGCTACAGCACGGTACATTGCCGGTGAAAGTGGTAGAAGTTTGGTCTCCAACATTTGTAGAAAACACACATCCTTACATGGGGACATTTTCTCAGAACATTAACTGTGTTGTTATAAAAACACTTCCTTGTTCCTTACACGTTAGAGGGAGATTTCAGCCAGGGAACGACGACTGTATGCTGAATGTTTCAAAACAGTGCTAACGTAGACCGCAGGCCTTTGCTCAGGTATGGGGGATGATGTCTTCCCAGGGGAACCTGAAGAGCAGATTAGAGCTTAACATTCTGTGCTCTATCATAGCCTAGGTAGGAGCTAGTCTATTGCCTATAGTGACAATATGATAGCGTTGTTTTTACACTTCACTCTTCTCGTCACAATTTTAATACTGTCATGTTGTGTCGTCCTGGTTATTGCAGCTCACGCTTTGCTATCTAAGATGCAGTTTTTAAATTAAACTTATTATTGAAACATATACTGCTTCTGTTTGTCATTTATATATGGGACTGAATTGTAAATGAGAGAAACGGATGAGACCTGAGTGACCACGACTTCCCTGAGAAGCCAAACATGTCATGCGCTCAGCAGCCCAGTCATCCCTATCCTTGGGGAGATAGTTAGCCAGAGCAAAACCCGGACTGGAGCGACAGGTGTCACCCGCAGTGGGTTAGACTTAGTCTCCCACACCACGGGCGATTCTGCCACTCAAAATCCAGTAGTCTCATTAGAATAATGAGAGCCTACGCGACACTACATAGTCCAAATGTCTTTCTGGGCAGAATATTAGGCCCCTCCAGAGTACACTCATTTCATGCTCTGTTAAGTCATGCTTAGATAAATTAATGACCAGGTTGTCTTCTCCCTTTTCCCCATCTTCTTGCATTATTTCCTTTGTCTGCTGCGTAGCGGGTAACCTCTTGTTTTTCTTGGCCCCCTTCTCGTCTTTCTCCATCTCTTTCTCCCTCTGGCATTAATTGCCCCGGTCCTCGTCCTCTGCCTCTGCCCCTCGGTGTTGTTTGATCCATGTAGAGTGTTTTCTTGGTTATGAGTGATGTTCCTTCTCCCTCTCTTCCGCTCCAATCAGTCTTTGATTAGCTGTTTGTTACTTCAGTAGATTCTTCCAACATCTGCTGGCCTGTGTGCAGTTGTTATTTCAAAATATCAAACCTTTTCGCAAATGTCCGAATTCTCCCTTTATTATAGTCTACCTCATCCCTTAGGAATTTTCTCTGCTTTCGTTCTTCCACTTGTTGTTCATGTTTATCCAGATTTGCCTCCATTGTTGTTCTCAATTTCTTACTTATTTCTTCCTGTTGTAAGAGTTGGATCTTGTTTACTAATTCTTTAACATTTTTCTTAATCTCTACAATGTCTTTTTTGGCATATTTGATTATAATCTCCAACATATGCTTGGAACAATGCATGCTATTTTCGCCCCATTCCTGTAACAAGTCAGGGCTAGTATCTGGATGATTAAGTGGAGTAAACATCCTCAGTCCCCTAGGGACTCTCCCCACTTGAATATACTTTTCAAGGGTAATTATTACCCAACTTTTAGTGATTTCTTTCTTGAGTAGCTGTACTAATTGAAAATGTAACTGTTTAATATTCCCAGTTGGTGTCTCACCCATCATGTTTCCATCTTTATTTACTTTGGGTGCTGCTGACTCCCTTCGAAAGTGTTTCTGCTCTCACAAGTCGCTTAGCTGCTCTCATCTCCATATTAATATTATGGTCTTTATGTAATGTCTATTGGGAAAAGTAATGCTTGTGAGAACCAATGCAAAAATAAAAAGCCGATCCTGTGTTCACATCTTTATGGCTTTTCAATGACATTTCCTCCATATCGCACTGCACGTTTTCCTTGAATGCTTTTCCTTAATTAAACTGAGTCACTATATCCCTTATTATAATAGCTCCGAGCAATATCTAATATAGAAAAAACGAAATCACCAGTGATGGCAAATAAACTAAAGCATTAATAGTCGTTAAATTTCGATACTTTGATTGATCCATAGGGTTGTTATCTCAGGCTCATGTACTGGTCCCACAGGGATCACCTAGGATAGGAGTAAGTATGTCCCGATACCATGTAAATATATGAGAGAGGACAAGTATTTATGCAGTAAGACCAGTGATATAGACTTATTGGGACAAAGGAAAGGGACAGGCGGGTAGCCTTGGTAGAGTACACTTATGCATAGACATATACAATTGCTACTAAAAACCTAAGATATATATATAAAAGCAATGTCAATGATGACAAGTTGAAGGGACACGTGAGCATGTAAAGGGACAATTTAAAACATGAACATGTGGCGTAAAACCAAATTCCAAAAGGCAAAGTCAATTTTGAAAAGTTCCAATCGATTCCGGGACCATAGAGGACAGGAAATCTTCCACTTCCGCCGATGTTAGAGTAGGAGAGTCATCGCCAAGAAAGATCAAGGAGCAGTTGTATTCTGTAGCCTCAGCCAAGGCGGCATTCCGTAATGTGCCCAGTGATGAATCATGAGCTACATCCTCCAGGAAGGGCAACTCATAAGTAGCTTCTCGTAGCAAACGCAACCTCAATGCGCATGTCTGGTGATGAACCGTCAGCGAGAACATCAACAGATCAGCGTCCAATAAAGGCAAGCGCCGCATAAAAAGACAGACTTCCAGTGCGTGTTCGAAAGAGCACCAGAGGCACCGAAACACCGGCTGCACACAATGCAAAACCAGTCAGAATGACAAAGACCAGCTACACTCCAGGAGTGTTGCTCCATAATACTGCATCATGCGTTCACGACACAGATGTGCTGATGGGAGTGCTTTCCTTCCTCCTTGTTGCGGCGGGACAGCCATTGTGCATTAAAAATAGCAACCGCAAGATGCCAGCTAGTAAAGCCAAAGTTATCGGAAATCCCCCGAAAATACTACAAAAGATTGGGTGGATTGCTGATGGTATTAAACTGAATATGGAGGAAAAGATGTGAATGAAACCAGAACCAACAGCTTTAAAAAAATGTGCGATTCCAGTTGTACTGGACGCATTAAACATTTGTCCCACGAGTTCATCAAAATGTCTAGGAAAGTTTGTATTTAAAAGGGACTGTATTTCTGCTGATGACCTTGCCACCTGAAGTGCGTAGGTCTCAGTTGCAGATGTAAAGGCCACATGCTTTTGAAACAATAAAGCCTTGAGTCTGCTCAACTTGTCAAAATTCACATTTGAAGTAGCAATGTGAGGCCAAATGTCAGCTACCTCTTTAACCCCTTCCCCGCCATGGACGTAATGGTTACGTCCATGGCAACGCCCGTGTGGCGCCATGGACGTAACCATTACGTCCTGCTACCGGCACTCGGGGGAAGCGCTAGCGCTCCCCGGAGGGCCACCCTCCCCACCCCCCCAGGCCAGGGCTGAAAGGGGAATCCCTTCCCCTTCAACCCCCGACCCCCCCCCGTGACATCAGCGCGCGCTGACAATCACAGAGCCTCCCCCATTGCGCTGGAAGCTCAGCTTCCAGCGCAATCGAAAGAGAAATGGTCAGCATTTCTCTTTCGATCACGTGGGGGAGGCAAGGCGAGGCTTCAAAGGGAAGGAAATGTATTTCCTTCCCTTTGAAGTCTCTCCCAGGGTTTCAAAAGCCGGATTGCTTGCAATCCGGCTTTTGAAACCCCACTAGACACCAGGGATGTTTTTTTTTTTGAAAGTTACATAATGGAGCGACCCCTTGGGCAAGGGTCGCTACCATGGGGGCATTTTTTTAAAGGCCTTTTCGGGCAGATCAACCTATTATTTGGGGCAGAAACCTCTAGACACCAGGGATACTTTTGTTTTTTTTGTTTTGTTGTTGTTTTGTTTTGTGTTTTAGGTGTGGAGAGCGACCCCTTAGGCAAGGGTCGCTCCCATAGGGGGCAAATTATATTTTTATGAGGCCAATCTGCCCCCAATGGGGGTAGAAACCACTAGACACCAGGGATTTTTTTTTTTTTTTTTCACGTAAGGGGAGCGACCCCTTAGGCAAGGGTCGTTCCCCTGGGGGGCAAATTATATTTTTATGAGGCCAATCTGCCCCCAATGGGGGTAGAAACCACTAGACACCAGGGATTTTTTTTTTTTTTTTCACGTAAGGGGAGCGACCCCTTAGGCAAGGGTCGTTCCCCTGGGGGGCAAATTTATTTTCGGCCATTTCTGCCCCCCATGGGGCAGATCAGCCTATTGTAATTAGGTCGATCTGCCCCCATGGGGGGCAGAAACCACTAGGCACCGGGGATTTTTGTTGTTGTTGTTATTTTACAGATGGGGAGCGTCCCCTTAGGCAAGGGTCGATCCCCTGGAGGGGCAAATTGTATTTAGGCCATTTCTGCCCGCTTTGGGGGCAGATCGGCCAAATATAGGTCAATCTTCCCCCAAGGGGGGCAGAAACCACTAGGCACCAGGGATCTTTTTTTTGCATTGTCACACAAGGGGAGCGACCTTGTAGGCAAGGGTCGCTCCCCGGGGGATGTTGGGGGGGCAATTTATTTTAGGCCATTTCTGCCCCCCTTTTCTTAGAGATGGGGAGCGACCCATTGGGCAAGGGTCTCTCCCCTGGGGGGCAAATTGTATTTAGACCATTTCTGGCCCCCTTGGGGGCAGATTGGCCGATTTTAGGTCAATCTGCCCCCAAGGGGGCAGAAACCACTTGGCACCGGGGATTTTTTTTTTGGCGCCAATGTCACGCAGGGGGAGCGACCCCGTAGGCAAGGGTCGCTCCCGGGCAGGGGTTAGGGGGGCAAATGTATTTTAGGCCATTTCTGCCCCCCCGGGGGCAGATCGGCCTATTGTTATTAGGCCGATCTGCCCCTAGGGGGGGCAGAAACCTCTAGGCGCCAGGGCAAATTTTATTTTGTGTTTTTTTTTGTTTGTTTGTTTGTTTTTTTAGAGATGGGGAGCGACCCATTAGGCAAGGGTCGCTCCCCTGGGGGGCAAATTGTATTTAGACCATTTCTGCCCCCCTTGGGGGCAGATTGGCCGATTTTAGGTCAATCTGCCCCCAAGGGGGCAGAAACCACTTGGCACCGGGGATTTTTTTTTTGGCGCCAATGTCACGCAGGGGGAGCGACCCCGTAGGCAAGGGTCACTCCGGGGGGGTTTGGGGGGTGGGGGACAAATTTATTTTAGGCCATTTCTGCCCCCCCTGGGGCCGGCTGAGCTACAGGCCAAAATCCACAGGTAGGCACTGTTTTCTATGAAAAAATGTGATGTGTCCACGTTGTGTTTTGGGCCATTTCCAGTCACGGGCGCTAAGCCTACCCACACAAGTGAGGTATCATTTTTATCTGGAGACTTGGGGGAACGCTGGGTGGAAGGAAATGTGTGGCTCCTCTCAGATTCCAGAACTTTCTGTCACCGAAATGTGAGGAAAACATGTTTTTTTAGCCAAATTTTGAGGTTTGCAAAGGATTCTGGGTAACAGAACCTGGTCAGAGCCCCACAAGTCACCCCATCTTGGATTCCCCTGGGTTTCTAGTTTTCAAAAATGTGCTGGCTTGCTAGGTTTCCCCAGGTGTCGGCTGAGCTAGAGGCCAAGATCCACAGGTAGGCACTGTTTTCGATGAAAAAATATGATGTGTCCACGTTGTGTTTTGGGCCAATTCCTGTCGCGGGCGCTAGGCCTACCCACACAAGTGAGGTATCATTTTTATCGGGAGACTTGGGGGAACGCTGGGAGGTAGGAAATTTGTAGCTCCTTTCAGATTCCAGAAGTTCTGTCACCGAAATGTGAGGAAAACGTGTTTTTTTAGCCAAATTTTGAGGTTTGCAAAGGATTCTGGGTAACAGAACCTGGTCAGAGCCCCACAAGTCACCCCATCTTGGATTCCCCTAGGTCTCTAGTTTTTGAAAATGCACAGGTTTGGTAGGTTTCCCTAGGTGCCGGCTGAGCTAGATGCCAAAATATACAGGTAGGCACTTTGCAAAAAACACCTCTGTTTTCTTTAAAAAAATGTGATGTGTCCACATTGGGTTTTGGGGCATTTCCTGTCACGGGCGCTAGGCCTACCCACACAAGTGAGGTATCATTTGTATTGGGAGACTTGGGGGAACGCTGGGTGGAAGGAAATTTGTGGCTCCTCTCAGATTCCAGAACTTTCTGTCACCGAAATGTGAGGAAAACTTGTTTTTTTAGCCAAATTTTGAGGTTTGCAAAGGATTCTGGGTAACAGAACCTGGTCAGAGCCCCACAAGTCACCCCATCTTGGATTCCCCTAGGTCTCTAGTTTTAAAAAATACACAGGTTTGGTAGGTTTCTCTAGGTGCCGGCTGAGCTAGAGGCCAAAATCTACAGGTAGGCACTTTGCAAAAAACACCTCTGTTTTCTTTAAAAAAATGTGATGTGTCCACGTTGTGTTTTGGGTCATTTCCTGTCACGGGCGCTAGGCCTACCCACACAAGTGAGGTATCATTTTTATCGGGAGACTTGGGGGAACGCTGAGTGGAAGGAAATTTGTGGCTCCTCTCATATTCCAGAACTTTCTGTCACCGAAATATGAGGAAAACGTGTTTTTTTAGGCAAATTTTGAGGTTTGCAAAGGATTCTGTGTAACAGAACCTGGTCAGAGCCCCACAAGTCACCCCATCTTGGATTCCCCTGGGTCTCTAGTTTTCAAAAATGCATAGGATTGGTAGGTTTCCCTAGGTGCCGGCTGAGCTAGAGGCCAAAATCTACAGGTAGGTCACTTTGCAAAAAACACCTCTGTTTTCTTTAAAAAAATGTGATGTGTCCACGTTGCGTTTTGGGGCATTTCCTGTTGCGGGCGCTAGGCCTACCCACACAAGTGAGGTATCATTTTTATCAGGAGACTTGGGGGAACGCTGGGTGGAAGGAAATATGTGGCTCCTCTCTGATTCCAGAACTTTCTGTCACCAAAATGTGAGGAAAACGTGTTTTTATAGCCAAATTTTGAGGTTTGCAAAGGATTTTGGGTAACAGAACCTGGTCAGAGCCCCACAAGTCACCCCATCTTGGATTCCCCTAGGTCTCTAGTTTTCAAAAATGCACAGGTTTGATAGGTTTCCCTAGGTGCCGGCTGAGCTAGAGGCCAAAATCTACAGGTAGTCACTTTGCAAAAAACACCTCTGTTTTCTTTCAGAAAATGTGATGTGTCCACGTTGCGTTTTGGGGCAATTCCTGTCGCAGGCGCTAGACCTACCCACACAAGTGAGGTATCATTTTTATCAGGAGACTTCGGGGAATGCTGGGTGGAAGGAAATTTGTGGCTCCTCTCATATTACAGAACTTTCTGTCACCGAAATATGAGGAAAACGTGTTTTTTTAGCCAAATTTTGAGGTTTGCAAAGGATTCTGGGTAACAGAACCTGGTCAGAGCCCCACAAGTCACCCCATCTTGGATTCCCCTAGGTCTCTAGTTTTAAAAAATGCACAGGTTTGGTAGGTTTCCCTAGGTGCCGGCTGAGCTAGAGGCCAAAATCTACAGGTAATCACTTTGCAAAAAACACCTCTGTTTTCTTTCAAAAAATGTGATGTGTCCCCGTTGCGTTTTGGGGCTTTTCCTGTTGCGGGCGTTAGGCCTACCCACACAAGTGAGGTATCATTTTTATCAGGAGACTTGGGGGAACGCTGGGTGGAAGGAAATTTGTGGCTCCTCTCTGATTCCAGAACTTTCTGTCACCAAAATGTGAGGAAAACGTGTTTTTATAGCCAAATTTTGAGGTTTGCAAAGGATTTTGGGTAACAGAACCTGGTCAGAGCCCCACAAGTCACCCCATCTTGGATTTCCCTAGGTCTCTAGTTTTAAAAAATGCACAGGTTTGGTAGGTTTCCCTAGGTGCCGGCTGAGCTAGAGGCCAAAATCTACAGGTAGTCACTTTGCAAAAAACACCTCTGTTTTCTTTCAAAAAATGTGATGTGTCCACGTTGCGTTTTGGGGCATTTCCTGTCGCGGGCGCTAGGCCTACCCACACAAGTGAGGTATCATTTTTATCAGGAGACTTGGGGGAACGCTGGGTGGAAGGAAATTTGTGGCTCCTCTCTGATTCCAGAACTTTCTGTCACCAAAATGTGAGGAAAACGTGTTTTTATAGCCAAATTTTGAGGTTTGCAAAGGATTCTGGGTAACAGAACCTGGTCAGAGCCCCACAAGTCACTCCATCTGGGATTCCCCTAGGTCTCTAGTTTTCAAAAATGCACAGGTTTGGTAGGTTTCCCTAGGTGACGGCTGAGCTAGAGGCCAAAATCTACAGGTAGGCACTTTGAAAAAAACACCTCTGTTTTCTTTCAAACAATTTGATGGGTCCACGTTGCGTTTTGGGGCATTTTCTGTCGCGGGCGCTAGGCCTACCCACACAAGTGAGGTATCATTTTTATCGGGAGCCTTGGGGGAACGCTGGGTGGAAGGAAATGTGTGGCTCCTCTCTGATTCCAGAACTTTCTGTCACCAAAATTTGAGGAAAATATATTTTTTTAGCCAAAGTTTGAGGTTTGCAAAGGATTCTGGGTAACAGAACCTGGTCAGAGCCCCACAAGTCACCCCATCTTGGATTCCCCTAGGTCTCTAGTTTTCAAAAATGCACAGGTTTGGTAGGTTTCCCTAGGTGGCGGCTGAGCTAGAGTCCAAAATCTACAGGTAGGCACTTTGCAAAAAACACCTCTGTTTTCTTTTAAAAAATGTGATGTGTCCACGTTGCGTTTTGGGGCATTTCCTGTCGCGGGCGCTAGGCCTACCCACACAAGTGAGGTATTGTTTTTATCGGGAGACTTGGGGGAATATAGATTAGCAAAATAAGTGTTATTGCCCCTTGTCTTTCTCTACATTTTTTCCTTCCAAATATAAGAGAGTGTGTAAAAAAGATGTCTATTTGAGAAATGCCCTGTAAATCACATGCTAGTATGGTCACCCCGGAATTCAGAGATGTGCAAATAACCACTGCTCCTCAACACCTTATCTTGTGCCCTTTTTGGAAATACAAAGGTTTTCTTGATAGCTATTTTTCACTCTTTATATTTCAGCAAATGAATTGCTGTATACCCAGTATAGAATGAAAACGCACTGCAGGGTACAGCTCATTTATTGGCTCTGGGTACCTAGGGTTCTTGATGAACCTACAAGCCCTATATATCCCCACAACCAGAAGAGTCCAGCAGACGTAACGGTATATTGCTTTCAAAAATCTGACATTGCAGGAAAAAGTTACAGAGTAAAACGTAGAGAAAAATTGCAGATTTGTTCACCTCAATTTCAATATTTTGTTTTTTCAGTTGTTATTTTCTGTAGGAAACCCTTGTAGGATCTACACAAATTACCCCTTGCTGAATTTAAAATTTTGTCTACTTTTCAGAAATGTTGCGGTTTCTGGGATCCAGCATTGGTTTCATGCCCATTTCTGTCACTGACTGGAAGGAGGCTGAAAGCACAAAAAATCGTAAAAATGGGGTATGTCCCAGTAAATTGCCAAAATTGTGTTGAAAAATTGGGTTTTCTGATTCAAGTCTGCCTGTTCCTGAAAGCTAGGAAGCTGGTGATTTTAGCACCGCAAACCCTTCATTGATGCCATTCTCAGGGAAAAGACCACAAGCCTTCTCCTGCAGCCCCTTTTTCCCATTTTTTTGAAAAAAACGAAATTTTCACTGTATTTTGGCTAATTTCTTGGCCTCCTTCTGGGGAACCCATAAAGTCTGGGTACCTCTAGAATCCCTAGGATGTTGGAAAAAAAGGACGCAAATTTGGCGTGGGTAGCTTATGTGAACAAAAAGTTATGAGGGCCTAGGCGTGAACTGCCCCAAATAGCCAAAAAAAGGCTTGGCACCTGAGGGGGAAAAGGCCTGGCAGCGAAGGGGTTAATCTGAGTGGGGGGAAAAAGCACGTTCCCGCAGCATGTAACGAACTAAGAGACCGAAACGACATAAACTATTCCAGATCGCATACCATAACAGTCTTCACCATTGAGGAGGATGTAGCTGCTGTTCGAAAGCACCTGGAACGTAAGTCTAATCAAGGGGATTGGAACTCCCTTCAGATAACAAGCTAAGTTCGCTACAGAAGCGTTACACGCCCCATGCAAGGACGGCTGTTTACAAACCATCGAATGGCTGACTGAAGTCTCGCATTCACTACCACTAAGAAAAACTTCTTTCATGCCACTGAGACATTTGTACGAGAAGGGAAGCTCCCACACCTCATGGATGTAACTATCTCCCAGCCTTTTTATATCTGCCTACCGGAATGTGTTTTAAACAGGTGAATTGAAGTGTAGAAATAGGCAGATTGATGACCCTGTGTTTTTGCCACTCAGCAAATGGTATTTCAGCCACAGTAACAGGCAACTTTTCTAATTTCTCAATATTAAGCATGACATAAGTCGCTTCTTTCTTAGCCATTAGTTGTTGTTGTCGCGTTAAATTAAAAGAAGAAAATATCTCCCTTGCACTGACATGCTGCCAGGGAACGCGACCCGCCTTTAATGTTTGAAGTGTCCAACCCAACTGCATAATGGACCTTAGCTGACTTTGTCCATGATATAAGGAAGACATATCTGTTTGTATAATGTCAATAGCAGAAAAAACAATGTTATTTAAAGTGTATATCCGGTCGGACAAGGTATTAATCCTATTATCCACAACAGCTAATGCCTTTTTCAGATTTTTCTGGTCTATTAACATTAACCGGGCAGCTGCTTCTTGTGGGAAAGCTTCCAAATTTCATTATATACTTTATATAACAAACGCTTCCTACGGTGTTTTCTGGGGCCTAACAGGAAATCCTGTAAATTAGTGTTATTAGACAGGAGACTGAGGTGTTCCCTAACCGCATCTAGATAGGAAAGTCTTAACCATTGCTGGCATAGTTTCCCTACACTATATGTTGTAACTATTCCCGCATGTTCGGATGATATATAGCAAGGGTCCGGCCTACTAGTTCTAAAACCCCCTGAGGAGCTGATAAAACGTTGATGACACCTGTTGGTATCTATCAGCCACAATAACCACCAGCCAGGACGTGTCAGTGAAATATTAAATGTACCATTCTGGACCCATTAGTCGAGCTGATCTTCAGTTGCATTTACATATTTTTGCCATTTATAAAACTTTGCATGGGCGGATATACTGGGCATGTTTAATTCCTTAATCTTAGCTAAGCCTAAACAACTTGTCTGTTTCATTTAAGAATATCATTTGTACAGGTATGAGGCATGCTCCAAATAAATATTCTTCTCCCCTAATTTGCCAATGTCTAGTTCCCCATACACTTTTCAGATCAATCGACTTCAGCCAATATTCATAGCCTTCTATAGACATCCGGGAAACAAAGGATTCCGAATATATACATTTTGTATTTGTCAATAGAATATGTATATCTTTAGTAGGTGGCAATTTAAAATAATATGACTCAGCATTTTTTACATTGTGCCCAGAAAAATATGTTAACTTTTCAGAATATGTTTTGGAACTCGCTAGTGGCGGAGTCGGACAATGTTCCCATTGTGTAAGATTAAAAACAGTTTTGGGGCTGCTCGCTCTATGTATAAAATGGTGCCCATAATAATTATAGCAAAACATATCACCATAATTTTCTTTAGATTGATAAACATCTTTGTTTTCAAATACAGTATAGTACTGCAATTCAGCCATCATAGAATCAACTGTTTTGACATCCCAATCATCAGAAACAATGCCTGGTATTATTATATCAATCATTCATAGTTTGAACACACATGGTATTTGAATGACTTCCGTGGGACCGTATATGTCAAATATTACTTTGTCCCAATCAGTCCCCTCAGGAATTGATACAGCGGAAATGTTCACAAAGGATAAGTCTCTTCGGATCTTGTGTGATGAAAAATGTGGTTTTAAGACCTTCTCCACCAATTCAACTGTTGATTTTTCAGGGAGAAAATGACCATGTATAAACAAGAAGAAAGTGATAACAAAACCAATCCAAAGTAGGAAAGCTAAGACATTGAAGGAAGGCCATAGATAGTTCCATGGAAAAATAAAATATCGTTTTTAAGCCAGTTCATTAGCTTACGTGTTTTTGTCAATTCAAGTGTCGAAAAGGCAAATGAGTCTGAGACGTCATCATTGAAGTTGGCAAAATATCCAGAAGCAGTATGTGCAAAAGCTGGAGCTGTGGTCATTGGTGGAGTTGGTGTTTCCCGGGGTGGTACACAGTAAATAGCACCAACCGTTTGTGTTGAAGTTGAGTCAAATCGGTCAATCATTTCGATGTTAGTGGAACCAATGCAAGATCATTTTCCATCCTCCCCAAGCTCGGAGAGGTGTCAGGGTTGCTGTTAACAACTTGTAGAAGGACTTCTTGACCAGTAGTGAGAGGGATTCGGGACCTACTGAATGTTCATCTTGCTCTGCTGTGCAGGATCAGCCACATGGTGTAGTTTGACATTATCGATAGAGTCAAAATGATTTTCTTTGGCACCTGCCAGCGGAGGTAGAATTACAGTTCTGGTACCGTGTATCCCCAATACTGGGACTGGTGCTCGATAGGAAGGGCCAAGTTCCTTTTTCACAGTGACAGTGACTTTTTCACGTCCAAGATCCCGACTCTGGGAATCCATCGGGTAGGTGTTCCAGGCACATCCTTGATTCCTGTGGAGGCAGCACCAATAGAAGAAGTATCGGCATGGAACTGTTGCAATTCCTGTAAGACAGTGACACATTCATTTATGTCAAAAGGTGCTTCTGCTGCCTCCACGCCAGGACCATCAAGACCCGGAACATACATTTGAGTTCTGAACAGGTACTCATATGAAGTATGACCCCCCAGATACCTTCTAGGCAGATTATTAAGTGCTCTCTGAACTCCATACAGGTGATTAAGCCAACTACGATCTGTACCTAAGACTCCGGCTGTTAAGGATTGCTTTAAATCACAGTTTAATCGCTCCACAACACTATTTCCCTCGGGATGAAATGGAGATGAGTACTGGAGTTGGACCCCCAACAAAGCCATGGTGTCCCTGAATGCCCTTGAGACGAAACTAGGGCCCTGGTCCGAGTGGAAAGCCGCAACCGCATATGTACCAATAAAGACTCGCAAATCTTTAATAACAGTCCGAGCGTCAGCCGAGCGTTGTGGCCACACCCATAAAAATCTGGAGCAAGAATCAACAGCGACTAATATATACTTGTATGCATTATCCAGGGTTAGGGGACCGCAGTGGTCCAAGTACACACATTGTAATGGTTTGTTTGAAATCAAGAGGGGTGTCTGCGGTGGGCGTTTTGACAGTGGAAACTTTGATTTTTTGGAAGATGTCACAGCAAAGGACATACTGCTCGGTCTCTTTGTAGAGACCTGGCCACCAATAACAGGCTTACAAGATCGAAATTGTAGCCACCACACCAGCATGGGCAGATGCCACCCCCTCATGCGCTGCTTTAATCAATTGTGATCTTATATCTCAATTGGGAATGTCTCGTACCCCTATGCCTGGTATCTTAACCTCAGCGTTCAGCATACCTCCCATTCGGTAGGAATAATTGTCAGGAAATCCTTTTGGATCGGGCGTACCATCAGCTGTAGCTGTCACGGCAGCCCATATGTCTGCGTCCGGTTTTGAATTCAAACGAGTCACTGCAGCTACAGCAGCCACAGCCACTGCTGACTTTGCGGCTTCATAAGCCAATGTATTTCCAGCAACGTGTTTCCCAACGCGCTGGTGTCCAAGTGTATGTACTACATGGACATTTGGTAGCATCTCTTTCAAATCTGCTAAATTCCCCCACAGAAGTCTGTGTTTAATGGTGTTGCTCTTGGAATCTCTGAACCCATTCTGGCGCCAGTAATGCAGATATTCATTGAAGCACTGGACACAATAATATGAATCACAAATAATCAGTGTATGCTGTGCAGGATCCGTATGTTCCAGTGCCATCAGAGCTTTTAGCTCTGCCAATTGTGCTGTGCAATCCCCTAGGCCAGTGGTCTTCAAACTTTTTAATGCTGCGCCCCCCCCCCCAGTTGAAAAATAAAAATCATTGGGCCCCCCCTCAGAATTTTTCACAATTAGTTTAGAAATTTGGCAATGTTTAAACATGTCTAAACCTATTTAAACATTGCAGTTAAGTACTGTTACCTTTTTAAAACTGCAATAACATGCTTCTGCTTAAAACAAAGGCATGTTATCTGTATAATAGTTCTTTTGGCCAGAGTTTGGCGCCCCCCCTGGGATCACTTAAGGCCCCCCAAGGGGGGCCCGCCCCCCAGTTTGAAGACCTCTGCCCTAGGCTTTGCATAAATGTATGTAGAGGACAAAATGTATTGTCCTCCATGTAGCTGCTTACGACAGCGCAAGCAGCAGAATATTGGTATTTTGTGCCAACTGCAGGTTGTGCTGAGCCATCGGTGTACACAACTCTATGATATTGTTCGATAGGCAATGTATTTGCTGGAACTGGGTATTCTAGTTCATACTGCAAAAATTCTTGTGTTTGTAATTTTAGGTCAAAAATGTACTCTACATCAGTGGCTGTCAAAGACGTGGCCCATTGTATCCATCACGGATGTAATGCTTTTTGCATTTGCAACTCTGGCTTTTGTACCAGCCTCCAGGGCTGGGATAGGAGAAACGACAATAATGTGTTTTCCTTGGGCTAGAGGTCATTCTTTAATGACAGCCATTTGTACAGCAGTGAGTATTTTCTCAGTGGGAGAAAAGTGTTGTTCTGCCACTGAATATAAGTGTGATTTGTATGCAATCTGGACTGTCTCACCTTCATTAAATGTCACATAGGTGAAACCGATGGCACCAGCTATTACTCTGATGACCAAATATGTTTTGTTGTCCCTTATGTGTAAATGTTGTCCTGCAAGCATGTCTGTTTGCAATTCTCTAAGAATGCGTGTATGTTCAATTGTCCAGAATTTGCTTGAAAAATCAGGGCGTATCAGATCATATAAAGGTTTTATGCGTGTAGCATAATCTGGAATGTAAGTTCTGCCAAACTTTAGGAAACCCAATAGAGATTGGAGTTTTGTAATCATATTTGGGGGTTGCAACTGTGCGCATTTTTCTAAAACTTGCGGCGCTAGGCTCTTTCCTTCACTTGACAGCTCATATCCCAGAAACAGGACGCTGAGGAAGGCAATTTTAGTTTTTTTAAAATTGAATTTGTAGCCAAATTCAGCAAATCCTACGACAATGCGGGCTATCCATCTTAAATGTTGTAGCAATTCATCATCCATAAGATAGATATCATCTACATAGGACAATGCTTCAGAATCAATCTTGTGCAAAATTGCTGTCACATGAGCTGTGAACAGTCCTGGGCTGTTCTTATACCCTTGAAGTAAACAACATATTTTTTTCTGGGAGCCTAGTGCACTGAAACTTGTGACGTCTCTACTCTCAGGCACTATATTCTGGCAGAAGAAACCATTGGAAATGTCCAGTGTTGTTTTGTATTTTTTACGCACTATATTGTTCATTAATGCTGTGCCATGTGAGTTTTATATGGCATATGTGCATGTATGAGTATTTAAGTGTCTGTAGTCTAAGACTATTCTATATGGATGGCCTGGTTTAGCTACTAAGAACAATGGATTATTCATTGGGGAGACACAGGGTTCAATTACGCCCTGGTACTCTAATTGTGTGAGTATTTCTCTCACATGTGCTTTTGCTTCATGTTTTATTGGATACTGAGGTTGGGGTTGAGGTTCATTTTTGATAGGAATTACATGTAGGGGGATTCTTTATCCCATCCTACGTGATTGCGGTATAACGCAGGTGCCTGTGCCAAAGCCCAATCAATGCCATAGGATTCAGCGAGTTCTTCTGGAACAAGGGGCGAGAAAGAAGGCTTAATGATGTCTTCTCCATATGGGAAGGCACGGACAAATTCAGGTGGCCAATCTTGTTCGTCCAGCAAAACATCATATATGTTTACTACGCGATCCCAAAAGATTGCGTCTATTATGCTCTCAATGTCTCCTTCTAACTGTATCGTTACTTTATATACCCTATCAGGTGTGGAGACACGCATGTCCGCAGTTTCTACTTGTAGAAAGTCATCAGTTGCTTTCACCTCCAGATACTCTAGAAGACTCCGGAAAACTATTGTGACCTCTGCCGCGCTGTCTAGAAGTTCTAGAGCCCACTTCTTGTTCTTCAAGAGGACCCTCTTCCTGAGTGGCATGTCGGACTGCAACTGCTTCCACTTTTTTCTTTTTGAATTGGGGTTTTTGTTGGGCGGGTTTCTCTTCCTTTTTAACAGAAACCTCTGATGAGCGTTGTGATTCCTGTCTCGGTTTCATGTACTCCGTTCTTCGCTCTGATCCCCCACCTCTCTCCTTTTGTTTTCCTGATGAGTTCTGGAAGGAACGAGATTGGCGTGTATCAGTATATTGATATCTATCGGGCGTTTTTATATTATCTCTATTTCTGAGATTATATCTATTTTGTGGGGTCTCCATTCGTGGAGATTCTCCCCTCTCTTTTTTAGGAGTTTGTTGTTTTTTATCCCAGCATTTCTTGTTATACTCAGGAGCTTGCTTGGGAAAATATCTATTAGATTTGCCCTGAAATTGTGGTTTAGTTGGTCTTGCCCCTAGACTATCTCGACCAAAGGTCTCTGCGATAATCTTAGGCAGCTCGCATTCCTGATCCTGTTGCGGAATGTCACGGAGGCGCATGCGCACTGCTAGTGCGACGGCTTCCCCTTTAAGATTTCTTAAAATAATTGAGGATACCGTGGCAAAATTGCCCATCAATTGCATCCCCAACCCAGGGCCGAGGCAGCCCTCTATTCATCTTGAATTTGTTTCAACACCTCTGGTAAATTGGCAAGTGTCGGTGTACTGTGTGCGGTTGTATAGAGCGCGGCAAATACTGTGCCCCAGGTATTACAGTTATCCACTGTAGGGGCCATCCCAAATGGCAAGCACATTGTTAATATTCTATGTTTATCCTGAGGTCCTGTATGGGGAAATACTGCCTCCAGCGCATGTATTTTTTGTGCTAACCAAAACGGAGTTTCCTCTCGTTTGGCGGGTACTTTACCCATGATTGAATGTACAGTCGCAGGGTTTATACCTGGTGTGAATGCATGTGGATATGCTGGAGCAGCACGTGCTGGGTTTGTATTTAATGTTTGCATTACGAATTGTACTAATCGTCTATATATCGCTATTAATTCTGTATATAAGCGACAAACCTCAGCTACCGCTAAATTTGCAACTGCAGGATGTGATGTATAAGTGGCCAATAAAGGCCAGGTAGGACCATTGTGACTTAGAGCACCTAACCTTACTGGTAAAATTGTGTGGGGTAGGGCGCCATCAAGCTAATTATTATGTTCTTGATAAGATAATGGTATTTCTAAATATGCATATGCCCTGTATTGTCCAGGTGCATTTGCAAGTGTATAATGATGAAATGTATTTGTGTTCCATCCACTGCTGGAAATGTGACCCAAGAATAGAAGAGTTCTGTTCTAATAGCTGGGTGAGCATCCACCACAAATGTGACTGGACCCCACTGGGCCATTAGGCAATTTGCTAGTAAATGTGCAGTCACAGGTTGTCTCATATAAACTCCTATTTGTATCTGCTGTGGATTCACCATCATAGACAGACTATGGGGGTCATTACAACCCTGGCGGTCTTTGACCGCCAGGGCTGTTTTGAAAGAAGCACCTCCTGGCGGTGCTTCCAGGGGGGATTACAACCGCGGCACAAGCACCGCGGTCGCACCACCGGGACCGGCGGCTTCCCGCCACTTTTGTCCCGGCGGGAGTAATCCTCCAGGGCCTCGCTGCTTGCAGCGCCGCCTAGGGGATTACGAGTCCCCCTCCTGCCAGCCTTTTCATGGCAGTAGAACCGCCATGAAAAGGCTGGCAGAAAGGGGAGTCATGGGACCCCCTGCCACGGCCCTGTGCAGCTTTCACTGTCTGCATGGAAGACAGTGAAAAGCGCGACGGGTGCAACTACACCCGTCGCACAGCCGCAACACCGCCGGCTCCATTTGGAGCCGGCTCCTGTGTTGCGGCTGAGATCCCCGCCGGCCCAGCGGGGATCTCGTTATGGCCGCAGCAGGAGTGTGACCTCATTGTTGGCCGCCCGGCGGTCCAACCTTGGCAGGCAGCTTCAGCCGCCCGGCAAGGTTGTAATGACCCCCTTTATGTTCAGAGAAGGCACACCAAATGGGGATTTTCCTTTTAAAGTTCAAGCTTGAACAACCTCCAGCCTCAGATAGGATCGCCTACGTAGCTGGGGTGGAAATCCTCAGTACCACGGACGTCTCTGCATACGGTATTGAGGCGTCATTGTACATAATGAGACAGAGATACTCCGGAGGACCTGAAAATTAGAGCCTGACCAAATGTTGGCGGCGCCATGTCACATAGGCTCTCATTATTCTAATGAGACTACTGGATTTTGAGCAGCAGAATCGCCCGCGGTGTGGGAGACTAAGTCTAACCCACTGCGGGTGACACCTGTTGCTCCAATCCGGGTTTTGCTCTGGCTAACTAGGAGTGCCTCATCTCTACCCAAGGATAAGGATGACTAGGCAGCCGAGCGCATGACATACTTGCCTTCTCAGGGAAGTCGTGGTCACTCAGGTCTCATCCGTTTCTCTCATTTACAATTCAGTCTCATATATAAATGACAAACAGAAGCAGTATATGTTTCAATAATAAGTTTAATTTAACGACTGCATCTTAGATAGCAAAGCGTGAGCTGCAATAACCAGGACGACACAACATGGCAGTATTAAAATTGTGACGAGAAGAGTGAAGAATAAAAACAACGCTATCATATTGTCACTATAGTCAATAGACTAGCTCCTACCTAGGCTATGATAGAGCACAGCATGTTAAGCTCTAATTCTGCCCTTCAGGTTCCCCTGGGAAGACATCATCCCCCATACCTGAGCAAAGGCCTGCAGTCTGCATTAGCATCTGTAGCGAAGCATTCAGCAATCAGCATACAGTCGTTGTTCCCTGGCTGGACTCTCCCTCTAACGTGTAAGGGACAAGGAAGTGTTTTTATAACAACACAGCTGATGTTCTGAGAAAATGCCCCTATGTAAGGATTTGTGTTTTCTACGAATGTTGGAGACTAAACTTCCACCACGTTCACCGGCAATGTACCATGCTGTAGCCTTGGAAGAAGCACAGAGTGTTTGAGAACAGAGTGCTGGCCTAGGCAAAAATAGTTAGATAAACGGAAAATAAAACAAGACTGTAAAAATGGTTATTGAAACAATAATAACATGAAGCTGAATAAAATAAACAATCTCTATAAATTCATTCGCAAACTGAAGTTAGCAATTGTTTTGCCAAAATCGAGCCAAAAACACGATCTGTACCAAATCAGGAACATGATAAACTGAAACTAACCATTGAACAGAAAGCTGACTTGAAGAATGTATTTGATCTAACAAACAATCTATGTGGTGATGAATTACCAGAAACACAAATACTTATGGAACTGGACATCAATACTGAGAGTCACTGCCCCACAAAGTTAAAACCAAAATCGATATTTTGCCCCAACTTGATACCAGGAAATAAGATTGACACCGTTTATGAACTGGTACTCACAGACTTGGAAAAAGTGAAAAACATGACACCTAAAAATTGTAAAAAGAACCTGAGTTGTGGTGAACGTGATGCACTGAAGCGACTGACAAACAATGAGAAATTAGAAATCAAACCAGCAGATAAGGGAGGGAATATTGTGGTTATGGAGAAGAACGATTATTTAGTAGAGGCTCTTCGACAATTGAATGTAATTACGAATTATCATAACCTATCGGAAAATCCTCTTAATGAGTTAACCTTGGATCTGCACAAGAGACTTCAGAAATGGCACTCAGAAGATCTACTGAATGAGGATGAATGAGCATTTTTGATGAATGAGAGCCCAGTGATTCTTACAATTTATTTCCTCACAAAAATACACAAAACACTGACTAAGCCCCCTGGTAGACCCATCATCTCCAGCTGTGGATCCCTATATGAGAATCTATCACTATATGTGGACCAATGGTGAGAAATTTAAGCTCATATATACACGATACAGTGGACTTTCTAAGATTGCTGGATGATATTGCCTGGCAGGAGGGATACCTATTAGTCACCATAGATGTGGTGTCCCTCTACACATCGATCTCACAATCAGTTAGACTGAGAGCAGTAAAATATTTCCTGCAACAAAGGAGCATTCATGAGCTGAAACACTAAGAGATGTTGTTGGAGATGGTTGAGTTATGCCTGAGGAATAACATCTTCTTCTTTAATCATCAAATGTATTCTCAAATCTGGGGAACTGCCATGGGAGTATCCTTCTCTCCAAGCTACACAAACCTCACTATGGGCTTGTGGGAGAAGCATGTGGCTTGGAGAGAGGAGAATGATGTATACATGGAAAAAATCACCAAGTGGCTCCGGTACAAAGATGACCTTTTCTTGATTTGGAATGGCCCAGAAGTCCAATGCTGGGAGTTTATAGACATATTGAATGTGAACAATGTGGGCCTACAGCTTACATATAAAATGAGCAGGACATTGATAGAATTTCTGGCTGTGACAGTGTATGTTGAGGAGAACACAATACAGACAACTTTACACTGTAAGTCCACTGCAACTAACAGTGTGTTACACGATTCTAGCTTTCATCCAACGTCATTAAAGAAAATCTGTAGAAAATGGCACTGACACTAGTGTTATGACTAGAGATAGGGTGTAACTGTGCAATATCCGAGCCCAGAGACACTTATGTTAAGATCAGCAGACAGAACCACCTATGATGGTTGTTCATAGACTTGCTATGGGAGATGTAACAAAATGCATTGGTATTTGGGTAGTAGGTACGAATATCATGTCAAAATGGCAAAGGTGCATGATTACCTAAGGTGTACAATGTCCATAGGTCTTGGCAAAGGGACACGGAAGTGGATACGTGGTAAGATTAAGTGTCACGACTCACGTGCTGCTTACGCCTGGAATCCGCAGATCGAGTGGCGTGGGTCTTGAGTGTTCGGCTTTGGCCCAGAAAGGGGCGACTCTTTCTAGTAGCCACGGTGCTGTAGGCAATGGTAACGCCAAAAACAGACCGTGCCTTTCAGAAATAGCGCCAGAGGGAAAAAAACCCTGAAAGGGGAAAAAACCTCCAAAAAGTTGATTCCTGAAACAAGAACAAAAAAACAGGAATCAAAAAGAGACAAAAATGCAGGTAAACGCTAATCTTGACGAGATTCAGAACCGAAGGCAAATAATCAGGAGCGAAGACACAATCAGAGCAGAAAGTGTTGCAGCGCAAGGAAAGGAAGAAAACAGGACCCTTTAATACCAAGAAACAGGAAATGACCAACAGGAAGTAAAAGGACACCATCTTAGATAGGGAAAAGTACATAGAACAGAATAGAGTAGGAACCATAGAGAATAAGGAACAAGGAATGCTGGGAAGAGAAAGGTAATATGGAAAGGGGGAAAAAACATAAAGAAAGTACAACAAAAATGCCCCAAGAAAAAAAGAAGAAAGAAAGAAAAAAGAACAGGTAAGGAAGGGTCAGGGGGCACCAGGAACGCAAGGAAAAGCAGAGCGAGGCCCCAAGCAAAATCTGGGGCCTCGTGAGGTGCACAGAAGGCTCGTGCGTGCCGTGTCCTGAGGACGCGCTGTGCGGCGCGAGCCGAATGCTCGGCTCGCGCCGCGTGGTGCGGCACAACAGTAGGTCCCCCCCCCGAAGGCCCAGGCTTGAGGGGAAACAAACGGTGAAAACGAGAAATCAGAAGAGGTGCGTGAACAGAAGATGCATCTTCCCAAGAGCATTCACTAAGAGGATATCCCTTCCAGTGAATCAAATATTGAAGACGTTTGTGAAAAAGGCGAGAGTCACAAATTTCTTGAACCTCATATTCAGGTACATCATTCACCAACAGAGGAGGAGGACAAGGAAACTGACGAGAGAAAGGGTCAGGTACATAAGGTTTGAGCTGGGAAACATGAAAGACTGGATGAATTTTCCAAGTATGAGGTAAGCGAAGACGAACAGTGACAGGATTAATCAACTGAAGAATACGGAAAGGCCCGTAATAGCGAGGTGTGAACTTATTTAGAGAAAGGCGTGAGGGCAAGAATTTGGAGGAAAGCCAGACTTTACCTTGAGGGTGATAATCTGGAGTGGGTCCACGTTTCTTATCTGCGATCTTCTTCATATATCTCTTGGTGTTTAATAAATTAGATCGAATTAGTCTATGGATTTGTAGAAGACGTTTGGAAAAAGAAGTAATCGCAGGCAGAGGAGAGGTAGATTGAGGAGAAGTAGGAAAAGAGGTAGGATGATAACCATAGGAACAGAAAAAAGGAGTGACTTTGGAGGCACTATGGACAGTATTGTTGTAGGAAAATTCAGCAATAGGGAGATAAGTGTTCCAGTTGCTTTGGGTAGAATTACAAAAACAGCGAAGGTATTGCTCTAATCCTTGGTTCAGACGCTCAGTCTGTCCATTGGTCTGAGGATGGAAACCGGATGATAGTGCTATATTGATATTTAGTGTCTTGCAAAAATATTTCCAAAACCGGGAAATATACTGAGGTCCTCTGTCAGATACAATGGTATGTGGAAGTCCATGGAGACGGAAAATATGGTCGATAAATATCTGGCTTAATTCTTGGGATGTAGGTAACTTTTTTAGGGCAGTGAAGTGAGCCATTTTAGTAAAGGAATCTACAGTGACCATGATGACCCAGTTTCCTGCTGATGGTGGAAGTGAACACATGAAGTCAGTAGAAACAGTATGCCATGGAGCTGGTGGAACAGGCAAAGGCTGTAGTAATCCTGCAGGTCTGGTACGGGGAATCTTGACCTGAGCACATATGGGACAAGCCTGAACGTATCTTTCAACATCCAACTTCCAGGTAGGCCACCAGAAAAATCGTGAGAGAAGTTCTTGTGTGGCCTTGATGCCTCTATGGCCAGCAACCGGTGAATCATGGCACATCTGTAATGCCTTGTCTCGAACTCTGTTAGTAGGGAGGAATAACAAATTCTGATGATAATAGTATCCTTCCTTCTTGCATAAAAAGGGTCTTAGTCTCTCTACTTCGCGGTTAGACAGGCTGGAGTACTCCAGTTGTACCTCCTCCAGGAAAGACTGAGCAACTCCAATGATTTTACTAGGTTCAAGTAGATACTGAGATGGGGAAGGAGTACAATCTGGATAACGGCGAGACAGAGCATCAGCCAGAATATTTTGGGATCCAGGAATATAGGTGATGTAAAAATCATACTGACTGAAGAAAAAGGCCCAACGGGCCTGGCGACTATTCTGGCATACAAAATTACGTAGACATTGTAGATTACGGTGGTCTGTTCTCACCTCAAAAGGCTCCTTGGAACCCATCAGAAACTGTCTCCATTCTAGGCAGGCTGTTTTCAGATCTAATAACTCCCTTTCAAGTACTGAGTAATGTTGTTCTGCTGTAGAGAGTATATGGGACAAATAGAAAACAGGATGTTCAAGACCATCATCTTCTTGTCGTTGGAGTAAGACAGCTCCAATGGCTCTTTCGGAAGCATCGGTAACTACAATAAATTGTTTGTTGGTATCTGGGTGTCTTAAGATGGGAGCTTGAGTGAAAGCCTTCTTTAAATCTTGAAAAGCTGTTTCAGCCGCCTTAGTCCAGACAAACCCCTTCGTTAAATTGTCCTTCTTTAAAGTGTGAGTTATATGGCTGGTCTGTTTAGCAAAGTCTAAAATGAACTGCCGATAAAAGTTTGCTAATCCTAGGAAACATTGTGTTTCTTTAATAGAAGAGGGAGAAGGCCAATCCAGAATGGCTTGTACTTTTTCTTGGTCCATAGCTATGCCAGTGGGACTTAAATGATAACCCAGATATTTGACTTCCGTCTTATCGAACTCACATTTTTCGGGTTTACAGAATAGTTGATGTGCCCGGAGTCTTTGAAGGACTTGTTTCACATGGGAAGAATGGAGTTCGGGGTGTCTGGAATAAATAAGGATATCGTCTAAGTAGATTACAACTGTCTGGTTCAAAAGATCAGAAAACACTGAGTCCATAAATCTTTGAAATATTGCGGGGCCATTAGTAAGACCAAAAGGCATGACCCTGTACTCAAAATGACCAAATGGTGTCCTGAATGCTGTTTTCCACTCGTCTCCTTCCTTAATACGTAAGAGGTGGTAGGCTCCCCGAAGATCCAATTTGGTAAAACGTTGAGCCCCTCTGACTGCCTCTAGAATATCCTTGATGAGAGGCAAAGGATAAGGATCCTTTATAGTTATCTTATTCAGGCCTCGAAAATCCAGGCAAGGACAAAGATCTTTTGTCTTCTTGGGTACAAAAAAGAGAGGAGCCCCTGCCGGAGAAGACGATGGAACAATAAGACCACTCTGTACATTTTCTTCCAGATACTCCTTTAGAACTTCCTTTTCAGGTTCCGTGAGGGAATACATCCTTCCAAAGGGGATGACAGTTCCAGGTTCCAAGGGAATAGCACAATCGTATTCTAGATGTGGAGGTAATACAGGTCTGGATGGTTTTTGGAACACATCTTGAAACTCTAAATAGTGTTCAGGAACTCCTTGGACTGTATTGATGGAATATTCCGTAGTAATCGTAATAGGTGTTAATCTGTTCGGTGACCAATATTTGTCGGAAGCAAAACAGTTCTCGTGACAAAACTGTGAGGACAAAGAAATAGTCCGGGTTACCCAATTCACATACGGATTATGTCTTGTAAACCACGGAATTCCGAGAATGATGGTATGGTTGGGGGATGATATGAGATCAAAGGAGATGTGTTCTTGATGATTACCAAACTGTAAATTTAACATCAGGGTAGTAGTATCGACTGGACCAGAGGATATCAAGGATCCATCCACTGTGTGCACTTGTTCAGGCATTTCTTTGGGTTGTGTTGGAATCTGTTGATTAGTGGCCCAAGTCTTATCCATGTAAATACCACTAGCACCACAATCTAGTAATGCCATAGTCCTTTCTTGACGGCCGTCTGGTAGTTGTAACATGACAGGTAACACGAACAAGTATGTCGTATTGTCATTAAATGAACTGATGGAAGGTATAGCTGATGATCCCGCCCCCTCCCTTCTTACAGAGGACGGGAAGTGGCGTTTCCCGATGGTCTTGGTGGACGTACAGGGCAGGTACGAAGCATGTGACCAGCAGAACCACAGTACAGGCACAATCCTTTCTTACGTCTGTCTTCCCGCTCACTAGCAGAGAGCGGCCCTCGAGTAGTATCCACTTGCATGGGTTCCCCCTCTATGTCTCTAGCAGGAGGACAAGATTCCTCAGAACGAGGCAGGTACACCCGTGAAGTGCTTGGCTGGGAAGACCCTCTACTCCTTCTCTTCTCCATTCGTCGTTCTTGAAGACGATACTCGATGGAAAGTGCTTGATCCATCAGGCCACGAAGATCTTCAACTCTGGTGGAATGTACTAATTCATCTTTTATTTCTTCTTTAAGTCCTCTGCGAAACAAAGTCACCAGGGTACGCTCCACCCAGGTGGTCTCTGCCGCTAACTGACGAAAACGTGTAATATATTGAAGGACATCTTGTGAGCCTTGTTGGATGTCACATAAGGCTTCTTCCGCTGAGGCCTCCAATCCTGGATGACTAAACATTTGTTTGAAGCGAGTCACGAAAGCGGAATAGTCCGACAATACCGGATCGTTGAATGACACCATCGGGGTTGCCCAGGCCAAGGCAGGACCGGATAACGCACTGATAAGATATCCCACCTTTGTCCTGTCATGGGAGAATTGGGTAGGTTGGAAGGCGAAATACACCGTTAATGCATCAAGGAATTCACACAGTTTAGTTGGTTCACCAGAAAAACGAGGAGGAGAAGCGGAGATAGTCGGAACATCGCCACTGCGGAAGGCCAAAGCCTGTCGTAATACAGCATTCTCATTGCGTAGTTGTTGCAATTCCTGAGCTTGTTGCTGAATTGTTGTCAGAAGAGATTGATCTGGATCTGCAGCAGCCGCCACTGTATCATCCATGGTGTCAGAGGACGTCGGGATGGTTTGGCGCTGCAATCTGTCACGACTCACGTGCTGCTTATGCCTGGAATCCGCAGATCGAGTGGCGTGGGTCTTGAGTGTTCGGCTTTGGCCCAGAAAGGGGCGACTCTTTCTAGTAGCCACGGTGCTGTAGGCAATGGTAACGCCAAGAACAGACCGTGCCTTTCAGAAATAGCGCCAGACGGAAAAAAACCCTGAAAGGGGAAAAAACCTCCAAAAAGTTGATTCCTGAAACAAGAACAAAAAAACAGGAATCAAAAAGAGACAAAAATGCAGGTAAACGCTAATCTTGATGAGATTCAGAACCGAAGGCAAATAATCAGGAGCGAAGACACAATCAGAGCAGAAAGTGTTGCAGCGCAAGGAAAGGAAGAAAACAGGACCCTTAAATACCAAGAAACAGGAAATGGCCAACAGGAAGTAAAAGGACACCATCTTAGATAGGGAAAAGTACATAGAACAGAATAGAGTAGGAACCATAGAGAATAAGGAACAAGGAATGCTGGGAAGAGAAAGGTAACATGGGAAGGGGGAAAAAACATAAAGAAAGTACAACAAAAATGCCCCAAGAAAAAAAGAAGAAAGAAAGAAAAAAGAACAGGTAAGGAAGGGTCAGGGGGCACCAGGAACGCAAGGAAAAGCAGAGCGAGGCCCCAAGCAAAATCTGGGGCCTCGTGAGGTGCACAGAAGGCTCAGGGCGCGCCGCGTCCTGAGGATGCGCTGTGCGGCGCGAGCCGAATGCTCGGCCTGCGCTGCGTGGTGCGGCGCGACATTAAGACACTGGAGATATTCCTGCGGGAGATCAGAATAATGAACAGTTCTCCAGAGGACTTAGGACCAGACTATACTGTAATGATGCCTACAAGAGGGAGGCCAGGGATACTATACCCCTTATTATAATAGATCCGAGCAATATCTAATTAAGAAAAAAACGATATCACCAGTGGTCGCAAGTAAATTACAACGTTAATAGTCGTTATATTTTGATACTTCTATCGATCCATAGGGCTGTGATCTCGGGCTCATGTACTGGTCCCACAGGGATCACCTAGGATAGTAGTAAGTATGTCCGATACCATGTAAATATATGAGAGAGGAAAAGTAGATATGCAGTAAGCCTCATGTAGCATTCCTCTGCAAGTGGGTGCAAAGACAAATTAGAAACTGCCCATTCTGATTTATCCATTTCCAGGCATAGACAAGCGACAGTAAACCAAACTCATTTGAATATCAAAAGGTTCCTCACCCCTGCATCTCTGAAATTTCACTAATATCTTGCTTCTCACCCCACAATCCATAAGCAATTCAGCCCAAGTGGGCAACCGGGTCAATAAACCCTGAAAATTAAGACGCAACATCCCATATGCTCCTTCTACAATCCTAATCCCACTGCACCACATGTGAATATACCCAAAATTACAAACATTTATTTGATACTAGATATATAAAGAGAAGTTAAGTGTAAGTTTCAAACCAAGTGCTCAGTCGGTTAGTCTGGAAGAGATGGGTAGGGTGCCTCAACCGAGGCATCCTCTCTATGCCACAAATGTCAAGAGAGTCACTTTCACTCCTCCTGTAAAAATCAAATGTCAGAAAAGAACAAAGTGAGATTAAAATAATCCTGTGAATGTAAAAGTCATTACGAACATAAGCTCACAGGAGACCAGAGGGCAATAATAGCATAAGTCCCAGTTATTTACTTATCAGACTCCGGTTACTCCAAGTGAACCTCCAGTTACTCTAGTTAAATTTAGGCCTTTTCGATCTTTGGTATGCAAATCAAGGATATGCCATGATTCCCTTTCATGAAATTGTAAGATTCTGTGCCCACCCCTGTGGTGTTGGTCTATACTTTCTATGCCTTATTACCTCAGACCTTTCCAATTGCTAAAATGAAAATGTTCAGTGTCTGGCAGCAGGGCAGTGCTGATCTTTGTTGATCATGGCTCGGACATGCTCAAGTACCCTTTTGCATACTGGGTGAATGTTACTTCTTGCATATTTAAGTCTGCAAGGACATTCTAGGTCCGAAACAACACAAGTTGTAGCACAGGTGATAAATAGACATATCGTCCTTCTTTGATTACCTCCTATGCTAAATTCCTGGCAGTTTTTAGAGTACATACATGCCTTACATTTCCCACAAACAAAGAAGCCTCTTAATCCATCAAGATCCTGCTGGTTCCTAGATCCTGCAGTAGTCTTATCCCCTGCATTACAAGATCCCTCAGCAATGTACTCTTTTTTATATGTGATAGACAGGCGCGCCTCCTCCGCTAGGGCAGAGGAGCGTTGCCTCCTGCCAGCAGCGGCAGCTGCAAACCTTTTAAACAAAACAATAATAAACTATGTTTAAGTAAAAGGGGCAGGGCACTCTGGATGATGAGACCTGAGAGGGAGTTCACAGCACTCCCCCTCATTGTGCATGTATGTTTGGCCGACTATCTCGGGTTGGCCAAACACAGATGCGCACTGTGCTCTTTCCAGCCCGGCACTGTATTGCTGGGCTGGAGAGAGCAGGCACCGGCTCCCAGTCTGCCTGGGGTAAACACAAGTTATTCTTATAAGTGTGGATCCCGGTCTTTTTATCCAGTAAATATTTATCAGGAGCTGCTCTCTGCTCAGAGGAGACATACGGTTGAGTCTGTCCTGGTGGTATTGACCCTACCAGGGTGGGAAGTAGAAGCCAAGGATGAAGCATGACACTATTAGATGTGTGAGGCTTCTACTTCCATAAATGGAAATTACCTTAGGGAGGACATGCGAGCCAAGGAATTGAATTCCCCAGGGCAGTCATATTTTTATGTTATAGATTGAGAATAGGGGTGTTATGGCTGCTCGTTTATGCTCCCCTCCTCTCCAATTGTTGGGCTTCGAGTGGGTGCTTCCACTGCCAATCCTAACGCTGCTCTGAGAAGCGTCAGGATTGACTGCAGGGCAGGCAGGAAGCATGTGCCTGCAGACTGCAGCAGAGGTGCGGCACAGTGGCGGCGGCAGCGACTGCGGTGACGATTCAGGTAAGTGTTTTTTTTTATTAATCCCCCCCACGTCCCCGTGTGCCGCCCCGCCCCTACAAAGTACTGCAAGACGCTCCTGGTGATAGATGGTTTGTCATTAATAATCTATCCCAAGATCGGATCACATTTTAGTATCTTCCAATTCATAGCTATTATTCTTTTAGCACTTCCACTACTCGCATTGCATGTAGTAATCAAGTGTGAAAAGTTATTTTCAGCCTGGTCAGTTTTGTTAGGGGACAATAAAATCTCCTCCCTAGTCTTGTGTCTAATCCTTTCTTCTGCTTTCTGTAGGACCCAATCCGGATATCCTTTTTCTGTAAACCTAGACTGGATGATCTTCAATTTCATCTCAAAATCACTATCATTAGTACAGTTTCATCTGGCTGTGACAAATTCATCATACGGATGGCTTGAGCTAATCAGGGTGGTTACTCGAGGCATGCAGCAGAGTATTCCACGCTGTATTTTTTTTCTGAACAGCTTGGATATTAATTATGAGTGGAAGGAGAAAGAGAAAGTATGGAAGGAGATGCGAGAAGAGAGTGATGAGGAAAGGGATGTAAGAGGAAAAAACTGCAATAGGAGTTCAGAAACCTGTAAGAAGAGACATAGCAATGGTAGCAGCTGCAGTAGAACCCATGTCCACGGCTCACTGCACCTGAATTATGGCTATCTTTCAATACCAACCCACGGATAAAGGAAACCATTTTCCTTGCTTACATTAGTCCCCAGTGCGCCCTTGCTATGCCACTGACCAGACTATTCCAAACTGTATAGAAACATAACATTCTCTTCCTGGACTGTTCAGTACCATATGCATCCCCCTAACACAAACGCACAGAACACCAGGGTCAGATTGACCTCTAAGGCAGTCAACAGTGCCTGAAGCGCTGCTCTGACAGGTTAGTATGTGGGTCATTTTAGGTCTTGCTTAAGACAGCACACATGCGCTATTGCTTGCGAGAGATTTAGTGTACAACAAGGGGCTCGGAGCCCACCCTTTGTTCACCATTCATTGGCTTCATTGTCACTCCTATTTGCTGCCTCCTAATTGGGCAGTGTATGCCAGCTTTCCTTTCTCTTATTTGTCTGGAGCATGGACAAAGTACTGATTGCTTCAGCTTGATAAATGTCCTTCCGCTGCTCGTGCTGTGATTGAGGTGATATTTTCTTCTTCCCTGTCAGTGTTGCTTCTTTCCTTCCCAAACACCTTTTGTCTCTTTTGGTCCTTCACCCCCATCCCCCTTATCTGTTGTGTTTCTTCCCCTCCCATCCCCACCCTTGTCCATTGCTTCTTTCCTTCCAACTTCACCCTACTGTTGTCCATGTTGCTACTTATACCCATACCCCTACCCCTTGTTGTCCATGTGCTTATTCCACCCCACCCCAACTCTCCTGTTGTCTTTCTTGCCCACCCCACCCACCATAAGAAAAGAAAGTGCTATGACACGGCCAATGCTGGACATGTTATAGTGCTTTCTTTACTGTCCCATTACCTCCCACCCTACCTCCCATTGTCCATTCACTTGCTGTCTGTGTTGCCCACCCACCATAAGAAAAAAAGCACTATGACTTGGCAAGTGCAGGCCACATAACACAACGTTTTTGTAATTTGTAGCCATGCTGCACAACATGGCTAAAAGACATTGATTGGCAAAGCCAATAGCGTTTTCACATGTAGTTTTGGCTGACTATAGGCCTGTTGTATGGTATGCTTGGCTGTTTTTTCAGTTGCCTCCCCTGATACTAAAACAAATATTGCCTCCTGCAAGCTCATATTCATGTTGTTTTCCATACTTTGCAAAACAGTTACACAACATGTCTTCACAGTTTCAAAACTGTTCCAGTTTCCAAACATGCATCACCTGTTTAGGATACCTTGTTCACTAATGTGGGCACTTTTATTTTGTTTCCTGAGGTTATTTTCTGTCCCAGTCTGACCCTGCATGACACTCACTTCTTTATCACTCAATCTTGCATGCCCCACTCAGCCCCAGTTTCCTTCTGCCAATCAGAGACTGGTATAAAGATCCGGGCTTTCAGTAAACTGATATAGCTGTAATTTATAGAGGACCATAGTGAGGCATTCTATTTAAAGACAGTGACAACTGCAGGGAGGAGATTGAAGAGGTCATCTTATATATATGAAATAACCATCAGACACCAGCTCGGCCTTAGAGGGCCCTTGCCTCCACATTTAACCACAGTAACCTTGTGAGCTTGCGCATCGACCAGACTGCAGGTCCGAGGCCCCTAAGCTTGAAGCTCATCTAGATTTAGATATGTCCCCTTTTACTTGTACATGTCTTGACTCTCTGTGGCCATTCTAGATGTTTGAAGGTCACCAGTAGTGTTTCAAGGGGCATGGGATGAGAGTACCAACTCCCAATACATATAATTTGGCACACAATGCTCACCATAAATCGCTGTCTTTGCATTTCTCTCTGTTTATTGAATCTCACAGTGCTTTGAAGGACTAGTAAAGTAGCATATTAGCACTTTGTGAAACACCTAGTCAAAGGGTAGTATTCTGCTAGGAATCACGTGATCAAGGTCAGATTGGGAACCCAAAGCAGCCTTGGCAATTGTTTTCAGACTAGCCCCTATAGGGTGCATAGTGAGTGAGCTTGACCACTACAATGGGGCTTGGGGATGTTCTTCCACCCTCCCCAAGAAAATGTAGGAAAACATGGCAAACACGGTGCAATCTACAACACATTTTCCATCATATATTCAATTGTATTCATTTTAAAGCATAGTAAATAATGACATTACATTGCACCAGGATACAGCAATCTTTACTGCGTCTCTTCAATGGCTCCCTCACTATCACCCTCCATCAGTGCCTCTCATCTCTCCATAGCCCCTCTCTCACATGTATTTCATTGGTTTTATAGTGCCTCTCTTACCAGCAGGGAGTGTTGGAGCACTTTACATCACATACACATATAGAGATGAATCATACATGTGTAAATCAGCGTTTAGAAAATGTTACATAAGACAAAGGAGACTCCAAGATGTAGGATTCACATGTTATCCATACGGGTAGGCATTTTTAGGTCGAGCATAGCAGTGCACATGCGCTGCTTTTCCGACGTGTTGTTATGTATCTGGGCTTTTAATCACGGCCACAACACGCCCATCACTTTCACTTGTTTGTTGGCTTGCCTTTAAAAAATCCTTTATTTTCTTTGGTAACTGTTTATGTTTGTCCCTCCTTAGGGCAGTTTTATTACCGCCTTGGACATCACCCTTGTTACATGGATAATTGCACTTTTGTCGATAACTTTGACTGGGAGCAAACTTCTTTTTCCTTTTGTCCCTCTCTCAGCACTCACGATTTGAATCCTCTTGCTTATGTCAACTGTTTTATTTTACATTTTCAGTTTGTGTGGCAAGAAAGGTCCAGTTAGGAATTTATAATACTAATAGCTCTAACACGAGCAAACGCGAGACCCATTGCATTGCAAATGCTTGTTTAAAGAGTGATTGATCTGGGGAAGCATAAACTCAGGATTCAGAGCGTAACCCAGTTGTTAGGGTTGACTTTACTAATAACAATTTATTTCTACCCAAACAAACCCTTTTTAGCAAAACTAGGATAGTCACAGAATGGGAAAAAATATAACTTCCTAACCTTGATGATTCAGGATGAATGTTTACTCGTTGTAAGGACATCCTTGGGGTCAACTTCAAATTAAGTCTTGAGCTGGTTCTTTAGGGGGTGGATACGGTTTCACGGTTTCACTTGGCCTCTTGAGCCGAGCACAGAAGGTTTGCTGTTATATCTTGTACTTTTAGCCAGGAGAGAGATCTGCAAGCGTTGGACAGCGCCTCCCCATCCCCTCCCATTGCAAGAGATTGACCCAAAGCGGAACATCGGACCTGCAGTTTGGCATTGGGGGTAAGGCTGGTGTGACTGACTAGGTGTGTGACAATTTTCTCAGGTGGAGAGGTGTGTCAGTTCTGGAATCTGCTGAATAAATGGTCCATGATTACACCTGGTGCAGCTATGGGTGACAAGTCTCCTGGCTCAGTCGGTGAGGTGGGGCCGTGGCAAATGCAGCAGACTAAGGGTCTGATGACAATAACAATTGATAGATGGCCTGAGTTTGCTGAAGCAATGGTGGTATGACAAAAAAATAATAATAATAATAATAATAACTTTCTAACCTGTACCATACAGTTTGCATGCAGCTCTTTGGTGCCACCTCATAGCTCACTAGATTCTGATGTGAATTATGAACTGAACAGTAACAAAAAGATCTCTGTAACGAAAGGAGTGTCTCACTGAGCGCTGCACATAAAAATACTGTTCTGTAATTTGCATAGTACACATTCTTTGCTGCAGGCATATACCTTAGATGTGTCAAAACTACCACTATACAAAACGCTGATCTCTCTTCAGCAGGTACATTAATCACCAGAGTTATCTTGGCACTTTTATTGTTGCCTGAAAACTGCTTCACTGCTACAAAACCAGCCCCACCCTTCCAGCCTTCTGGGGAATCACCCGATGGCCGGTATTCCCCCTCCAGTATTGTACTTGATCTGTCACTTCAATATGTATAGTTTGTCTTCCTCCTCTACCTTGTTGAAAGGTCTCATCAGTTTTAATAATGTACATTCCTGCAGTGACATCAAAGCAGGAGAGAAACGCAGCCACAAAAGATCATATTTACTCCCTGTAGTTTCCACTCCCTCACATATCCCTAGATACTCAGTAGCAAATAGAATGCTGCGGGGGCATTTAGGGTGGGACAAGACGTCAACCCAATGTCAAAGAGTTTATGATGTAACTTCACCTACTCCTGGCATTTGCTGAATCGACTCACATGTTACTAGACGACATTTTATGCCCACGTATGTCAGTGGTAAGGACACATAATTTCAAGTTATGGTTGCACGATCAGGTTGAAATTTCACGGCGTCCTGCAGCGTCTTCTGATGGTACTATTACACCTCAAACTGGACGCGAACACGTGCACTCCTGGTGTGTTGGTGTGCACGTATGCACGTTCACCCTGAGAAAACATCCAGTTAACATGTCAGTGCGACGTCATAGCCTGAAAAAAGAATCACTTCCATAACTGAATTTTGTCAGCGCGAGACAGACGCCCCTCAAACACGTTCATAAGACATGTTTTAGCCACTGCGGAACAGGGACAAAGGGCTAGAAGTGCAGACGGAAGAAGCACACCACGGTTGCAGTATTCCTCGCGGGGGGTGCGGGGGGCCTGTTCCGGTAGTCAATACCCCAGTGGTAAACATTTCCCAAGCTGCATGATTCAGGGTGAATGTTTACTAAAACTGATAAACCCACTATTGGCCACTAACAGCGGACACGTTTGTGTACCTTGGAAGAAGCCACGGTTAATGAGATGCCAAAGCCACGCAGGGACGGGATCCCCCGTCGGCAGAGAGGGAGGGTGTGATTTCACCCAAGTAACTGATTTATGAACCCTCTTGTGATGGAATAATGAGTTAAAGGGATCTCCCGCGTGGGAAAGGAGCTATTGCCCGCCTACAAAATTAAGCAGAGGAAACTGATCGATGAGCAGCTATTTAATGGATATCAAATAGATTGGAGCAAGGCTAGTCTTCACACCTTTCATAACAAGGGCTACAGCATATGCAAAATGAATATCCATGAGGCAAATCTACATAAACACATTTCAGTGGAGATTATTTGCAAATGTTCTCTGCAGGAGGACGAACCCAGCCTTAGAATATATGGTGGTTGCTGTAAATTAAGGTCACTGGTGGGGCCTGGTGGCACCAATAACTGTGAGACCAAAGGATAGGTAATTTATTGATTTTAATTTGAAATCACTCTCATAGCACTCAACTACGGTAGGAGCGACCTCTACCTAACAACCAAACTCATGGGCGGAGGTGATATCCTAGGGTTATTCGAGGAGTAGTTCTGTCTTTATTGCAAACTGTAAGTTCTTGCATTGTAGGTGCATTTCTATAGCGCTTCATAACCCCGGCGAGTAACCTAAGTGCCTAGCACGCTGCAGCATAGGCAATGCTTGGCTGTTAAGCTGTTTAAGTGCTGTGTGGCCTGCGTGTGAAGTGTTTTGATGTCACCTGATGGCCTAGGTGATGCTCTTATTCTGTAATGTGTCTCTGCCCTCAACCATTTAGTGAAGCAGAATCGGGTGATGGATGGAATTCTGGAGCTCTATGCTATGGCTTTGTTCCTTTAGTCAGGTGTGAGTTGTGAGTAAAACTATGAGGTAAGTGTTTTGGTGTTATATATATGATCAGCAGCAGATTGCTCTTTTCGTGTTGCAGGTACCATGCCTGGAGCAGAGTGAAGCAGTGTGAGAGATAGTTACATGAGTGATCAGGCTTCCAGTCGTTCTGGTGGGAATGGATTCTAGTGCTTTGTATGGTACGGTCTAGAGTGGTCTGAATCCCATATTCTAGTATAATAGATTGAATCTGTTTATTGGTCAATGGATACTACCTTTTTCATTTGGGAAGAGTCAGATCCATACTGGAGTTAATCCTTGGCCCCTGCTATCGATCGCCCTAGAGCAATACAGCATCCATGGAGGTGGAGGGTCTGGCCATAAGGCTGTTCTAATGGATGAAGGTGTAGGAGCTACCTTGCTGCTGCATTTTGGATCCTTGGCAGCCTTCAGAGAAGGAAAACCATTAGCATAGTCTAGGCAAGAAACGACAAGGAGGATGGTGATCTGTGGCTTCTGGCGGGTAAACCTAGAGGAGGGAAGATGCTACATGTCTGCATGTTGTAGAAACTGCTTATTCTGACTTGGTTGACTTCGTTGGCCAGATAACTCTGGGGTACATGTTTACCATAAGATTTCTTAATCCAGTTGATGTTGCTGGTGTAGGTTCGAGTTCCTGAGGCCCGAGGGTTGTAGGTTGGTAGTTGTTCTATTCATCACAGGTTAGGATCTCACATGTGGAAGAGGTTTGTTTAAGATAGTTTACTTGGCAGGTACTGGTGAACTGTCTGAAAGCATTGCTCGAGTTTGTTCTTGTATAGATCCTTCAAGTGTTCCAGTTTTGGGATTATCTACATTTCATTGGTGTAGTTGTAAGAAGTTAGGTTGAAAGACTTCATGAGGTTTGGCCGCGGGTTAAGGTAGAGGTTGAAGAGAAGCATTGACATGATCTAGCCTTAGCTCGGTGCTCAAAGTAGATGATGAAAACAGGGCCAGCAAGATGATGCTAAAACTTTGTATAGGTAGGAGGAGATACTGTTTGAAAGGCTGTTCGCTTATGATATTACATTTAGTGCTCATGATGCCATCCTGTTTCCACATTATGAAATGCGATTTGCTGTGATGTACATTGGTCCAGAGGCTGTGTGATATAATTTTCATGGATTCTTTGTTTGCCCTAATTAGTTTTAGGTATAATGATGTAAGCATGAGAAGCAGAGATAGAAAAACCAGCTACAAAGCAATGGAGTGCTGTACAAACAAGCATTGGCAAAACCAATAGATTTCGCCTCTGCAAAATCTATTGACTTTGTCAGTGTTTTTTTAGATGTTGCAGATGACATAACATAAAAGAGTGCATTAATGCAAACCAAGATGACGGTGAGCTGTTAAATTCTAGTGTCTGAAAATGTGAATGTTCACTCACTGAGATGACCCCTGCAGTCCCCCCTCCACCCCCCATTGCAGCTATAATGATGCGTGTGCAATAATTGCTAACTTGGACAGGGGGTAAATGATATGCAATGTATGCCTCCCCACATCCAGTCTGCTTGTTGCTATGTAGTAAGCTTCCTCCTCCAAACAAGATCAGGCTCCACATTAGTTTTATTAAAAACGTTATTTGAAAGTACAGAGAAACGGCTGAGGAGTCAGCTCTGCAGCCTGCCATCACCTGAATCACAGAACTCCCCAAAGCATTCCTAATGACGTAATAAAAGTTCATATATGAAGCAAAATATGGAATAGGTGATAACAATAACTTTCTTTTAGTTCTTTTATGTTGCACAGAGAATGCTATTAAAAGACTAGTTTTACCTTAAAAATTCAAGGGTTCATAAAGATTGCAGTTCCACTGATTACTTAAGTTGCATTTGTCTTCCTCTTTAAAGTGTGTGTGTCGTAATCATATTCAGCAGTTACCTTTTAATTGATGTATTTAAATGGACCCTTCCCGCACCTCACACAGTTGCACTTACCAGACTGCCTTTAATGCTGTGCTTGTGGACTCACCTATTTAACCTGAGATGATTTGCATCCGTGCTGGGAACCTCGGATGCAGACTGACTTGTGTCGGATTGACTTCAGGCTGAGGTGCCTGCCGAGCCTGCGAGGTGGATGCCAAGCCTGTGAGCACCATCTTCTGCAGACCAGTGCCACACAAAGCACATGGTTGCATGGTGACCTTGCCTTTGTGCCACACGCACAACAGAGCAGTAAAAAAACACACAGACTGCCTGGGCAAATCATTAGGTGTCAGGACACGACAAAAACAAACAAATTGGATGGGGTGGGGTGGGTAAAGCAGCACAAACAGAAGCACAGACAGCTGTGAAGAAAGTAAAACGAGGGAGTGGGGTGAGTAAAGCAGCACAAGGAGAAGCACAGACGACTGAGATGAAAGTGAATAAAAAAAATTCTAGCTATCGCGTCAAGAATTTTCAATTCTATTAAGGACACGGAGGCGAGGATTATGCTTTCTCTTTCTTTACTGACTTAAAACAGCAGCCAATCAAATACAAGTAAGGGAAAAAATTACACATCTCATGATGCCATAACATCCTATCACATGGTCCAATCACTATCCATGTCCTCTGTAATAAGTCCTTTGACCCTTGATGTCACTTCCTCTTTCTTTGGACAGACCAGATAAGATCAACTTGAACAAAACTTCTTTCGCCATCCCGAAGTCTGGAGATATGAACACCTTCTCTTCTTGGATCTCCTTCTCTTGGAACTCAAACCTGGAGCCTCAACTGAGGTAAAACGTTACAACCAAACTTTTGTCCATAACGATAAGAATTTCAGGAATTCTTCTGCTCAGAACCTGTAACAACAAACAGGCAGGTAATATCTCAACCTTAATTGAGAACGTCTCAAACAAACTTCATGTTTCTGTACAAGATATTAAAAGGGAGGGATAACAACGATAAACCATATATTCATATAATTGATATTCCATATTCATTGTGTTTTTTTAATACAAAGGGTGGGATAATCCTCGCCTTCGTGTCCTTAATAGAATTGAAAATTCTTGACGCGATAGCTAGAATTTTTTGTATTCTATGTCAGGACCGGAGGCTCCGATTATGCTAGTTTAAAGCTGTTCTATTACCACAGTAGCTACATCCAGTACAGGTTTGTAATAAAATTTACGAAAAGTATTTTCTGAAGACCAATCTGCTGCCTTCATAATGTCTTCCAAACGTGAACCCAAGGCAAAAGATTTTGAAGCCATAGCTCCTCTAGCCGAATGGGCTCCAAATACAGAAGTATCAATACCTGCTTCACTCATCAACCATCTCATCCATCTAGCCAAAGTGGCTGAGGTAACTGGTTTAAATGGTTTTTGTAATGCAATTAATAATTGACCCTTAACATCTTGTCTAAATTCTGCTGTGACTGCCTCGTAATCTTTCAAACATTGAACTACACATAACTTTGAATTTTCAGTGTATATTGGATATGATACCGACCTGTAATTTGTTTTAGTCCTCCTTGTCACAGTAAAAGTGACACCCTCTGGAGAAAAAATTCTACCAGCCAAATCCAGAGCTCTGACGTCTGAAACTCTTTTGCAAGAAATAAGGCATAATAGCATGGTCAGCTTAGCCGAAATCTGTTTATGGGACAATTACCTGTTAGCAGGCCAATAATCTAAGAATTTTAAAACGATGTTAACATCCCATAAAACAGAATATTTAGGTTTTGGGGGTCTAGAGAGACGAATACCTCTCAGAAGCTTGCAAATTAACGGATGCTCTCCAATAGGTTTACCTTCTGTAAGAGAATGTCTAGCTGAAATAGCTGATCTAAAGTTATTCACCGTCCTATACCCCAGACCGGAACCAGCTAGCTCTGCTAGGAAAGTAACAATCAGGCCAAGATGCGCTTCCAATGGATTGGCGCCCCTTCCATCACACCAACTAGACCATCTGCGCCAGGCTGAGTCACATCTCTTATGGGTACTACCGGCCCATGCCTGCTTAATGAAGTCCATTGCTTGCTTCGAAACATCTGGGGAACTCCATCTAGACCTGAGACTAACCAGGCTAGTAGAGTCAACTTCCCTGACAAGATCAGTGGATGTTGATGGCCCTCCGGACTCAACAGAAGATTCTGACGAAGAGGAATTAGAAGAGGAGAGGCACAAGCTAAATGAAGAGCTATGGGGAACCAAGGCTGTGCTCTCCAAAAAGGAGTCACCAGAATGATTTCTGTCTTCTGTCTCCGCACCTGGGACAAGACCCTGGCAATCATCAGAAATGGAGGGAATGCATACCCCGAAACTGGGACCAATCCTGAAGAAAAGCATCTGTCTTTATCGCACAAGGGTCTGGGCGCCAACTGTAGAATTTTGGAATTTGACAATTTGAGGCGTGATGCAAAAATATCCACCTCGCAACTGCCCCATTCTTGGATTATCTGAGAAAATATCAGAGGGTCCAATTTCCAGTCGCTGGAATCCAACAGGTATCTGGAATTCCAATCTGCTACTATGTTCTGATCCCCAGGGAGATATTCTGCTATGACTACTAGACGTTGAGCTAGGCAATAATGCCAAAAATCCTTGGCAATCTCTGCCAGAATCTGATACTTCGTTCCCCCCAAATTTGTTGACATACCTCACTGCTGACACATTGTCCATGCGCAGGAGTATGCAACAATCTGTCTTCTGCGGGAGAGACTCTTTATAGCAAAAGATCCAGCTAGAAGTTCCAGGCAATTGATGTGGAGGAACTGTTCCCATTCCGACCATCTGCCCCCCGTCACAAGGGAGTTGCACGAGCCCCATCTGCTGGCAGCGGATTCTATTACCACTTCTGGGTGAGAGCCGAAAATCGCTCTGCCGTTCCAAGCCTCCATATGATGAAGCCACCATTGAATCTCCGATTTCACTTCGGCAGTCAATGGGATCAGTTCCGAATAACTCAGGCCTTGTTGTAGATGTCTGATCTTGAGCCTCTGTAATGCTCGATAATGTAGGGGTGCAGGGAAGATCGCCTGAATAGATGAAGCTAACAAGCCCACTATTCTGGCTATCTTCCTCAAGGAGCCTGTGCGCCTGGAAAGCGTCGATCTCAATTCCCTCTTGATGTTGCGCATCTTTTGAGAGGGAAGACGAAGAAGGCATAGAATAGAATTTATCTGGAAACCCTGGAACTCTATCACCTGAGAAGGTTTCAACAGTGACTTCTGCGCATTGATAAGGAAACCTAAATCTTGCAGAAGACTGATGGTCCAATTTAAGTGGACTAGAAGGACTTGAGGGGATTGTGCCATCAGTAGAATGTCGTCCAGATATATAATTAATCTGACTCCCCTGGTTCGGAGCCATTCCATCACCGGTCTCAGGAGTTTCGTGAAGCACCAAGGAGCTGACGACAGACCGAACGGAAGGGCACGAAACTCAAAACAATGTCCCTTCCATAGGAATTGTGGGAACCTCCTGTGAGGAGGAAAAATTGGAATCGACAGATAGGCATCTTTTAAGTCCAGCTTTACCATCCAATCTCCTTCTAGGAGAATATCTCTTAGCATGTGGATGCCCTCCATCTTGAAATGTCTGTAGAGGATCCACTGATTGAATTCTTTGAGGTTCAAGACTAAGCGATGACCTCCTCCTCGCTTGTCTACAACGAAAATAGGACTGAGGAAACCGTAAGGATGAGGGGAAGTAAACTGGACTGCTCCCTTGTCTATGAGAGCCTACACTTCTTCGTCTATAAAATTTTTATTTGCTAGGGAAAAACACATCTGTGTTGGAGGGGAGAGTTGAGAGAGGGTACTGATAAACTCTAGTCAAAACCCTTTGACCGTTTGAAGAACCCATGGATCTCCCGAGATCTGTTTCCAATGATCCAAGCATAAGGCTACTCTGCCCCCCAGTTGTACCTGAGAGTGATGAATAATGCTCACCTGTGAAGCTTGAGTCCTGTATGGCTCCTTGCTGTCCTCTGCGGTGGCCCCTGCGGAGCCGAGGATGACCTCCTCTGGGACGGGTGGGGTAGAAGGTGGAGTCTTGATCCCCATACCAACCACCTCTGCCTCTCGGATAATAGTTTTGGGGACTAGTGAAGGAGCCGTGGCTGGGCATACGTCCTCCGTAACGACCGGCCCTGGCAAAAAGGCCTCTTTTAAACACCTTCTTGAGGGACATTTGGGCTTTGTTCAGGGAAGAGAATGTGGAGCAGAACTTAGCCAGGTCTTTAATAAAGGATGATCCGAAGAGAAGACCTTCCACCAAAGGACCCGCTTCTGAGGATGCCAGGTCAGACAATTTTGGGTCTATGCGCATTAGTACTGACTTTCTGCGTTCTGCAGAAATGGCGCAATTAGAATTACCTAACAGACATATAGATCTTTGTGCCCAACCGATAAGGACATCCGTGTCCACCGGGGTGCCCGATTCCTTGGCCACATAAGCCATCTCCAATATTTTTGTCAGAGGACCCGACAAATCCAGTAATTTGTCTTGGCAACTGCGCCAGGATCGATCCATGCCTTTCTTGGGATCCTTTGCAATTTTTTTCATAAAAGTGACCATGGTAGGGTCTATCTCTGGAGTGTCGGATACCTTGCCTTCTAGGTCAGGTCTGGGGCATTCAGCTTTCAAACGCGATCTGACTTCTTTATCGAAGCTCTTTCTTAAATTAGTTTGGACATATTGCGCCACCTCGGGTGGTGGCACCCAATTGGAAGCTCTGGGGTGTATTATTTCAGTGGGGTCGAAGTCAAGGACCTGGGAAGGAGGAGGAGCTTTCTTAGCTTTCTTACTAGGAATCGGGGAAACCGAGTCATCGGAATCATCTGAAGAGGAGTCCTTATCCGAGGAGGAAGGAGAGAAGGAGGCATCCTTCTTACAGCTATAGTTATGCTCTCCACTACATTTTTTGCATAGTTTATCAAATGCGTCTGCATGAACATCGCTAATCCCGGCTCCAGATTCTACATTTTTTGATTTGTCCTTAACCTTCTTAGGTTCAGTTAGGGGTTGTTGTTGCTGTTGCCCTTGCATCCAACCCTGAGAACGGGCGTGGTCAAATAATTGCCCCGAAAAGGGGCCCAACGCTCTGACCAGGGCGTCGTTTTCCGACTGTTGGACCCTGGTATCAAGGGCTTCCACTAGATCTACCTCTAGTTGGTTGCCCAACTCCTCGGTATAATATTCTGTATCCTGGTCCTCCCATTGAGCCATGATGGGAGTGTATTTATTGGAAAATACCTTTAGCGAGCAGAATTAACCTGAAGGTTAGGAGTTGTAAATGGGGGAGTGCAAAACCCCCAAAATTCAGGCTAGGATTGCAATGCTCTTAAATAGAATGTAGAGGGAGCTGCCTGAAGGCACTCTAGGCTGCAGCCTAGTTTAATTTTACAACCCAGTCAGTTCAGAGACTGCTGGGCGTCAGGGAGCAAGATAGAGGTGTTTTTGGGGGTCTCCGGCGCCCTCACGCTGCAAATTCACGAAGCCGATCTCAATTCAAAAGTGAAAGTGAGATCGGCTCGTGGATGCGCGCGCGTGCCCGCAGAAATAGAAAGGAGACTGGGAAAGCAGCTCCGCTCCCACTCCACTAGAAAACGGGCATTAATTTTTTTTTATGGCAAATGCCAGAAATGCGAGCGATTACGATCGCTATACTACCATAAACAAAAGCGCGCTGAATCGCGACGCTCAAATAAATGCAAATATAGTACAAAAATCAATACATATAATCGAAATTGTCGGAGAGAAATAAATCGTGTACTTATCTGCAGCGAAGTAGCAAAGAAAGAGCAAGTGACATCAAGGGTCAAAGGACTTATTACAGAGGACATGGATAGTGATTGGACCATGTGATAGGATGTTATGGCATCATGGGATGTGTAGTTTTTTCCTTTACTTGTATTTTGGCTGCTGTTTTAAGTCAGTAAAGAAAGAGAAAGCATAATCGGAGCCTCCGGTCCTGACATAGAAATGAGGTGGTGGGGTGGGTAGAGCAGCACAAGGAGACTCAGGGATGGTTGTGAAGAAAGTAAAAGGACAGGGTGGAGTGGGTAAAGTAGCACAGGGGAGCCGGAGAAAGGCAGAGACCATGTTGCAGACGCATGGACGACTGCAAAGAAAGTGAAAAAATAAGTACCTTGGAAGCGTGTGGCCAGAGGAAGGACACTGGCCGCCAGTCACTGATCGCCAACAAGAAGGAGTACTTCATCAAAGCGCCAGAGTACAGGCAAAGCCTGAAGGAGAAGCGAGAAGTACAACCTGATGATGTGAGAATTCCTGCTGACCAATGAAAAGCAAGGAAAGGAGAATGACCGGAGAAGCCAACCAATGGTAAACAATGGGAAGCCTGTGGAAGGGATGTAAGCTCCTTTTCAGATTTTCTTTTCAAATACAAAAGATTTCGCCACAGCGCAAGCGCTGTGCAGGTGAAACCTAAAAAGGTGCTCAGGTTCCATGGTAGGAAGGAGGCCGTAATATTTATTTTAAAAAAGTTACGCTGTTAGTGTGGGATACCATAGGGCACTACAGCCTGTTGGCTAAATGCACCTGCCCCATCATAAAAGTAACAACTGATGTCATTTGGCACTGGTAATCTTGAATGACAAGACACAGAATGCCAGTCAGTCCATTATACCTTTTACCTAGCAATAACCTCTATGGAACAATGGGTGAACAAAACAATACCTTAAAAATATAATCAAAATGAGATTTATCAGTCAATATAAGCAACCTAAATTCCACTTGAATCTAATGATTGAGTTGGTTGTAACATTTTCTAATGATTCTAATAGAAAAGCGGCACTCTAGTAGTAGAGAAAAGACTATTTTTGGTGTATAATACTATCTTGCAGTAGAAATGTCATCCTGCAAAAACATTGCTACCACAACATTACCTACTGCTACGTGGCCGTGATAAGTATATTTTTTACAGTTCTAATTCCAAATCCAGTTGCATGGGCTCACCTGTCGATATAGTGGTAAGGTTGATATTGGGAATGTAGCATTTATGTGGGCCAATACTTTAATTGCGGTATGGGGGTAGGGCATCTTATCAAGCAATACAAATATTCCACGATTAGCACTGGGATAGCCTGTGAGAACTTGTAAATACAAAAATGTTAACAAATGTTGGTTCTGGTAACAAGAGCACAATTCATTGGAAATGCAATTCCAAGACCTTTAAAGCCAACCTAAATCAAATTCCTGAAGAGTGTCACTGTGATCGTGTTGACTCAGTTTTTCAAAGGTCAAAAAATGAGTATAGGAAATATTAGTGTGGACATTAGGTGGTTTTATGGGGGGAAACCCATAATTTGGGGAAGGAGGTTCAGTTAATCCTTCTAGGGGTTGGGGATTTTGGGTCCATGGAGCCTAGGGTATTGTGAAGTGTGGAGTGCGGAGAATCTTCGGTCAGAGCCCTAAATTCCATCAGCATGGCATCACAGGCTGCCACTAAGGGGTGTTGCCATATGCGAAGGGCCTCCTCCAATTGCAATGCTGAGCCTTTGGCCTCTTCCCAGTGAAGCAGCACCACATGCCATCTGGGTAGTGATGGATGTTGGGATGCCTTCCAGTGCACAGTTATCAGGTGCTTGGCCAAGAACAGTGCATGGTCAGAAAAGCGTGCTCATACCTTATCGTGCTTGCAACGGGAATATATGCCCAGGGCTGTTGCCTCCCAGGAGTTCAGTGAGATAGGTTCTGTGGTGGTGGTTAGTATCAACACTCTTCTAGCTCACAACCAACACAACCACAGCACTATCATGATATGTAGCCTAACGAGGATACAGATCAATCTTTGTCTTACATATTATTTCTGAGTTAATTTTGTTGGGTACCAGTCTCCATTACATATTCCAGATGTTTCCTTTTTAATGGCTAACACAACTACCCAAGAAGAATTTCCTTGATTCTTATGCTTAAGGCCTCTTTTAAACACAGATAAGAGTCTTGGACATGAATATGTAGATCCTCCAATGGGGAATCCAGATCAAGGGCTCCTGGGACCCACTCAAGATCATTCTAATTCTTCCCAAATGGGTGATTTTAAATTGCCCTCAGAGGCAGACAACCGCCTAGCACAAATCTACATACACTAAGATGTCAGCACCATGGTTTGACATTTGAGATTAAATTCCATTCTGATGCGGCTTGTACTGTTGAAGAAGGCAATGTAAAGATTGACCTATACATCAAACTGCTAAGTCTAGCTGTTCCATACTTCTTAGGATGAACAATCAATCCATGATCAAAGGGGGACAGGAATTTAGATCTGCAGACACAACAGGATCACTAACACAGTGGGTGTTACCAGTTATACTTTCAGATTTTTTATAGCATTCATAAAACAGGATGGTTTACTTATTAAGCTTGATAGATGATGCCAGTGGCCACTATGTTGCCCAAACCAATTGCCAAGATAATTACATTACTTAGTACCCTCAACTAAGGTGTTATCAAAGGACATAGATAAGCATTCTTTTATTGATGCCCAATAAACAATTATCTTTTTTTTAATGTATTCATTACCTATTTGTTAGTTTCATCATGCTTATCTAGCCGTCAAAGGCTGCATCACTCCTTCCTCACTTTGGTCCAATAACACAGTATAGTCCATATATTGGAGAATTTAAATGTGTAGTTATTCTAGCATGGGTGGAAACGTTTGTTCACTATCTAAACTATTTCCTAAATTAGTGGTGCACATAGAGAATTAGATATTTGGCAATACATACCCCTGATTTAAACCCTGAAATGTTTGTATTTTACTAGATACTTATGAATTGTAGTTGAGCTTAACTCTCACTCAAGTATTACTATAAATAACGCTTTGCCTCACTCTCAGTAGGCTCGGTGGTTATACCTTTTTATTGAAGTTTGGTGCAAACTAAGCCCCCATGACACTTTAGAAGGCCAGCTTGTGGTCTGTAAAATAGGCATACTGTATGGCTTTTGCACTGTTGGTGCTACAAACCAGAGCAAGAATAATGTTCAGTGTGTTGCAATAAGAATAGAAATATTTGTGCTTCCATGGGTGGCCAGACAATTCTTTTCAAGTGCAATGAAGTCACGCTTCTTGAATAAGGTCTTTGGACATCCTGTGTAAATCTGAGACGACAACCAGAAAGGGAGAGGTTGAAAATAGAGCAAACAGCCACTGTGGCCTGAACTTTGAGTTGAATTAAACACCTAAGAAAGGAGGTCATTATACCAGGCGGGCCACAGGAGATCAAATTATTGGCCATATTCTCTACTTTACTTATTTTTTTCTTAATTTATTTTTATGAGGTTTTTCAAATCAAGATAAACAACAAAATACAGAGGGTATAATGCAAGACATCCAAGATACATGCCAGTAGATGTAATCAACGTTCTGGTTATTCATAAACATTGACACTATTGCAAGTGATGAGAGTGAATTCCTATTGTGTGAGGTTGAGTGGTTAACCATGGTGGCGCGAGGGGCACAATTGTGCAGTGAGAGATAATACTAAGCTGCAGTACAGCAAAGAAGAAGCTGATTCCAGATATGTAAGCAAAGCACCACAAATGTCTTTCGGGCATAACAGTGGGGCCTGTAGTTCAGCGTATGTTTCTGTCGTTTCACCGCACTATACAGCGTCCTGGAGTCAGGCTTTTGTTGTAGGGGATGGGCTTTTAATTCATGGAAAGAGTAGTCGGTGCATCGCCACCAGGAGTAATACAGCGGTAAGTCTCTTGATGGGGTTTCCCAGTGGTGAGACATAGCCTAACAGCATGAGTCTTGGAGAGCAGTCAATCTGTGCTTCTGTGATTAGGCCTATTAGTTTAGCAATTCTGCTCCAGAAAACCCTCGCTGGTGGGCATTTCCAGGATGAGTGGAAGATCCCACTGGTTCGGTGCAGCAGGGAGCTCTGTTCTGAAGAGTTAGAGTCATTTGCATGTAAGAGTTTTGAGGAGGCCTGAAGGACCTTACAATAACCGGAATTCCAACTCAGTGGATTGATGAGGGAGGGGAAGCGTTTAGCTTCCCAATTGTTACATGCATGCTGTCCAGTATGACATGCAAGTGGTCTTTAAGAATTAATCTCCTCGTGTTATTGCTTCTACGCTACCACTGGCAGATGCATTGTAATTTTGGATGTTTTTGATGTGGCAATTGGAAAAAACCTCAATAAAATAGGTTTACAAAAAAATTATGTAAGAGTTTTGAGGAGCAATAGATCTTGTTGATTGCTTTAAAATGCAGTCATTTGTGTCTATGGTTAATGGAAATTATTTTTTCGTGCAGTACTATGTCCATACGGGGTCCCTGACAGCTTTGCCCAAGTCTCGTTCCCACTTGTGTAGTGCGGTTTTAGGGAGACAATTTCTGTGTAGCCTGTATAGCTTAGAGTTCAACCCCTAGTGGCTGCAGTCATAAGTAAGTATGTAAAAAGGGAGACCAGCAGGGGCACCTCACTGTTTGCAATTGATATGAAGGTCTAGTGGAAAGAGCAATGATCACAGTGTTGAAGTCACCCACCTCAACCTGATGTAGTACGATGGAAAGATGTGGAGTGTTGCTATTGTGGTTGAACCAGTGCATTGCATAGTGAGATACACGTATCCCTAAGTATCAGACTGGGCGTGGATTCCATTTGAGTGGGTATTCTGCCTGAAACATCTGGGTTGTGTTTGTAAGCCACATCATCTTGGACTTGCCCTAGTTGGTGCGTATGCCTGATAGCCCTCCAAATTGTATCACTGCTCTAAGGATGGGAGCGAGGTTGGTGGCAGGGTCCTTAATAAAGAGCATAATGTCATAGGCATACACTGGCAGCAATATATGTAATTGGGGAATACTGATGAGAATGTTTGGATTACAGCCAGGCCGTAAGCGGTTCAACAGAGAAGACAATCGGATAGGAGAGGGGAGAGCGCTCATCCCTGCTTGGTGCCACCTTGAATCAAGAAAGAGTAGGAGGTGAAACCATTTATATGCACACAAGCAGTGGGCATGGTGTATAGTAGGTCAATTCAATCCAGGATACTGACACTGATGCCAACTCTCCAGAGTGAATACAAGCGGCCATTCTAATAAATCAAATGTGAGCTCTCCCTCCAGAAAGACCGAGGCGGCTTCCATGTCAGGCCGAATCTGATGATCCAAGGCGAAGAAGGTCCTAAGGTTGTTAGGGGTCACCTTACCTGGTTTAAAGCCTGACTGGTCTGGTAACATCAAGCCATTTACGAGGGGTTTAATCTGTTAGTGACCAATGGGCCAATATGTTATTATCTACATTAAGGAAGGATAACATTTACAGTCTTTATCATCCTTACCCGGCTTCAATAGGGCAGCTATTACCACCTCTCTCCTGATCAGGAGCAAAGTATCCAGCTCATGTGCCTCTTGGTAGAAGTCACCCAATCGTGGTGCTAACTAATTTATATGCTTTGTACAATTCTGATGTAAGTCCACCTGAGCCCGGGACCTTACCATCTGGCATGCCTTTAATTGAGGTAATAATTTGTTGGATGCTAATCGGTTCCAGCAAAATGTGGCGCATACCATCTTCTATCCAGGCTAGCGCCACACTATTCACGTATTGGTTTATATCTGGTGTACTCCTACTGGTTGCATTGGTGTAGAGGTCAGAATAGTATGACTGCATTGCGTGAAGTATGCCTTAGCACAGATAAGGGTATCTTCTATGTCTATGTGTGTACCCTGATGTGGGTGTAAATGTGTTTCGTCAGCTATGCCAGGTTTTTGATTGGCCACTCATCCTAGACATATCTGCATGCATTTGTTTATTTATTGAGGAGGTTATAGTCTCTGTCAGATGCCTCCCTTTAGTTAGTGAGGGTCTCATTTAATGTTTTGAAGAGTTTAGGATCTATGCACTCAGCGTAGTTGTCATCAAGCACAGCTAGTGTCAACTCAAGACTTTCTAATTGAGACCACTATTGTTTGCCTACGATGGAGCCTCTAATGTAAAATTTAAATGTTTCCCAGACTGTGGAGAGCAGGGGAACCGAGCATTTGTTGGTACTGAAGAATCTTAAAATGGCATGGGGGAGTTTTGATTGAAACAGTGCATTTCTAAGTGCTGTTGATGGGAAGTGTCATGTACAGATGCATCAAAGCAGCTATGGCAATTTAAAGATGGCCAGTGATAGGCTAATGTTAGACAGTGTGTGTGTGTAAGATATAATATATCAGTAATCCAGGGCAGGACCACCGCTAAGACAAGCCAAAATTGATACAACAGCTGCTGTTGTGCATGGCAGAGTATGATGAGTATGCCATGGTGACTCCTTTCCTTTCCCTCATATGTGTCTCAGACCATCCATTTCAAGTGTGGTGTGAAGCAGCTTGATGGAGCATTGTTGATCTTGCCTGTTGGGGTTGTTGCTATTTATCGCCAGTTAGAGGGGCAAATTAAAGTATCCTCCTCAGAAGATATTCTAGGAGTTTAGTCACCTGCAAGTAGCAACCACACCTTCAATCTACTTGGGGGGAGTCAAAATTGGGGGTATAAATGTTGATTAGGTACTCCCTCCACCAGCAAAGCCCTACCTAGGTGGGAATGTGGAAACGTGTGAGCTTGAACATGACCACACCGCCAGAGTAGGAACTGTAGGAGGTGAAGTACCTGGTTGGGCCCAGGAGGACGGTATCCTCTTCTTCCTGTGGCTTCCTAAGTTTTTTACGCAGGCACTGTTGCACCAATGAGACATGCAGATAGAATAACATATATAATGTGGTCCTATGCCCAAACAATGACTGCTAAAATATAATGTTGCCTTCCCCACTTTCAAAGTATTATGTAACGTATGCAGTCCTATAACTTCTTCCTCATTCCTTTTTAGTTCTGCGCTGAACACAGTTTTATCTGACCTGCCAGCCTCTGATAATCAAAGAATCAAAGAAAACAAAAGGTATATGCATAGAAGAGCTTTTTCCATCCATTGGTCTGTTTAGTGTTATTGACATTTTACTTCCACTCACCACAGAATGCAGCACGTGGCAGTAGGTCAGCCCACTTCAGTCATCAGTTCTTTTGCACTCTGTGTCTTGGCATTTGCCTGATTCTATGTGTGCATCCACCTAAAAAGAAGTGAATTTTATTTCCATGACTTATTGGCCGATAGTTTACTTTGACAGAGCTATTTCTTTAAATGTAGATACCATTGACCAATCTGCAGCTCTAAAAATATCTTCCAACCCTGCTCTGACACATAAAACCTTAGAAGCCATTACACTCGTAGCTGAGTGAAGCACCAAACAATCAATGTCTACCCCTGCCACGACCATTATACTTTTAAGGCACTGACTAAGGGTAGTGGAAGACACAGGCTTAAATCGCTTGTGGCCAGTTGTGGATCAGATATCCTCAAAATCTCTGTTATGTGTACATGCTGCTTGAGATATCGTATCTCACACAATGTAGGTTTTAGAGGAAAGGCAGGGGTGTTGATGGAAGTAGACACGTTTTTAGTATGTCTTGATATTGTAAAATGACACCCTTATTAGAAAAATGCATACAGAAATATCTAGTAGTCCAGTATCTGATGCCCTCTATATCTGAAATACCTAGGCTTAGGTGGAGGCATATACACAATACTCTGATATCTCAACAATTTACAAACCAGCGGGTGCTCCCCAACAGGTTTAACTCCAACTTTCCGAAGTCCTGCTGATATAACCGATCTAAAAACATTTCTATTAGCCGTCTGTCCCACTACCAAGCATGACTGAAAATTGAGCCATTGCCTGGCAATGCTTGGAGTGAAGAGTACCAAGACTATGCCCTCCTCAATGGAATTACCAATGTGACCCTTACCAACTGTCTTTGTACCTGGCAAACACATTGTGGAATCATGATAGAGGAAAAGAATAAAGTTTCCCACTGGACCAATCTTAAGGAAAAAACATCAATTGCTAGAGCTTTAGGATCTGGTCTCCAGCTGTAAAAGTTTCCTGATATGTTAAGCAGGAGGCAAAGAGGTTTTTGTTGAAAGGGCCCCATGTCTTGTTTGGAGTCTAAAATACTTGGAGATCCAGACACCACTTGGTGCTGGTGTACATGGTCCTTTAATACCAATCCACTACTGCATTGTACGGTCTCAGAAGGTATTGTGCCACCAGAGATATTTTCATATGTAGAAAAACCTGATTAGACGGCCAAAAGGCTTGATCTTGTATACTCGCAGACTGTTTATGTACCTGACTGATGTAATGTTGTCCATGCAAAGGGGGATTGCACATTTGACACCGGTTTTGCAAAGCTCTGGTTTGCATAAAAGCCTGCAAACAATTTGTGCATTGAAGATTCCTACCTAGTTCTTCCTCCTACAGGTGAGTAGCTGTCACATCATGCGTCCCAGCCCTCCAGACTTGCATTTCATTGTAGGGCAGGATTTGGGGACGAAGGGAACACAGCTTGACCATTCCATATGACTACATGAGTTATCCAGCAGCATATCTCCTCTTTTGACTCTTGATCTAAAGGGACTGTTTGAGAGTATCTTATCTTGAGGTGTCTTATCTTGAGGTACTGGAGACCCCTATAAGAAAGGGGACTGTGACGGGCTGGAACCAGTTTGCCCGCACATATCTCTCACTTGTGCTGACACTGCCCCTGTTACTCTGAGGCTTCCTGGTCCCTCTGCCCATGACTGGTCTGTAGATCGGCAGTGGCGGGGCGCCAGAAGGTCAAAAGTGCCGCTGCCAGCACTTGCAGCGTTCAGAGGTTGGGAGGAGAAAGCGGGTGACAAGACAACAGCCGAGAACCAGCCATTGGAGGAAGACGAGGAGCGGAGCCCACTTGAGATCCCGAGATAGCGGTACCGTCCAAATATCGGAGGAGAAGGCGGAAGACGAGTGACGGACGACCCTGTTCCAGGCGACCGGGAGGACGAAACGCAGCATCCCGCCACGCTTCAGGAGAAGCGTAGCCATTCAGGTGCGTGGGACCACGTCCCTGAACGAGTGAAAGTGAAGGAGATAAAAGAGCGGAGTGAGGGGGAGGGAGGGGAAAAAGGTAACACGGGGAGAAGGGAAGGGGAAGGGGTGGAAAAGAGAAACGGACAACGACGAGGGAGAGAACCTACAGGGAGAGATAAAATACTTACCACCGGGCACCATAGAGCTCCGTCACCTTAAATAGGCCAGCCAAGACCCACATGCAGGAACGGTTGAGCGCTAAAAGGAACATACAAAGACAGAAAGAACAGGAATTAGACCACTAAGAAACAGATGGAAGAAAACACATACTAACCTGCACCAGTTTGAGAAATGTAATCTTGACAAGAACAGTAAGACAGGGACAACAAAGAAAGCATAAGGAAACAAAATAGATACAAGTATCACGGTCACTTACTGCTATTATTCTCTTCTCTCCACATGCACTTCCCGGGGAACGACATGTGAACAAGAGAGACAGAAAGAGAAGAATGAAGACCAAACCTCAAGAACATCCCACCACCCTAAACCCAGCAACCCAAGACTGAAGTAAACTCACCTGATTTATACCACATCCAATATCATCAATAACATTCCTGTTTTTAAGACTATAACGCAGTCTAGTGTGGTTCCTCCACACCCACACGGTTACAAGTGGTATCAGAAGTGGGATTTTTGGAGACACCGCCACCATGGAAGAAAAGGCAACAATGGCAGATGTAATCGCCCAGTTGTCAGAAGGGCAACGGCAACTCCAGTTAATATGGGAACAACAAATGAAAGAAGCCAAAGAGGAACGGGAGGCGCTGCAAACCGCACTTAAGAGCCAGGCAACGATTATGGCCAATAACCAACTGGTACATGAGACAGCATTGGGTAAGCTTACCGATACCATCGCTCATACAAAAGTACACCCCACGGTACCAAGTAGTGTGTTGCAACGTTATCAGGAGCAGGAAGACCCAGACTCTTTCTTCACAAACTTTGAAACAGTGGCCAGCACTGCTAATTGGCCAGAGGATAAATGGGGTCAGTATATCGCCCCCCTACTCACCGGCCATTTACAAACAACATACCAAGCTATTAATCTGAGTGGTAACCTTCCATACAAGGACCTTAAGAAAACCATTTTAGAAAGAGTAGGTTTGGATAGTAAGAGTTATCGCACCAGGTTTAGACAAATGAAATGGCAGCATCAGGAGAACCCCCATACCTTATATTATAGAGTCCAACATGCAGCCGGGAGGTGGTTGCATCCCACAGAAACAACAAGAGAAGACATGTTTGACATCATACTCTTAGAACAGTACTTAGATACTTTACCACCTACCACCCGGAACTGGGTACGACAACATCCTGGACTCACCAATGAAACGGCCATAGATCTTGCCTGTGCTTATCATAGAGGCTCGGACTTCCGGGCTACCGTTAGTCAGGCCCCTCCACCTCCGGTCAGACTGGCCATACCTAGGATACATCTGCCGCGGCCGGTAGTGAATCCCGGAGCTGACCGATCACAACCAGCTGGCCCGGGTCCCTCTGGATTCGCAGGCCCTGGTCCCCAGTTTTACAACTGTTCAGAGTGGGGCCAGATTGCCCGGCATTGCCCACATAAAAAAGATGCAGAGGAGCCCATGGAGATAGGCCTGACCAAGGGAAGAGTATTCTGGACTGGAGGGGAGAAACCTAAATATACCCTCCCTATCATCGTCAATGAAGTGGAAAGAATGGCTCTAATCGATTCTGGATGTAGCCAGAGCGTGATCAGGGGAGATTTAGTATTTGCAGGGCAGGAAGATACAGAGACCCAGGTCCTCATTACCTGTGTACATGGTGATCAACGGTATTATCCCATTGCTACTAAAAAGTTGAAATGGAGAGAACAAAATGAGACCCTCCGGGTAGGGGGTGCTCTCCACCCTCGATGAGGATATAATCCTCTGGACAGATTATGAGGATTTTCCCTCCTTATTAGAGAAAGCCGGACAAGAGCACCTTCTGAGGGATTGGTGGACGGAAGCTCCTAGTGGAATGGTTACAGAGGAACCCAAACGGGTAAGAATTACCCTCAGCATGAGACAAAAAAGAGAGCAACGACGTTCCTATGCACAGAACTGCCCATCCCAAGACGGTCCTATTGGTATTGGGAAGGTTTGCACAATCACCGGGGATTTCCGGCAGAATCAGAATGAGGACCCTACCTTAAAACACGCATGGCAGCAGGCCGAGTCCGGGGCAGCACAAGGGGTAGGTCCCAGATTCTTGATTCGTAATAAACTCTTATACAGAAATCCCACACCCACAAGAGGAAATGACCTACAATTAGTAGTGCCTAAAAGTCACCACCAACAAGTAGCCCATGGGGATAACGGGGAAGGGCACTTGGGAAGGGAGAAAACTGAGGAAGCGGTCCTTAGATGCTTTTATTGGCCAGGGGTTTATGGCGAGATACGCGAGCATTGTTCCAAGTGTCCCAAATGCCAGTTGTACAACCCCTCTCCACAAAAACCCGTTCCCCTTCAACCTCTTCCAATTATTGATATTCCTTTTACCGGGTTGGAATGGACCTTATCGGTCCCCTCACCCCTTCCACTCGGGGTAGACAATATGTGTTAGTCTTGGTGGACTATGCCACACGATATCCCAAGGCCATTCCCCTTCCCAGTATACACACTAAAGCTATCTCCCAGGCAATGACAGAGTTCTTTTCCAGGGTGGGTTTCCCGAAAGAGATACTGACTGACCAAGGGACTCCTTTTATGTCCAGGTTAATGGCTGAAGTATGTCGATTACTGGGGGTGAAACTAATTCGTACCTCAGTATATCATCTGCAAACAGATGGGCTAGTAGAGAGATACAACAAAACCATTAAATCCTTACTAAGAAAGAGTATATCTGAGGCTGGTAAGGACTTGGAAAAGAAACTACCGTTGGTTTTATATGCTATCCGTACCCACGTACAAACGTCCTTAGGCCATAGTCCTTTTGAGATGTTGTTCGGCTGACAACCCCGCACACTGTTAGATATGTTAGCCGAACAGTGTGAGTACACAGAAGAGGAAGTAAAAGACCTCTTAACCTATACCAGAGATTTAAGAGAGAATCTTCATACAGTATGGGAAGAAGCCCATACTGTCCTACAGGAAGCACAGAATAAGCAGAAGCAAATATATAATACCCGAAGTACAGTCCGCACCTTAACAGTAGGAGACACCCTCTAGTCTTACTCCCTAGCACTGACAATAAGTTATTGGCCAAATGGCAGGGATGATTTGAAGTGATAGCACAGATCAACCCCACCACCTATAAGCTGGCCATTCCCCAAGGAAGTGGTAGGGAGCAGATATATCACATCAATCTACTTAAAAAATGGCTAGAACCCACAGGAGACAATTCCGTTCACTTTATCAACTCCGATGTTACTGACGACATCCCGTATCCCAGGTTATCTCCCCATGACCTCTCCAACCAGGTACAACCATGGATCAATCCCGATCTTACTAAGTGGTATCACAACCAACTAACCCGCTTAGTACATCACAATCAAGATGTCTTCTCTAAATATCCGGGTAGAACCACCCTAGTCCAACATCCCATTCGCCTGAAAACGAATACTGTCTCACGACAGCGGCCATACCGCATCCCGAAGCAAAACAAAAGATTATTGAAGAAGAAGTCCAAGCCATGTTGGCAGCTGGCATCATAGAGCCGTCAACCAGCCCTTGGTGCTCGCCAGTCGTGTTGGTACCCAAGCCCGATGGCAATACTCGGTTTTGTGTAGACTATAGGAGTGTCAACAACTTAACCTATTTTGATGCCTATCACATGCCTAGAATCGACGAGCTTATTGAGAGATTAGGCCAAGCCAAGTACTTATCCACCCTAGATCTCACGAAGGGTTATTGGCAAATACCCCTTAGAAGGGAAGACAAAGAAAAAACAACATTTGCCACCTCTTCAGGATTATATCACTTTACTGTACTCCCTTTTGGGCTTCACGGGGCCCCCGCCACCTTCCAAAGACTCATGGACGAAATCCTACGACCTTTTAAGCAGTACGCTGCTGCCTGTCTCGATGACATTGTCATCTGTAGCAAGACCTGGGAGGAGCACATGACACACCTAGATACCATATTACATGCTCTACGAAAGGCCCAGTTAACCGCCAATCCTGAAAAATGTAGACTTGGACAGACTAGTACCAAATATCTGGGCTATATTGTGGGGAACGTCGGATTAGCCCACAAGTAGAAAAAGCAGAAGCCATCTCTAAAATGGAGTTCCCCAAGAGAAAAAAAGACATTAGGGCTTTCCTGGGATTGATCGGCTATTATCGGCGCTTTATTCCTTATTTCTCCACAATTGCGGAACCTCTTACTAATATGCTAAAAAAAAACTATCCCAACACCCTTGGGCCCCCCTCTGTGACTGCATTACGTAGCTTTGATCAGCTAAAAAACGCTCTCACGTCTGAACCTGTGCTATGTTGTCCTGATTTTGGTAAACCCTTTGTATTGTTAACTGATGCCTCCGACGTGGGGCTTGGGGCTGTGTTATCCCAACCACAGGATGAAGATTCCCTCCACCCAGTATTATACATCAGCAGGAAACTTCTACCGCGGGAATTACATTATCCAGCTATAGAGAAGGAGTGTTTGACGATTAAATGGGCGATTGAATCTCTCAAATTTACCTGTCCGGCAGGACCTTTACCCTGATTACTGATCACACTCCTCTTACCTGGCTCGCCCACCATAAGGACACTAATTCCCGTGTTCTCCGCTGGTTCCTTTCCTTACAGCCTTTCTCCTTTCGGATACAGCATCTTCCGGGTAAACATATGGTGACCGCGGATTTCCTTTCCCGTTATCCGTTCTTGGAGCGTCTCGACAGGCCGCTCTCTAGGGGGAGTGTATGTGACGGGCTGGAACCAGTTCGTCCGCACATAGCTCTCACTTGTGCTGACGCTGCCCCTGTTACTCCGAGGCTTCCTGGTCCCTCTGCCCGTGATTGGTCGGTAGATCAGCGGTGGCGGGACGCCAGAAGGTCAAAAGTGCCTCTGCCAGCACTTGCGGTGTTCAGAGGTTGGGAGGAGAAAGCGGGTGACAAGACAACAGCCGAGAACCAGCCATCGGAGGAAGACGAGGAGCGGAGCCCACTTGAGATCCCGAGACAGCCGTACCGTCCGAGTATTGGAGGAAAAGGCGGAAGACGAGTGACGGACGACCCTGTTCCAGGCGACCGGGAGGACGAAACGCAGCATCCCGCCACGCTTCAGGAGAAGCGTGGCCATTCAGGTGCGTGGGACCACGTCCCTGAACGAGTGAAAGTGAAAGAGATAAAAGAGCAGAGTGAGAGAGGGGGGAGGGGAAAAAGGTAACACGGGGAGAAGGGAAGGGGTGGAAAAGAGAAACGGACAAGGACGAGGGAGGGAACCTACAGGGAGAGATAAAATACTTACCACCGAGCACCGTCACCTTAAATAGGCCAGCCAAGACCCACATGCAGGAACGGTTGATCGCTAAAAGGAAAATACAAAGACAGAAAGAACAGGAATTAGACCACTAAGAAACAGATGGAAGAAAACATGTACTAACCTGAACCAGTTTGAGAAATGTAATCTTGACAAGAACAGTAAGATAGGGACAACTAGGAAAGCATAAGGAAACAAAATAGATACAAGTATCACGGTCACTTACTGCTATAATTTTCTTCTCTCCACATGCGCTTCCCGGGGAACGTCCTGTGAACAAGAGAGACAGAAAGAGAAGAGTGAAGACCAAACCTCAAGAACATCCCGCCACCCTAAACCCAGCAACCCAAGACTGAAGTAAACTCACCTGATTTATACCACATCCAATATCATCAATAAAATTCCTGTTTTTAAGACTATAACGCAGTCTAGTGTGGTTCCTCCACACCCACATGGTTACAAGTGGTATCAGAAGTGGGATTTGTGGAGACACCGCCACCATGGAAGAAAAGGCAACAATGGCAGATGTAATCGCCCAGTTGTCAGAAGGGCAACGGCATCTCCAGTTAATATGGGAACAACAAATGAAAGAAGCCAAAGAGGAACGGGAGGCGCTGCAAACCGCACTTAAGAGCCAGGCAACGATTATGGCCAATAACCAACTGGTACATTAGACAGCATTGGGTAACCTTAACGATACCATCGCTCATACAAAAGTACACCCCACGGTACCAAGTAGTGTGTTGCAACGTTATCAGGAGCAGGAAGACCCAGACTCTTTCTTCACAAACTTTGAAAGAGTGGCCAGCACTGCTAATTTGCCAGAGGATAAATGGGGTCAGTATATCGCCCCCCTACTCACCGGCCATTTACAAACAACATACCAAGCTATTAATCCGAGTGGTAACCTTCCATACAAGGACCTTAAGAAAACCATTTTAGAAAGAGTAGGTTTGGATAGTGAGAGTTATCACACCAGGTTTAGACAAATGAAATGGCAGCATCAGGAGAACCCCCATACCTTATATTATAGAGTCCAACATGCAGCCGGGATGTGGTTGCATTCCACAGAAACAACAAGAGAAGACATCTTTGACATCATAGTCTTAGAACAGTACTTAGATGCTTTACCACCTACCACCCGGAACTGGGTACGACAACATCCTGGACTCACGAATGAAACGGCCATAGATCTTGCCTGTGCTTATCATAGAGGCTCGGACTTCCGGGCTACCGTTAGTCAGGCCCCTCCACCTCCGGTCAGACTGGCTATACCTAGGATACATCTGCCGCGGCCGGTAGTGAAACCCGGAGCTGACCGATCACAACCAGCTGGCCCGGGTCCCTCTGGATACGCAGGCCCTGGTCCCCAGTGTTACAACTGTTCAGAGTGGGGCCATATTGCCCGTCATTGCCCACATAAAAAAAATGCAGAGGAGCCCATGGAGATAGCCCCGACCAAGGGGAGAGTATTCTGGACTGGAGGGGAGAAACCTAAATATACCCTCCCTATCATCGTCAATGAAGTGGAAAGAATGGCTCTAATCGATTCTGGATGTAGCTAGAGCGTGATCAGGGGAGATTTAGTATTGCCAGGGCAGGAAGATACAGAGACCCAGGTCCTCATTACCTGTGTAAATGGTGATCAACGTTATTATCCCATTGCTACTATAAAGTTGAAATGGAGAGAACAAAATGAGACCCTCCGGGTAGGGGGTGCTCTCCACCCTCGATGAGGATATAATCCTCTGGACAGATTATGAGGATTTTCCCTCCTTATTAGAGAAAGCCAGACAAGAGCACCTTCTGAGGGATTGGTGGACGGAAGCTCCTAGTAGAATGGTTACAGAGGAACCCAAACGGGTACGAATTACCCTCAGCAGGAGACAAAAAAGAGAGCAACGACGTTCCTATACACAGAACTGCCCATCCCAAGACGGTCCTATTGGTATTGGGAAGGTTTGCACAATCACCGGGGATTTCCGGCAGAATCAGAATGAGGACCCTACCTTAAAACACGCATGGCAGATGGCCGAGTCCGGGGCAGCACAAGGGGTAGGTCCCAGATTCTTGATTCGTAATAACCTCTTATACAGAAATCCCACACCCACAAGAGGAAATGACCTACAATTAGTAGTGCCTAAAAGTCACCGCCAACAAGTGTTACAATTAGCCCATGGGGATAACGGGGAAGGGCACTTGGGAAGGGAGAAAACTGAGGAAGACGTCCTTAGACGCTTTTATTGGCCAGGGGTTTATGGCGAGATACGCAAGCATTGTTCCGAGTGTCCCAACTGCCAGTTGTACAACCCCTTTCCACAAAAACCCGTTCCCCTTCAACCTCTTCCAATTATTTATATTCCTTTTACCCGGGTTGGAATGGACCTTATCGGTCCCCTCACCCCTTCCACTCGGGGTAGACAATATGTGTTAGTCTTGGTGGACTATGCCACACGATATCCCAAGGCCATTCCCCTTCCCAGTATACACACTAAAGCTATATTTTCCAGGGTGGGTTTCCCGAAAGAGATACTGACTGACCAAGGGACTCCTTTTATGTCCAGGTTAATGGCTGAAGTATGTCGATTACTGGGGGTGAAACAAATTCGTACCTCAGTATATCATCTGCAAACAGATGGGCTAGTAGAGAGATACAACAAAACCATTAAATCCTTACTAAGAAGGAGTATATCTGAGGCTGGTAAGGACTTGGAAAATAAACTACAGTTGGTTTTATATGCTATCCGTACCCACGTACAAACGTCCCTAGGCCATAGCCCTTTTGAGATGTTGTTCGGCCGACAACCCCGCACACTGTTAGATATGTTAGCCGAACAGTGGGAGGACACAGAAGAGGAAGTAAAAGACCTCTTAACCTATACCAGAGATTTAAGAGAGAATCTTCATACAGTATGGGAAGAAGCCCATACTGCCCTACAGGAAGCACAGAATAAGCAGAAGCAAATATATGATACCCGAAGTACAGTCCGCACCTTAACAGTAGGAGACAAAGCTCTAGTCTTACTCCCTAGCACTGACAATAAGTTATTGGCCAAATGGCAGGGACCATTTGAAGTGATAGCACAGATCAACCCCACCACCTATAAGCTGGCCATTCCCCAAGGAAGTGGTAGGGAGCAGATATATCACATCAATCTACTTAAAAAATGGCTAGAACCAACAGGAGACAATTCCGTTCACTTTATCAACTCCGTTGTTACTGACGACATCCCGTATCCCAGGTTATCTCCCCATGACCTGTCCTACCAGGTACAACCATGGATCATTTCCGATCTTACTAAGTGGTATCACAACCAACTAACCCGCTTAGTACATCACAATCAAGATGTCTTCTCTAAATATCCGGGTAGAACCACCCTAGTCCAACATCCCATTCGCCTGAAAACAAATACTGTCTCACGAGAGCGGCCATACCGCATCCCCGAAGCAAAACAAAAGATTATTGAAGAAGAAGTCCAAGCCATGTTGGCAGCTGGCATCATAGAGCCGTCAACCAGCCCTTGGTGCTCGCCAGTCGTGTTGGTACCCAAGCCCAATGGCAGTACTCGGTTTTGTGTAGACTATAGGGGTGTCAACAACTTAACCTATTTTGATGCCTATCACATGCCTAGAATCGATGAGCTTATTGAGAGATTAGGCCAAGCCAAGTACTTATCCACCCTAGATCTCACGAAGGGTTATTGGCAAATACCCCTTAGAAGGGAAGACAAAGAAAAAACAGCATTTGCCACCCCTTCAGGATTATATCACTTTACTGTACTCCCTTTTGGGCTTCACGGGGCCCCGCCACCTTCCAAAGGCTCATGGACGAAATCCTACGACCTTTTAAGCAGTACGCTGCTGCCTATCTCGATGACATTGTCATCTGTAGCAAGACCTGGGAGGAGCACATGACACACCTAGATACCATATTACATGCTCTACGAAAGGCCCAGTTAACCTCCAATCCTGAAAAATGTAGACTTGGACAGACTAGTACCAAATATCTGGGCTATATTGTGGGGAACGTCGGATTAGCCCACTAGTAGAAAAAGTAGAAGCCATCTCTAAAATGGAGTTCCCCAAGAGAAAAAAGACATTAGGGCTTTCCTGGGATTGATCGGCTATTATCGGCGCTTTATTCCTCATTTCTCCACAATTGCGGAACCTCTTACTAATATGCTAAAAAACTCCTATCCCAACACCCTTGGGCCCCCCTCTGTGACTGCATTACGTAGCTTTGATCAGCTAAAAAACGCTCTCACGTCTGAACCTGTGCTATGTTGTCCTGATTTTGGTAAACCCTTTGTATTGTTAACTGATGCCTCCGACGTGGGGTTTGGGGCTTTGTTATCCCAACCGCAGGATGATGATTCCCTCCACACAGTATTATACATCAGCAGGAAACTTCTACCGCGGGAATTACATTATCCAGCTATAGAGAAGGAGTGTTTGGCGATTAAATGGGCGATTGAATCTCTCAAATATTACCTGTCCGGCAGGACCTTTACCCTGATTACTGATCACGCTCCTCTTACCTTGCTCGCCCATCATAAGGACACTAATTCCCGTGTTCTCCGCTGGTTCCTTTCCTTACAGCCTTTCTCCTTTCGAATACAGCATCTTCCAGGTAAACATATGGTGACCACAGATTTCCTTTCCCGTTATCCGGTCTTGGAGCGTCTCGACAGGCCGCTCTCTAGGGGGAGTGTATGTGACGGGCTGGAACCAGTTCGCCCGCACATAGCTCTCACTTGTGCTGACGCTGCCCCTGTTACTCCGAGGCTTCCTGGTCCCTCTGCCCGTGATTGGTCAGTAGATCAGCAGTGGCGGGACGCCAGAAGGTCAAAAGTGCCTCTGCCAGCACTTGCGGCGTTCAGAGGTTGGGAGGAGAAAGCGGGTGACAAGACAACAGCCGAGAACCAGCCATCGGAGGAAGACGAGGAGCGGAGCCCACTTAAGATCCCGAGACAGCCGTACCGTCCGAGTATTGGAGGAAAAGGCAGAAGACGAGTGACGGACGACCCTGTTCCAGGCGACCGGGAGGACGAAACGCAGCATCCCGCCACGCTTCAGGAGAAGCGTGGCCATTCAGGTGCGTGGGACCACGTCCCTGAACGAGTGAAAGTGAAAGAGATAAAAGAGCAGAGTGAGAGAGGGGGGAGGGGAAAAAGGTAACACGGGGAGAAGGGAAGGGGTGGAAAAGAGAAACGGACAAGGACGACGGAGAGAACCTACAGGGAGAGATAAAATACTTACCACCGGGCACCATAGAGCACCGTCACCTTAAATAGGCCAGCCAAGACCCACATGCAGAAACGGTTGAGCGCTAAAAGGAAAATACAAAGACAGAAAGAACAGGAATTAGACCACTAAGAAACAGATGGAAGAAAACATGTACTAACCTGAACCAGTTTGAAAAACGTAATCTTGACAAGAACAGTAAGACAGGGACAACTAGGAAAGCATAAGGAAACAAAATAGATACAAGTATCACGGTCACTTACTGCTATAATTCTCTTCTCTCCACATGCGCTTCCCGGGGAACGACCTGTGAACAAGAGAGACAAAAAGAGAAGAGTGAAGACCAAACCTCAAGAACATCCCACCACCCTAAACCCAGCAACCCAAGACTGAAGTAAACTCACCTGATTTATACCACATCCAATATCATCAATAAAATTCCTGTTTTTAAGACTATAACGCAGTCTAGACTGGTTCCTCCACACCCACACGGTTATAGGGTCTTTGAAAATTGCATGAATGAAAGAGGAGAGTTCGCCGACCAGCCCCACTAAATAACAGAGAGAAATCTAAGACTTTGACAACATCACCCTCAACTCCTTCTTTATCACCTTTAACTCTGCTTCTTGGAACAGAAACTTCTCCTTTTCAGAATCCATTAGGAACCCTAAGTATTCCCTCCTTCTTGAAGGCACCAACTTCCATTTTTCCACATTGACAATGAAACCCAATGACAAAATCAACTCCATGGCCCCCAATCTTGCTTCACGTGCCTCCATCTCTCCTGTCCCAGGAATATGATGTTGTTAAGAAACACCACAATCTTCAGTCCTTGTGGTCTGAGGGCCACTGCAAGAGGCATCAAGGAGCAGAGGATAGACTGAAAAGAAGGACTTGAATCTGATCATTCATCCTTGCCACTGAATCTGCAGATACTTCCTGTGCTCTTGAAATCTTGGTGTTGTCAGGTATATTGGTGTCTTTTATGCCCACACCCCATCCAGTTCCACGGATGAAGGATGTCCCTTTCTCTGAGGTCTAGGATAGTCTCCATTTGAAATGGCAGTACCAAACAAATTGGTTGAGCTCCCTCAAATTTATTACTGGCTGCTATTATTTTTGTTATTTTTCTGCACTAAGAATGTGTTTGCCTACAAAATGTTAGGGGTGTAATCAATATGGTTCTATGGCCTCTTCTGCAACAATTCCTGTACCTCTGCAGTGACTAGATCCCAACCTTCTTGGGAAAATGTATTGGTAACGGCCACTTGATCTGTATTTACATTGCACAGAATACTACTTGAAACCCTATCACGTCTGCAATACCCATGGGTCTTTTTCTATTAAACCTCACTGTTGAACAAAAAGGCCCTACCTGCCTCCAGCTGTCACAAGGGTAGAGGACCCTACACTTACCCTGATATGCCTCACCTCTTGCTTGGCCTCTGGTGACAACAAAGCATCTTCCCCTTCTATGTGAAAAGAATATTGGCCTTAAGAATCCATACTGATTGTGGTAGAAGGGTCTGAGGAAGGTCCCCTGGAGGGTGACAAGACCACGTATTCACCAGCCAGCGGAGAGACCCATTAAAAATCATGAGTGAGGGGTGATTGTCTCTTGTCCAGAGAGGCAAAGGTCTGAATGTACTGCCAATTATCTTTAATAAATGAATCCCCAGAGACCCTTGCGAATGGGCCCCTGCTAGCTATTCCAGTTTGGGAACAATATGCAACAGTACTTTGCGTCTCTCAAAAGTAAAACCACGTGTGTACTTTTCCAAGAAATCAGAAGTTGTTTCTGGGTGCAACTGACCTTCTGTTTTTTTCTCCTCTTCAGCAACACCTATGATAGGATATGCGAAACAGGACCCAGGGTATCCAATAATTTAACTCGGCACACGGACCATGCCCTATCTACACATTTTCTAGGTTTTTTACCATCTTTGCTTCAAAATATTACAATTTTAGCACTTAAACCTGGGGTTTGGACCGCTTTATCAGATATTAATGATCTTGGTAACTCCGTACATTTTTTAGATCAAGCATTCTTGTCCAATGAATGTTTTATAATGGACTTGATGTCAGAAGCAAAGACTGGAGAAGATCACTCCACTGAATTGAGATACTGAATGAGCCCAGACTCGAACATGGGAGTACTTTCACCATCCAAAATAACAAGAGGCGCATCCCCAGTTTTCATCTTAATCAGGACATCAACATCACTGCAAAAGCTGTCATTGGCATAATATTCATCTAAACTCTGTAAAACATAAATCATCATAGGGCATCTTACTTAGACCTCCCATATTACTTAGTCACAATAGGATTTTGCCACATTGGCATCAAGTCAGTATTTCCTTTTGGAGCTGAACCACCACCAAATTAATCTCCCTCATTCCGATGAGGGGAAACATAATTATTCTTCATCGTTCTTTTGCAGGTATCTCAATATAATTTCTCCCTGCTGGAAATGTAGCCTTCCATCTGCAGGATCTAAAGAGCATGTCATAGCATTTGCCACAGAATTTCTTATGTCAGTGGCTACCCTTTTAAATAGTGAAGAAACCACCTTAAGAACTGAATTGGCCAAAAAGTTTGAAATATGTTTCTTAAAAACATTTCTTTCTCATTATTCACACTAGGCTGCTATTTTAATCCACAAACAACATGTAATTGAATCCTCACAATAATTTGTGAGCAAGTTTGTTTCAAATATATTAAAACAAACACAACAAAAAAAGGTTGTGGCGTTAAATGGCATTAATATAAATCCAGTTTGCTGCTTGCATAAACACGTCTGCCTTGCAACAAATAATGCAGTGTGTCTGACCATGGCATAAATAAACTGCAACCCCTTCACCCCCAGCAGCCATGTGTTGCTACAATGTACTCATTCACAGATTAGCCTAGAAATCAAGCAAATTCGACCTCAAATAAACAAACATTGAAACAAAATAACAATTTTACATTGACTCAAAACAAAGTAACAATTTGAACAAAGGACCAGCGTGCAATTGACCTAAATAAATCTAAATTTATGTTTAAACACCAAGCAAACAATACATGCATCTAAATTACATCACTGTCCAATCTCAACATAACACACGTTTTGTACTGCATTTATATTTAGCAGCAAGAAAAGAGAAGTAGTGTATGGACAACTGTTACTTTATAGGTGGAGATGTCCTCTGTTTAAATATCTTTCCGCCCCGCGGAGCAGGTTAATGAGAGGGATGGTGTTCTTTTAAATGATTTACAAAATAAAGTAAGAAAACAGACGACATAATGGAGCCTCCTGCCTTGTACTAAAATTGAATCTGTACCTTTTCCTGTTTTTCCAATAGGATGTTTATTGAATGCAACAGAAGCAAATTATAGTATATTACATGAAAATTTGTGTAAGAGACATATTGAATAGTCATTTTGTTCACATTAGTCAACATATGTAGCGTTTACTGTCAGTGGAGATGACTTCTTCCAATTTGAATTGTTATTATGAGGGCGTGCTTTACTTATGGCAGTAAGATGTAGTGGCAGAACTTTCACACTTGCATCTCACAAACAGAAGTAAGCAAAAGTGTCTCTAGAAGTGACCAGAGACAAAACTGGTGGGGCCACCAACAACGTTTATGTGTATGTATATATATATATATATATATATATATATATATATATATATATATATATATATATATTATATCAGTGAAATAGGCTAATGTGGCATTATAGTTAGGTTAAAATATAACATTTTAAATTAAAAATAAATCACTGAAATTCATTAGTTAAAGTTAACTGGAGAAATTATAGCTAGCTCTGCACCCTGGGCCCTGGCCCACCTGAGGATGTCTTTTAATTAAAAAAAGGGCATCAGCCTGTCCTTTTTTTAATTTGACCACAGTACCAAAAAAAGACAGTTTTTTTTGCCCCAGGCAAATCCCTCTCAAACTGCCACACCAGGTCTAGGGGGTCAGGAGGTCTCTGCACTGCCATTAAGTTTTTTACATTTGTTCCCAAGACACGGGACTTAGACTCCAATTCCTAAAATTGCTGCCAAACATCTCTGTTTATGTGAGGCGGCCAATGATATGTCATCTTTTGACCTGACGGAGCTGCAGTACTACTGCTTCTGTATTTATACACACATTTTTAACCTTAAATTCTCAAAAAGTGCTGAATGGATTTACACCAAGCCACAAAAAAGCACACTTTCTGGGGCAAGATGTAGCTTTGTACTATATTTGGTGTAATTCCGTTCAGCAGTTTTTGCTGTATAGCTGTTCAAGTTCCCTATGGAAAATTTCCTGGGAAAAATGCATTTTTGGACACACCAATCTTCTTGACCTCTGCTTGATGGATCAGCTGAAATGTTCCAGGAGAGCTGAGGTGGCTGAACCTTTTTTTGGGAAAGTTTTGTAAAGATTCATCAAACAATGCCAAAGTTATTAGCAAAGCAAAAAAAATTCCTATAAAAGCCCGTCTGGTCCTAACTATAACCGCATTGTGTCATCTGTGTCAAAATCTATATATCTATCTGTCTATCTATCTATCTGTCTGTCTGTCTATCTATCTATCAATCAATATACATACATTTTTAATAATATACAAACAGCAACATTTAAACACTTTAAGCAAATAACGATGATTTGCAGAGAAAGGTGGTTGGACAAATGGTGTGTGGCAAGGTTCAGTGTCTGTTTTGTTTTTCCTGTGTCAGTAGTTGTTGTGATAGGGAACTGTTCCCACATCTAAATACATTTTCATGGTTGAAGCTTACCACCAATTGTTGGGTTCTTTTTATTTAATCAAATAATGAATTACAGAGGCCCATACACGTTCTAATACCACAAACACATTGATCTCAGATAAACAGTAATCAATGAATACGCCAAGAAACAGGCCTAAGGGTTGGAAGCAGTTCCAGTACATATCAGGGTAGTAGTTATTGATGGCAAGGAGATTGTTTATTTTGACTTAGTAGCAGGGCAAGCAGAAAAGCAAATAGGGTGATTCATCTTAAAAGAATGTTCAAAGAAACAGAAGATCTATTAATAAGGCCAACAATTGGAGACAAAATACAGCAATTATTAATACCGATATAAAACAAAAAAGTTATCTTCTAGAAAGATTTTAAAAAATCCAAAGAAATTGTGGGAAGTCTCAACCATGAAGAAGCATTTAGACGTGTGGAGAGTAGCTTGTGTCCTGAGTGTGTTCATAATGCCAAGCCACCGAGATACGTGCAATAAAAGGTATAAAGAATGGAGTAAGGCAAATATGACTTCAATACATGCATATATGAACATAATTATTAAATAAAATTCCGTAGAGTTGAAGAAATTTGAATTACAAAACAAATAATTAGAGGAGGAATTGGGTAAACAGCCTGTAAAACCGTCATTACTTCATTTCTAAAATAGAACAAAGACTACAAAACTTGAGAGTACAGTAGAGGAAAGAAAACAAAAAAAATTACCAATGACGAACGCTATTATGAAAAGAAAAAGGTATGATCTATACGTTTGTGAAAAGATTTGAGGCCCTCGGATGATATGGATACAGGTAAGCTGGAAACTGAATTGGCAGCAAGTTTTTCAGATCCAGAAATCAATAACAGTGATTTGAACACTGCTAGAATAAGTACATGAAAATCGACACATATTTAGAAGACATGAAACAAATTCACATGAGTGAGAGAAAACCAAACAAAAGGAAAAAATATAAACATGCAGAGGAAAAAAGAGGCAAAGGGACAAGCAATAGCCAAACAAAGCTAGAAAATAACAAACTGGGGAACTAATATAATCCTCTACTGGTGACCGAACGAACAAAACCAGAAATGGAAGTAGTAAAAAATATTACACCTTTTGCCCATTTTTAGTAAAAACCAGAGTCAACAGAGTCAAGTTATTCAAATAGTTGCACACATTAAAAATAGCAAAATATTTTGCTTGGAAAAAAATATATATATGTTAATGTAACAATGATTAACAGGAGGTAAAGATGGGGATACCCAAATTCAGTCTATCTTTTCTGAGAACTCTGGATTAACTGGAAGGGAATCTGAATTCAGAAGAAATAGAAGGAGGAGAATTTGGCTTAGAGAAGAGACAAGGACTGTAACAACAGGTTTGAAGGAAAATCCATGTCTTGCCAGCAGGCAATAGATTTGCATTTTGTGAGGAAATCATCAAGGTTATAAACAAATTATGGATGAGGAACAATCCTCAACAAGGACCAAGCTAAGGCACTACTGCAACTTCAAACAGATCAATTGATTGAAATAAAACCTGATAATACATTTGTCATACTGAACAAAATATTATATGAAAGAGGAGTACTTAGACAAAATAAGTATGAAAAACAGCACACTGAGGTGGTATCAAGAAAGATTACAGAGCTAAAGAGAACAAGAAATAATAGATGAGGATGGATATAGATACCTATAGGTCTGGAGGTAGTCCCATCATGACACCTCCTATTTTCTTCCAAAAATACGCAGGAACCAACAAAGTCCACCTGGAAGATTGATTAGTTTTTCCTGTGGCTTTCTGTTGGAAAATACATCTAAATATGTTGACTTTTTCTTGGACTCAGTTGTGAAAACGCCAAGGGTCTCATGTACAGATAATTTTTGGCGGTCGCAAACAGCCCGATTCCCGGACCACAAAAAAGATTTTAAAATGTATAAAAGCCAAATTACAATTAGGTAACTTGTTACAGAGTCGCTATTTGGTTTTGCAATTCGGTACTAGCAAGGGGCGTGTTTAGGTCATCCCTTCCAAATACCGAATCACCGTGATATGTATTAATGTTTTGCAACTGAATTATTTTAGCAAAACATAAATTGTTTTACTGATACCTTGAAGGAAGTGGTAACCATTCTCAAATGGAAAGGGGTCCCCGTGGCACCCCGTCCCCTTTGAGAATGTTTAACAAAATATTTTAAGAACTAGGCAGTAGTCTCATGGACCACTGCCTACTCTTGATAAATAAAATGTATACATTTCATTTATTTTTATAGAAACAAATCCAGTTTTCCTTCCATGAAACAGACTGCATCAAAAGAAATTGCTTTATTTAAAAGCAATCACAGACATGGTGGTCTGCTAAACCCAGCAGGCCACCAACCCTGTAATGGCTATCATTTATACTGGGTTGCAAGCTGTGACTTACCTCATTAATATTCTTGAGGTAGGTTGATTTGCGACCCATTTGCTAATTAAAAGTTGTAAGGTTTCTTACATTAGGAATTGTGATTTCCTATTTTCGATTCATTAAGAATTGCAATTTGGAAATCACAGTTCCTAAATTTTATACATGTGGCTCCAAGTTCTTATCGCCAAGATACTGGAGATTTGCTAAGACATGTAAACAACATCCCATTGAGTCACGGATATCACCTGATAACCACGGATGTGATATCCCTTTAGATTTCAATAGAACCTGACATGGTTATAAGAACATGTCATTATTTTTATATCAGAGAGAGATTGGCTGCTGCAAGCACAGAGTTGTTAATTGAAATGTTCATCTCATCAATAATATTTTCAGGTTCAACCAACAAATTTACAAACCAAAAGTGTGGATGTGCCATGGGGACTCCTTTTTTACCAAGCTATGAGAATATCAATATAGGGTGGTGGAAGAAGGAACTAGCATGGAGGTTGAACATGAGGAACATCCAATTATGGTCCTCATTACTAGTCTGGCGGTCGCTAGACCGCCAGACTTGCAGATGGTGGTCGGACCGCTGCCAAAGTGGCTGTCCAACTACCAAATTACAACTCTAGCAATCGGGCCGCCAGGGAACCAGCTGCTCCGCCAGGATCTGCGATCCCGACGGTCTGGAGGTAGTCCTAATCCACCAGAGCAGCACTGCAAGCAGCGCTGCCCTAGGGATTACGACCTTGTTATCTGCCAGCAGTTTCATGGCGGTACCACCGCCAAGAAAATGCTGGCAGAGAACGGGAGCAGAGGGCCCCAGTGGGGCCCCTGCACTATCCGTCCACTTGGCATGAGCAGTGCAGGGGCGCCCCTGACCAGAACAATCGCAATGTTCACTGTCTGCTCTGCAGACTATGAACATTGCAAGGGTGCTGGTGCACCCTGCGCTCTACAGTATTGCCGCCGGCTCGATTAGGAGCCGGAGACAATGCTGTAGGCTGTTTCCCGCTTGGCCAGCAGGCGGAAACTCAGGTTTCTGCCCACTGACCTAGCGGGAAACTTTTAATGGGGCCGGCAGAGAGGTAGGCAGTATAACGGCAACCTCCCCATCGGAAGTTCAGGGGACTTACAGGCCTTGGGGAATCCAACTGAAGGTCCAGCAACTTCCAGTGGTCACCTCTCCTTCTTGTCCAGCTTTTGGTTTTCTAGAACCGACCCCATGGACCCGGCCTACAGCATCTTTGTGACCCCCAGGGTTCCCTCATTGAAGAGCTTTGGGCACCGGACGCTGTGTCTGCACCCTACAGCCGGCCGCACCTGTGCCTCTGAGTGTGTGTGTTTGTTGTTGACCTGTGGCCCCCTGGTGCTGATCGAAACCCCTCAGGCCTGTTTCCTGAAACCACGGGTACTTACCTGCAATCTCTTTTCTACTAAGTGCCCCCAGTTGTCTTAGGATTCCATTGCAAACCTGACTCCAAATTTGACCTCTGCACCCAGCCGGACCAGTGTTGCTTGCAATGCACTTTTGAGGTCAACTTGAACTTTGACCTGTGAGCTTCCTAACCCCTGAAGATTGGAATTATAAATTGTGTACTTACCTGTTTTCTGTGCTAACACTCTTCCCCCCCAGGACCCTATTGACTCCTATGAAAAATTGCACTCTCAATTTTTGAAATTGAAAAGTGTTACTTACTTGTAAACTGTTTTACCTTTAAAACCCAAAGTACAATTGATACATATGCTTGATACTTACTTACAACTGTACCTACCTGCAAAAAAGAACATTTGGTTCTAGTGATAAAGTAACTAAATATATGTTTGCTATATAAAAACAATTGACCTGGAGTTAGTCATTGAGTGTGTGTGTGTGTACAACAAATACTTTGCACTACCCTCTGATAAGCCTAACTGCTCGACCACACTACCACAAAAGAGAGCATTACTATTATCTACTTTAGCCTCTCTTAAGCCGCTAGGGAACCCCTGGAATTTGTACACACCTCATTTTGGTATAATATACACAGAGCCAGCTTCCTAAAGGACTCGCATGACAAAACCTTGGATACTAGTGGTAATTTTTGACACATCGGGCACAAAATGTCAGCTCTGGTATACCCTATGTAGTTCTTGACATACGTGGCAACACATGGAATAAGAGGGCACCTACTACAATATCTTGGCCCCCTCTTAACTAATGATTTATGGGGGACACGCATGGCATAGTTCTGATATTGGCATAGTGAAGGTAATTTCTTACATATGTTGTAAACCCATGCCAAATTTTGAAAAATAAATTGGGTCTGCTCCTCTTGAGGGTAAAGTCTCTTAGGCACACCATGAAAGTGCTGGGATAGTTTCAGTGTCAATCCAGAGTCCTATGGCTTTTTATAAATGTAGGTGACAATTTGCTTTAAAACACACCATTTGACCCGCCCCTATCCTCAATCACCACCATACCCCATCCAACCCGCGCCCTCCCCTGCCGCTAAAGCCCCATAGAAGAGGTCTGGCTCACTTGCTTTGCTCATTAGTTGGAATTGAGGGAAAGTATTATGCCCCACCACTTTCAGAGCTCCCCAACCACCACAGGTGAACAGAAGTGAGAGGGATCAGAAAAGTGGGTGTATGAACAGAGGAGGCAATGTATCTGTGTTCAATCGGCAGGAATAGAGATAGCAAAATATTTTTTGCAATTAAATTAACAACACTGGGTAGGATGCTGGCCTGGTTTGTAGTGGGTACCTTGGGTACATACACCTTATACCAGGTCCAGTTATCCCTTATTAGTGAAATGTAGTAGTGTTCTAGCAGCCTAGGCTGATAGAGGTAGATATAGCAGAGCAGCTTAGGCTGAACTAGGAGACATGCAAAGCTCCTGCAATACCACTTATAGTTACACATTACTTATACACAAGTAAAGACAAAACTCAGTGTTGCCAAAAATAAAGGTATTTATTTGGGTGACACAGTACCAAAAATATCTTAGAGACAATACTCCTTCTGGAGGTAAGTATTATACACAATATATACACTAGACACCAAAATTAGACAAGCAAATAGTCAGAGAACAATGCAAGCAATAGGAAATGCTAAAGAATGCAAAGGGAGATAAAAGGTCTAGGGGCAATACAAACCATGTACTAAGAAAGTGGAATGCAAATCACGAATTCCCCCCTAGACAAGTGTAGTGTGTGCAGAATCGCTGGGAGAGTAAAAATACAGTAAAGGTAAGTAAATTACCCCCACCCCAGAGCCCAGAAAAGCAAGAGTAAAGTACTACAAGTTTCCTTAGGACACACTACACCTCGTGAATGGGATTTTGCAGCAACCTACCAAGTCTGCTAAGAACAACTGCTAGATTCCTGGACCTGAAGACCTGCAAAGGAAGAGGACCAAGTCCAGAAGTCTAAAGAAATTACAGGAAGGACAGGAGCCCCAGCCAACCCAGAAGGGGGTGCAAAAGAAGAGTCCACAGTTAATCAAAGACTGCAGATATGCACCCTAGGAAGATGCCAGCCGGTTCCTGCATGATGCAAAGGATGTCCCACGACATGAAGATCGTTGCAGATGTGATTTTGTGTTGGAAGTGGCCAACAAGTCGTGGCTACAACAAAAGTGCGTTTTGCGTCAAAATGGCACTGGATGGACCCAGGAGGGACCTCAGGCCTCAACTCTGTGTGAGGAGGAAGAGGGAGATCTCAGCACTTTAGAGAGTACTCAGGATGCCAGCCATCACCACCGGAGGTCCCAGGACATGGGGACAAAGGAGGTGCAAAACGTGGTGGATGCAACACAACAAAGGAAGGTCCCACGCTGCCAGAGAACAACTCAGCGAGTCAAGCATCACAGGATGGAGTGCTGGGGACCTGGGCCTGGGTGTGCACAAAGGAATTTTGCAAAGAGTGCACAGGGCCTCAGGAGGTGGAGAACACGCAGTACACAGGGGTACCATCACTCTCTGGGAAGGCAAGGTCTTACCTCCTCCAAATTGTGGCAGCAGGACCTCAAGACACTATGTGTCGATGATGTCCACCCTCTCTGTCCTTAGGAGCACGCTCGTTGCTGTGAGAGGAGTTCTAGGGTACCAGTCATTATCTTGGAAGGTGCCTGCTGGAGCAGGGGAGTGACGCCGTCACCCCACAGGAGATTTCTTCGGTCCTTCTGGTGCAGGATGAAGACAGGGAGTCCTCAGAGCATGCACACTGTGGAAACTGTTGCAGCTAGGAAGTTGAAGTTGTTGCAGAGGATTCCTGAAGGAAACTTGCAAGCAGAATCTGAAGAGAACCCACAGGAGAGACCCTGAATAGCCCTGAGAGGGTGATTGGCTACATTATCAGGTGTGGACCTATCAGGAGGGGTCTCTGACGTCACCTGCTGGCACTGGCCACTCAGAGGCCTCCAGAGTGCCCCCACACCTTGCAAAGCAATATGGCCGAAGTCTGGGACACACTGGAGGAGCTCTGGGCAGCACCCCTAGGGTGGTGATGGACAGGGAAGTGGTCACTCCCCTTTCCTTTGTCCAGTTTCGCACCAGAGCAGGGGACAAGGGGTCCCTGAACCGGTGTGGACTGGCTTATGCAAGGAGGGCACCATCTGTGCCCTTCAAAGCATTTCCAGAGGATAGGGGAGGCTATCCCTCCCCCACCTGTAACACCTATTTCCAATGGGAGAGGTTGTAACACCCTGCTCTCAGAGGAAATGCTTTGTTCTGCCTTCCTGGGACTGGGCTGCCCAGACTCCAGGAGGGCAGAACCCTGTCTGTGAGGTGGCAGCAGCTATAGCTGCAGTGTAAGCCTCGGTGAGCTGGTTTGGCAGTACTGGGTGTCCAAGGTGGAGCCCCCAGGATGCATGGATTTGGCTCCCCAATACTAGATTTGGAATGGGGGGACAATTCCATGATCTTAGACATGTTACATGGCCATATTCTGAGTTACCATTGTGAAGCTACATGTAGGTTTCTACCTATATGTAGTGCACGCGTGTAATGGTGTACCCACACTCACAAAGTCCCGGGAAATGGCCCTGAACTATGTGGGGACACCTTTGCCAGTGCAAGGGTGCCCTCACACTTAGTAACTTTCCACCTAACCTTCAGCAAGTGAAGGTTAGACATATAGGTGACTTATAAGTTACTTAAATGCAGTGAAAATGGCTGTGAAATAACATGTGCGTTATTGCACGCAGGCTGTAATGGCAGGCATGTGCAAGGGTTTGTCTGAGCTTCCTATAGGTGGCAAAAGAAATGCTGCAGCCCATATGGATCTCCTGGCACCCCAATGCCCTGGGTATCTAGGTACCAAATACTAAGGACTTATAAGGGGGGTCCAGTGTGCAAATTGAAATTGGTAAATGAAGTCCCTAGCCTACAGTGACACATTTAAAAGCAGAGAGAGCATAAGCACTGAGGTTCTGGTTAGCAGAGCCTCAGTGACACAGTCAAGCACTACTGACAACACATACATTAGGCCACAAACTATGAGCACTGGGGTCCTGGCTAGCAGGGTCCCAGTGAGACAGGCAAAACACACTGACATATAGGTTTTTATCTATGAGCACTGGTGTCCTGGCTAGCAGGATCCCAGAGACACAGTAAAACACACCGACACACACTCACAAACAGACCAAAAGTGGGTGTAACCATGCTAGAAAGAGGCTACTTTCTCACACACTGACTAATCTTATGTATAAAATTGCATACATTTCACAAGTAAGTAGATAAGCCTGTCTCTGTCCGCATTTCTTCTTTATTTATATTCAGAATTGAGGCACTGATCTGGATATCTGCCCCCCCTCCGACCCTTCCAATAATTTTGTGAACCTGGGTGCCATGGACGTGTGCTTTGAAGTAAACATGTTTTCCTGCGGCGCGTCCCTGACGGTTCCTTGTTTTTGAAAGTGCTGCTCTTTCCATCCCGTACAAAATATGTTATTCTGTTTTCTCTTTATGGTCGGTTGGGTGTACCTCGGTGATGCAGGTTTCTCAGGGTTTTTGGAAATTAATAACTCAAGTTTACATCTGGCTCCCAGGCATGTAGACCTGAGAGGCCCCAGTAGGCTTTAGCGAGGGGAGCACAGCGAGCAGACCGGGATGCGCCCAGGAGCAGCGGGGGGAGGTTAAAGGCAAATCGTAAAAAGTGGCGCATCCAAAGGGCCGGCTGCACTGGGGCAGGGTCGGTCACGCTGACGGCGCACCGATACCAATGTAAATGGAATTCCGTGTAGAGTCGCGAGTTAGCTTCAAGCGCCTTGGTACTTTTCCTAAAGAGAGAAGAATTTTCTGCGATAAACCATGTCCGCTGGCCATAGATTAAAATGCCATAAGAGTGGCAAATGGGGGCAATTAAAGGTCATTTGGAGGCACGTGCCACGCAGCGGAGGCCCTGTTGGAAAACTACCCTGGCAGTGACCAGAGTTAGCATATGCCGAGGTAAGAGGGGTAATGGCGGGCCGTGGCGCATAGTACTTTTCCAGGGAGACCTGCCTTCCTGGCAAAAGCGCGTCCTAACGACCTTTAAAGCCCATGTGCCCCATGGGTGCCATTTTTAATGTTTAACAAACTCGAAAGCATAGCAGAGCGCGGGAAACACGTGTGTTTCTAGACACACACTCCAGAAAACTACAAATAAACTGCGTGTCAATGCCGAACAGGTTGCTGATGACGTGGACCCTAATTAATAGTTTTATATTAAGTTTGAGTGAAAAAATAAATCAGGACAAAACTGAAAGTGTTTAAAATAAGTGCATTTAACATTTATTCCTCTGGTTTACAAAACGTTATATGGCATATATGTAAGTCATTCCAATGTTTAAGACCCTCCATATCAGTGACAACCTAAATGGAGCTCGAATGGTAGACAATAAAATGTCTACCCAAACTCTGAAAACGTCAGAATGTGAAGGCCAGGTGCTGGCAGATGTGGAATTAAAGACATTCATAGACGGCTGTTGCCTGTGCCTTTGTAGAAGAATTTGGGTAGCCTTGGGTTTAAGGTTGCAAGAAGCATGTTTGAATTTATTTGCAACTCCTGTGATTTAAACAATCGGACTAATTGTGCAATCGTAGTTAGTGATACGTTTGGAATGCTGATAGTGGTTCAGCCAATCAGAATATTTTGAATTGTGGCACTTCCTACTGTTGTTTGTCTTTATTCTATGCAGTGCTTAATTTGTAAATAAAAACGTGCCGGTGCCCAAAGCCCTCCTCTTAAACACGCGGCTGCTGCAATTAAATGTAGGAACACAGAATACTGAGGCAACCTAATCCTGAAGCCATCTCGGGCCTCTTCAAATCATGTAAAGCCACTCCCTGCCCCTTCAGCTCACTCTAGCAGCCACCTGCTTTCTCTCATTGTGACGCTGTTCCGTTTTTCCCTTCCTCCGTCTTTCCCATATGTGTCTTTTCCACGAAGCAATTGCTTGAGGCAGAAGAATAAGCCCCGACCCACAAAAATAAGTGCCAGTGCTCAGCACCGGAAACAACAAGCACAAATTAAACACTGATTCTATGTCCAATGAGTGTGATGCTTGATTTTAGGAAGCAGATGGGGACAGCAGGTTTGTTCTCCTGCCTGTTGAGTATGAGCTTTGGAGGGCGAATGCTAATACTCTGAATGCTTACATGCAATCTTATGACCCCTAGGCCTACTCGTACTTGGCCCGATCATTACTTATGAGGTGATCCCAGCGCACTGAGACAGGAAGAATAAAGAAATGCTGAAAATTAAAACCCGACCAACCCTACTGGGCCCAATTAGGAGACTTTACTTCTCAGCACTCACCTGACATACTAAGCCCAAACAAAGGCCGTAATGTCAAAAGCGAAAGAGCTGGTTCCAAGGACTGGGACGAGGATGAGTTGGTCTTGGCGTAATGAAGATTACTAGTAAGCAATCAGACCATTACATCTGCATCCCTCTTATGAGGTATACTAAAGGAAAGAATGGACTATGACTAACAAAAAGCACTGAACAATTGGATTTCAAAGCTTGCCCAGTGATTTATTTAAATTTAGAATCATCATCTCATTTTAGAACTTAACATGCTGGTCCCAAATCTTTTGTTCTTATTCTGTTGTCTATGAAGTCTAAAATGGCAAACAAAAATGTGAGGGGAAGCGAGTATCAGCCCTACAGATCTTAAACAAAGGACTCAATCGAATTCTACCCAAGAGGCTGCCAGACTTCTTGTCGCCCTTTTATATCCCATAGTCACTGGATGCTCGGCCAAAGATTATGCAAAGGCAATTGTAGATTTGATCCACCAACTTATTCTCAATAAAGAAGCTTTCTTCCCATGGTCTGCTTCACCAAAGGTCACAAAAAGACTTTCCGATTTTCGAAACAAATGAGATCTATTAAGATAAAAAGTGAGCGCCCAAATTCCATTGAGAGTATGAAGTTCCTTTTCTACACCAAGGAAAGGCATTCAAAACTTTAGAACAACTACCTCAAAAGGTTTGTGAAAAGAAGTTCCACTTTAGGTGCAAAGGAAGGACTTGATCTCAAAACTGCTGCACCCTCTTCTTGACATGCTGTTCACTTGTTGGGATGAACTACCAATTTGTATACCTGGCTACCAATATGATCCCCCCTGATACCTTGGATACTAGAAAGATAATGAATTACGCTCCTCTACCCTGCAAAGAAACAGGTAACATCACCTCCTTTGTCACAAGATCTTCAACAAAGTTAGTTTCCCTTTTGGCACTTCAGCCATGTAGTCCCTTGACTCCTGAGTTTGGAGGTGGTACGACAAACTCTATCACATATCTACTCTGGATTATTGGTACCCCATCTATCTTAAGTGGATTCTTCTTTGGCTTCTTTGAAGTTATGAATCCACCCTCAAACTGGCCACACTTGGCCTCTCCAGGATCATCAGTATTTTTTAAATGTATCAACTTCTAGCTTTTGATTCTGTAGATTATTTCTTTGGGAGCTCTTTCCACAACTTTGTAGTATGACTGCTCTTGCCATTTTGATGGCTGATGAAAATACATTCCTGCTGAAACCCCGGATAGAGTATTCTGCTCAAGAGGCTTAACAGAAGATTAATGGTTCCTCTCTTTAAACACTTTCCTCATCTTTTGTTCCAACTCCTGCCCAAAGAGACACGTACATTCAAAGGATATATGAAGAGTTGAAGATTTCTGCAAAGTATCTGTATGCTAGTCTCTCAGATGTAAATTACTTCTGGTACGATGGATGCCTCCTCAGCCAAAGAGTAAGCTTTATAAATGTCAAAAGATATATCACATTTCCTCCAAGACAGCAGAACACCCTAGTCACTCTTTTACTGCTTTAAAAAATGTTTTTAAATCCGAGGTGAGCAACTGAGAGGTGTATGGCCTTTAAATTACTGCTCTCAGCTCTAAATGGGAGCCAGAATACACTTTTTTTAGCATAGGGTCTACTTTAGTATATGGTGCATCCCTTAAATAGCAATTATAGATTTTCTTCCTGCCAACCTTCATACCAGAGAATCATTAGGTATAGAGTTTAGCATTTTTCACTCCATCTCATTCAGGGGTACAGCTGTTACATAAAGTTTGGTAGCAAAGTTTTCTCTAGGTTCTTACATTCTTGTAGTACCACATACATTACATGCGGATGGGTGGGAACGCCCACTTCTGGGAAACTAACACACTGACAAAGCACCTTATCTGTAGAAGTACAAAGGTCCCTTAGGACTGAGACCACTATTTTCTCTAACAAGAGACAACACTATAGGGAGTAGTCGTTGCCTTTGCATTAGCCCCCTTGAACCACAGGGGCACTCTCCTACACCACACTTTCGACCAAGATACCTTTGAGTCGTTTAACAGAAGACCACTTCCATTGATCATGACCACAGACCTTTTTCTTATCCAATACTGCGTCCCTAGAATAATTATCCTAATCCTGTCACCTTCATGCTCCCTGAATGCACATTTACTCGTTGTACGTGGTGGAGAAAGAGATCAGTATAGAGAATTAGTAAAAGAGGAGAGAAAGCATTACTCCTCTTCATGTCATGCTTGCCCACAGCCAGTGTTGATGATTGTGCACCAGAGAACAAGCAACAATAGGCACAGACACAAACAAAAGACACAACAAGCACCTGCTCACTACATTTCCCTACAGAACATCATCTACCCAACCATGAGCAAAATTGCGGCATGACCAGTAAATGTGTAAATCAGACAATTGCCATGGCTTGAGTCTCTTAATTACTGTCTGTTAGAAGGTGTGGAGGGATCACACAGACTCAGCTAGGAGTGAAAAAAGGAAATTCTTTATTGGTGTAACATCTGTGCTGATGGAAGTTGCGAGAAACTCAAAAAGGCTGGCAAACTAGTCACTTCCATAGCGAAAGTCAGCGTTCCTGCTGAAAACCCATGTCACTCCAGACAGGATCAATCAGGAACCAACAAGGAGGAAGAAGAGCGGAGCGTGGGGAGAAACGAGGAGGGGAGCGGAAAGGTGGAGAACGCCGAAGGAGAAACGCAAACTAAGAAAGGAGCAGTGACAAACCTAGGATCCCTGCAGCCACAGAGGCTGACTACATTAACAACCAGCGACAGCAGAAGGAGACCCGGCGAAGAGGACGTCATAGGCAAAGTCACAGAGACATCAGCGGGCCAGCCGGAGAGATGCGCACTGGTCCTGACCTCCGCAGTTCCTGGAGGGGACTGAGGCCAAAGGCAAATATATGGGGTTTTAAGAGTCAAGGAGTTTGCTGGGTGGGAAGGATTTCCCCGGGTTGGGCCAGCCTGAGAACTTTATGGCCCGAGGGCCCGGGAAAGAGCACTGACACCTGATGTGGTTGTTAACAACTATAACCCTGTTTTTTAAAATATATTATTCACAGGTGATGGTGATGAGAAGAACACTATTCTAGTGCGATGAATCTAAGACCGTTTTCTTTTGTTTTTCCCTTCTCTCTGAGGGACGCCTGCAAACTTGACAAGGACCTGTTTGGAGTTACAAAAAGGGGAGACCTGTGTTCCAAAGATGGAGAAACCTGCCCCGTCTGACAGAAGATTTTGTTGTATTTTTGTTGTTGTTGTTGTTGTTGCTTATCCTTGTTGTGGAAATGCACATTACAGAAATAAAAGACCATCCTCTCTGAAAACGTTGGTGTGTACTCTGACCACAGTAACAAGAGGTTTTACACATCTCTTCTTTCTAGGAAGTGTTCTCTTGTTCACTCCAAGTGACTGTTCTTTTCCTCTTTAGTAGGTCCTCCAGCTTTAGGGGCTGAATACTTGGGATAAGAACACAGAAACCACCGGTTGATACATATCCTTCCTGTTTTACTATTTTGCAGGATTTAATCTTCTTTTCTTTCGCTTATCTATTCTGACATCTCATTCTTGTATTCTGTCTCTGTTCTCTAGTTTCTTCCCCACCTCTCTTCTCATTAGTTCTCTTGTCGGGGTTTTTGCCTCCTTGGCTAACTCTTCTGTTCCCTTACTACTGGGCTTCTGCCTATTCTTTCTTCTGTCTCCTTGAGTCTCCCTCTTTAGCCAGGAAAAAAAGTCTGTAATTGCTACTGTTATAATTTTGTAAATACAAAGGCCCCTTTTTACCTCCCAAATAAATGCAGAGAAAAATAAAACAAAGCAAACAACAGCTAACCCTTCAATTAAAACATTGAAATGATAGTGCCAGGGACCAGTCGGTCCATCATGTAAAATTCCCATTTCTTCACCCCCTCCCGAATGCCCTTGCCAGCCTCGCATACACACGCACTAGCCTGGGCACGCCATGCTCCCCGGTGAGCGTGGCTAGGGTCTGGCATCTCTACTGTCCCTCTGACTTCTGGGAGGCCCTGCAGCAAACATAGTAGCTTCCCTACGTGGTAGCCTCCCTACAACTTCTTCATGGGTTTTTTTCTGGTAGGAGTTGTAGTCCTGAGGATACATAGTCGGCGTCTGGGTCTGAGGTTTCGTCATCTGTGGCGTCTCTCTTTCCTTCCAGATTCGGTCGCTCCCCAGCCCGCTACAATCTGTTCCTTCTGCCTCTTATGGTCCCATTTGCGCAACGCCCCTTCTCCTTTCCTTGTCCTCTCTTTTGTGCTCCTCCTCTTCCTGTCCTTCTAGTTGGGAAAATGGGAGTCTGTTTTTTATGTTTGCTACATTGTTTTTTATTGTACCTTCTTGTTTTTTCCTTTTAGGAAGGGTCAACATGGACGCTATGTGGGACACTGATGACATGATCGGTAGGGAGGGGCTCTCTTCGGTCTGTGATTCACCCGCCTCCTCACACTGTCACAGCCCTTGTAGGCTAATGCTGTGCATACCTTGTAGGGTCATTGTGTGCATGGCTTATTGGTTAATAGTGTGCATGTCCGCCCCCTCACACAGCTAATGTTGACAGGACGATTGCAGCATGATCTAGAAATGCCCCAAGCTGGATGCCCGTATCCTCACATGAAAGATGCACAGCATGCCAGTAAATTGCAGCCCTACTGGCACAGCACAACTGTGCCACACAGTAAAAAATGGGATATACCCGACCAACACCGCATGCCTCCCACACCCTTTCGAGGTGAGCGAACTGCAGAGTTTCTGACAACCAGTGCTTAATTTGTAAATAAAAAGGTGCTGGTGCTCAAAGCCCTCCTCTTAAACACGTGGCTGCTACAATTAAATGTGTGAACAGGGAATACTGAGGTGGCGTAATCCTGAAGCCATCTCGGGCCTTTTCAAACCATATAATGCCACTCCCTGCCCCTTCAGCTCACTCTTGCAGCTTTCTACTTTCTCCCTTTTTCGTTTTTCCCTTCCTCCGTCTTTCCCATAAGTGTCTTTTGCTCGCAGCAAATGCTTGAGGCAGAAGAATAAGCCCCGGCCCTCAAAAATAAGTGCCGGTGCTCAGCACCGGAAACTACAAGCACAAATTAAGCACTGCTGAGACCTTTAACTGGCTACACTGTACCAAACCCATGACGTGATGACCTATCCGCCAACCGGTCACTTGATCTCAGTGACATTATTCCTGCTTTATCCAAGGCACGGCAACCATCACTCATTTTCCCTATGGGTGTCAGCAAGTACAATCCATATTTAGGCAGAAAACTCCCTAAATGTCAGTGCCACTGATATTTCTTTTTAGACAACGAAATCTGTTTTGAAGATTGTTTCGAATAAAATAAATAAAGTGGGTCAAAAACTACATGGCAGGCTGCTTGGCATTAGCAGTGACAAATGTGCACCTGCCTTGTACCTCTTCTATCCCTCTCTCTTCCTCACTGCTCTCTTTCACTCTCTCTGCCTATTCTCTCCAGTTGTTTACCTCTTGCCGCATCTATCTTGCTCTATCGTGCCCACCTTTTTGACATCCCTTATAATACCTTACCCCCTTCCCTACAGTTCATTTGTGATATGTCCATCTCTTTCCACATTCTATCTCATTCTAAAATCTTACCTATCTACCTCGCTTTTTTTCTACATACCTCTTCCTATTTCTACTTTTCTATGTAATGCTTTCTGGCTACCTTTCCTTTTGCTCTTTCCTTTATGTCTCTTATTACTTTGTCTATCTCTGAACCTCATCTCTATCTTTAACCCTTTCTCCCTCTACTTCACCTCTCCTCACTTTGCTGTTCTCTATACTCTTCTGACCACCTCCTGTCCCCCATCCCCTCCCATTTCACCTGTTCTGCAGATCCAAGACAGAGGGATGTAGACATAGAGAGAAGAGAGGAAGAAAATGCAGGTAAAGAGAAACAAGAGAAATGATAAGAGGTGTCACCTGATGAAATGGTGAAAATTGTTGGTGCAGTGCTTTGATTTTCACTGCAGCAATGGAAGTTTTTTTTATTTGTGATTACAAATTCCTGAAAATTGAAGCCTGATAGTTGTACATATCTTATTTTTAAATTTTGCACTACTCTTCTAAATATCCACCTAGTCCCCTTTACCGTGTCTTTCCTACAGTGGGAGGGACAGGCAGAAATGACACTGAAATCCACGGAATTTTGCCAGAAAATGAACAAAAATCTAGATCCCAGTAGAAGAAGAATAAATCTCTTCATCAATGCTTTTTCAGGCTTTCTGTTGGGACTATTTGGCTTGCAGACCACGTGTAACTTGAGATTCGAGCTCTTTCCGTGAACCCCCATTTCTCGAGATTGTAATTCAGTATTCTTTGGTTTTAGAAATACTTAAATAACTGAAAATGGGTAAGAATTTTGAAGTTATTCTGAGCAGGGAGCACCAAAATATGTCTAGACCGGGGCCCCAAAGATGCTATTAACGGCACTAAATTGGCACTTCCCCAAATGTTATGCCTTGATGAGTAATTTTCAGAGGTCTGCCTTCTACACACACACAACACCCACCCACACACACATATCATAGATAAAGAGATGTAAGGATGTAAGAAGGACAGTGGTCGCCAAAGACATGTGGCCTAGTAACTAAGTAGAAGACTTAATAAACATAATACTTGAATCTGAATCACAGCTTTATAACTTACATGAAATGTGTGGCCCTGGGCAATTGCTTAGAACCACTTAGTGTGAATACTATGTTCTATATAAGAACATTTACCAGGAGTGCGAGCAGTGTGAAGCGTGGGTGCAAGCAAATAGCCAACATGACACAGTGACTGATTTGTAATAATCTGGCTACAGTGATAGTCAGTAGCGCATAGTGCCCAGATAACTGAATTATTCACATTTTATATGAGAGTAACATGGAGGCAAATGTATTTACTTTTCTCCTCACATGTATTGTAACATAATCTAAGAAGTAGACATGTATTAATGTAAACTTGCTTTTCCTTTAACAACGTCAGCCAGGAAATATTTTTTTATGTTATGAATGGAGCAAGGCTTTGGTTTGCAAAAGACAAGTCCAAGAAGGGCGGATTATAGATCTGATACACTCTTAAAATGCCCTGAGTTGAAATAAGAATCACAATCATTGGTGTATGAGACTTCCCAGAGAAGGAGCTGACGGTTTTACATTCTTCAGTGACCTTTGCCATCCTGTTTCTCATCCATAAGCCTGCATGGTTCTTCATGGAAGAATGTGCATCAGATGATGTATGGTCCCATAGCAGTGGTAAAGGAATCAAGAATCGGGGACACAGGTCAGTGGTGGGAGAAGCAATGGAATCAGTGACTGGTGTTGAAGCCGGGAATGAATGCGACATTAGAGCTCTTTTTGCCTTCTGCTCTTTGACTCAACAGCAAAAATAGATGCTACAGAGGTCGAAGGATTCAACACATTTTCAATGCTGTTAAATCTTCCAGGGCGTGTGATTTCACTCCCACTGCTTCAGGAATTTTGGGGAATGGACCACCAGGCAAAGGCCGCCGCATTGTGCTGAAATTGCATCTACAGGGAGTGCAGAATTATTAGGCAAGTTGTATTTTTGAGGATTAATTTTATTATTGAACAACAACCATGTTCTCAATGAACCCAAAAAACTCATTAATATCAAAACGGAATATTTTTGGAAGTAGTTTTTAGTTTGTTTTTAGTTTTAGCTATGTTAGGGGGATATCTGTGTGTGCAGGTGACTATCACTGTGCATAATTATTAGGCAACTTAACAAAAAAAAATATATACCCATTTCAATTATTTATTATTACCAGTGAAACCAATATAACATCTCAACATTCACAAATATACATTTCTGACATTCAAAAACAAAACAAAAACAAATCAGTGACCAATATAGCCACCTTTCTTTGCAAGGACACTCAAAAGCCTGCCATCCATGGATTCTGTCAGTGTTTTGATCTGTTCACCATCAACATTGCGTGCAGCAGCAACCACAGCCTCCCAGACACTGTTCAGAGAGGTGTACTGTTTTCCCTCCTTGTAAATCTCACATTTGATGATGGACCACAGGTTCTCAATGGGGTTCAGATCAGGTGAACAAGGAGGCCTTGTCATTAGATTTCCTTCTTTTATACCCTTTCTTGCCAGCCACGCTGTGGAGTACTTGGACGCGTGTGATGGAGCATTGTCCTGCATGAAAATCATGTTTTTCTTGAAGGATGCAGACTTCTTCCTGTACCACTGCTTGAAGAAGGTGTCTTCCAGGAACTGGCAGTAGGACTGGGAGTTGAGCTTGACTCCATCCTCAACCCGAAAAGGCCCCACAAGCTCATCTTTGATGATACCAGCCCAAACCAGTACTCCACCTCCACCTTGCTGGCGTCTGAGTCGGACTGGAGCTCTCTGCCCTTTACCAATCCAGCCACGGGCCCATCCATCTGGCCCATCAAGACTCACTCTCATTTCATCAGTCCATAAAACCTTAGAAAAATCAGTCTTGAGATATTTCTTGGCCCAGTCTTGACGTTTCAGCTTGTGTGTCTTTTTCAGTGGTGGTCGTCTTTCAGCCTTTCTTACCTTGGCCATGTCTCTGAGTATTGCACACCTTGTGCTTTTGGGCACTCCAGTGATGTTGCAGCTCTGAAATATGGCCAAACTGGTGGCAAGTGGCATCGTGGCAGCTGCACGCTTGACTTTTCTCAGTTCATGGGCAGTTATTTTGCGCCTTGGTTTTTCCACACGCTTCTTGCGACCCTGTTGACTATTTTGAATGAAACGCTTGATTGTTCGATGATCACGCTTCAGAAGCTTTGCAATTTTAAGAGTGCTGCATCCCTCTGCAAGATATCTCACTATTTTTTACTTTTCTGAGCCTGTCAAGTCCTTCTTTTGACCCATTTTGCCAAAGGAAAGGAAGTTGCCTAATAATTATGCACACCTGATATAGGGTGTTGATGTCATTAGACCACACCCCTTCTCATTACAGAGATGCACATCACCTAATATGCTTAATTGGTAGTAGGCTTTCGAGCCTATACAGCTTGGAGTAAGACAACATGCATAAAGAGGATGATGTGGTCAAAATACTAATTTGCCTAATAATTCTGCACTCCCTGTATATAGCGCTTGCTATTACCACTGATGAGGCACAGAGCGCTTTACGGTGGGTAGCATTCTACTGCTGAACCCTTCTCTGTCAAGGTCAGAGCGGGAACAAAAAAAGGGCCGTGCAGTTAACAAAAAGCTGGCCCGCATTTGCAAAAGTCTGGACGTGACAAAAAGGAAATCCTTTTCTAGTACTGTTTACACGGATGGATTAAACACTGGTGCAGTTCAGCAGCACTGTAAGGTGTTATTACTACCCAGCTCACTTTTAAAGGACGAAAAGCTGGGTATGGTACCAGACGATGACAGCCAGAATATCACCCAACACAAATAGTATGTCCTAAATGTTGTTCACAAAAATATCCACCAATTACAGATAACAGAAGGTCTACATCTAAGGGGATACTTTTGAAAATGACATTTAGGACACAATATATGTATTGGGTGATATTTCTGAATACATTACTCTGACATACAACTAAAATCTGCCATTACCTCAGAGAAAGTGGAGCTTGAGATCTTTAAATTGTCCACATATTTCTACAATAGGAATCTTAACTCACGGAGCTATCGTTATAACTAAAACTGCTAGCCAAGTGGTAAGCTGCTAACATAGGTCAGTGGGTTAATGCACCTTCCGCAGAGCTCTGTATCTATCAGGTCTCACTTTTAAATCCTGTATGTATGTATGTATATGGTATTTCTATACAGCGAACCTTGCAGAAAGCAGTGGAGACGTGTACAAGGTAAAATATTGGTACATAGCTAATGTGGTTTATGTGTGCAGCAAAGTACTGTGCGTCATCCGAAGGAGACAGGCTTGATTCCTACAGGCGTGTTCACTAGATTCCTTGATTTGATTCAGAGATCGGAATGTAAACTACAAGTCAGAAGATCCAGTCGTTTTACATTACGCAAAATGAAAGGATCAATTTGAGATGGTATACTTCAGCCAGTGCTAAATCTAGCATAATTTAGTTCATTAAAAATTAACGTATTTTTAAGAACAAATAAGCAGTTTTTCATGTGTGCATCATGCAAGGCGATTTTTAAAATCTTTATTCTGATTCACTTACAACCGCAGTACATTGCATTGCATGTATTGTGCGTTCAGGAAACGTTATGGGCCATATTTATATTTTTCGACGCACAACTGCGCCAACGTCAAAAAAATCTAACGCCGGCTAACGCCATTCTGAAGCACCATGCGGGCGCCGTATTTATTCAATGACGTTAGCCGGCGTTAGCCGGCGAAGCTGCCTGGTGTGCGTCAAAAAAAATGACGTACACCAGGCAGCGCCGGCGTAGGGGAATATGGAGCTTGGGCGTCAAAAAATGGGGCAAGTCAGGCTGAGGCAAAATTTTCGCCTCAACCCGATTTGCGCCATTTTTTTTTACTCCCAACCCCCATTAAAATGACTCCTGTCTTAGCAAAGACAGGAGTCATGTCCCCTTGCCCAATGGCTATGCCCAGGGGACTTATGTCCCCTGGGCATGGTCATTGGGCATAGTGGCATGTAGGGGGGCACAATTCAGGCCCCCCTATGCCACAAAAATAAATTTAAAAAAATACTTACCTGAACTTACCTTAAGTTCCCTGGGATGGGTCCCTCCATCCTTGGGCGTCCTCCTGGGGTGGGCAAGGGTGACAGGGGGTGTCCCTGGGGGCATGGGAGGGCACCTCTGGGCTCCTTCCGAGCCCACAGGTCCCTTAACGCCTGCCCTGACCAGGCGCTAAAAAACGACGCAAAAGCGGCTGGACGTCATTTTTTTTGACCCGCCCACTCCCGGGTGTCATTTTTGCCCGGGAGTGTAAATACGGCGCACATGCCTCAGAGTCATTTTTTAGACGGGAACGCCTACCTTGCATATCATTAACGCAAAGTAGGTGTCCACGCTAAAAAATGACGCAAACTCCATGAACTTTGGCGCTAGACGTGTCTAACGCCAGAGTATAAATATGGAGTTCGTTTTGCGTCGAATTTGCGTAAAAAAAAACACGCAAATCCGGCGCAAACGGAGTATAAATATGCCCCTATGTTTTTCGCTCCTTTGAAAACAGAAGATAGCACTAATTCAGTCATGTTTGGGTGTGCCCCTTGAATATCGAAGACATAATATTATGGTATATAAATATCAAGGACAAAGTATTGAAACTGAAATATCAAAAGGTAAGTGTAGATTTTCTGTACCTGGCAATACATATAAATAACTTAATATACTATGTTTCTTCAAGGTGCACAGATGTGGAGTTAAGAATAGTAAATATTTACTTCCTCGATATGTGTTTGCCTGTCCCAGTTTGGGTCCTCAATATTTTGTCCATGGTATGCTTATATCACAATATTTCTATGTTCTATATTCACAACAGTACAATCAATGTCTGCTTTCCTTTATTGGCCTACAAACAGTTGTTAACTTGTATGTAGAAAATAGTTTCTCATTTCAGACAACTTACAAATATATGCAACACTATAGGAAAGTGCCTTTTTTTAAATGGTCACCCCCCTCCTTTTTGCCTGGTTTCTGGTGCAATTTCGACTGAAAGTGCACTGGGTCCCTGCTAAACAGGTCCCCAATGCCAGATCTCTTTCCCCAAAACTGCAAAGTCCTTTTTCCCTAATAAACAAACCTTTAGCTACCACTGTACGTTCCTACAAATGGTACCTAGGGCATGGGGTACTAAAGGAAGGTCCCTGAGGGCTGCAATACGAACTGTGCCACACTTAGCAACCTTCTCACTAAGGCCCTAATTTATATATTTTTTGACGCAAAAGTGGCACAAACTTACAAAATATAATTTTATTTTGTAAGCTTGCGCTGCTTTTGCATCAAAAAATGATGCAAATGCGAAGCAAAAAAAGTATAAATCAGGGCCTAAGTGCACACAGTGCTGCTTTCACAGGCTGCGTATCCTGGTGCAGAACTAAAATTAAAAATGACACAGCACACAGCCTGTGTGCCATGTCCCGTTTACACCACAGGCAATATATGTAAGTCACCCCTCTAGCAGGCCCTCCAGCCCTAAAAGCAGGGTGCATTATATTGCATGTAAAGGCATACCTGCATGAGCAGATATGCCCGTGCTATGTCTTTGTCGATTCTCAAACACACTAAGTGAACAGTGAAGCCATTTTATGTACATGTGCTGGACACTGGTCATTATGAGTTCCCCAGCTACATAATGGCCTCACTGACAATAGGGATGTTTGGTATTAAACATCTCGTATTAATAAACCCTCATTGAATCCAGTGATGGAATTATTAATACATGCACTCAGAGGGCACCTTAGAGGTGCCCCCTAAAAACCTACCAGCTACTAGCGTGGGCACTGACTAGTCAAAACCAGTACAGCCTCCTTAGACAGAGTTCTGGCCCACTGAGGAGGGAGCCAATGCTCATGAGGGCTCAGAACAAAGGACTGTTCTGGGCAGAGGTATGCCCCCCCTCTCCCAGGCAGGATGGACATTCCAGGGTGGGGAACTTCAACGGCCTCGCCGCCTTTGAAATGCAACCCAGGCCTCTCCAAATGGTAGAGAAGGCCGACCCTCAGTTCCTGACCCTACTTTTGGCGGCAGGACTGGCGGGAAACTTAGTTCAATTAGGAGGAGTGCCACTTCATGCCAGTCTCACACCTAAGGTGGACAAGCTGAAGTGGACACTACTTTTTAAATTCCTCAATCTTGTGTGGTAGGAATTAGGCCAGAGTCATTGCTGGGAAATCTGAAACTAACACGCCTCCACCCCAATGTTACTGACCAACCTACCTACGCCCCTGGGTAGAACAGAGATTTCTACAGCAAGCATGGTAGCGGCAAGAACAGATTTACCTATAGCGTCTGACCACTTTACTTTTCTGAAACAAACATTGTGAAAACCACAGTGTAAAACGCCTGCAGTTAACATCCATTGGTGAAAAGCCAGACCTGTCATGTCTACCCAAATTTTGCCTACATTTACCCACCCTTGCCACTGATTTTTTTTAGTGTTTTTCAACAAATGCTTAACACGACTCTTTGATAAGCCTAACTGCTCGCCCACACTACCACAAATGGAGCACTAGACCTATTTAAGTCTGCCTCTGCAAGCCTGTGGGGATCAACTGGACTCTCTACACACTGTACTTCATTTTAGTACGCTATATAGAGAGTCAGCTTCCTACAAACACTGAAATCTGTCTATAGTTCTTAAATAAAATGGGGAAGATTGGAAAGATGAAAAAGTCCATCTGACCACCCACTCTTAAGACACCAAAGTAGCCAAAATAAAATCATCAGTGTTAACTGACCGCCCTCAGGTCGGTAATCATGGGTTCTAGCTATGTGTCCTTTGTTCAGTCCCAGCAAACATGCTTGGAGAGAAGGCGAAACTTTGTTTGGCAATTAAAGGCCCGGCTGTGAGCCCTCTTAATATCAAGGCCATGCTGGGCTCCCTGCCCAGACCACCTTTTAATAATGCTTTACATGATAACAAACAGTCCAGCAGATTCCCACAGGCACCTGAAGCTCCTACCAGCTTGTATGACACAGAAAGGTCCATGCACGGGGGAAACACTGGGCCACAACTGACCTTTGGCAGAGGCAATTTCGAACTGCTATTTTGCCCGTGTGGCCAATTTGACCGTGATATCTGTGGGATCTTTCAGTCTCCCAAAAAATAGACACTCTCCCATGTACTGAGAACAGCGCATTATTGAAAAGAGGACTGGCTGTTTGAAGCCACTGGTCCACCTTGCACTGTACTGGTGGCAACCTGGCATGCAATTGAAATGAGCCAGCGATGCAAGCTGCGGGTAGGAGCAGTGAATGACTGTACCCACCTGTAGAGGATGCCTGGAGGGTCCCTGGGACCTCCTCCCCACCAATCCAAAGGGCACCCGGTAGAATGAACTGCACTTTAGAACTTCTCAGTCTCATTGGCTGTAATATGATGTGTATGCAAAAGCAAAGTGTTTCCTCTTTTGTATGGAGCCACAAACCCCAGGCATATGAGGGAATGCCACACTGTGATTGTGACAGTGCAAAATATGCACCCGCGCAATCATTCTAAAATGGAGCACACAAGAATCTTTGGCGGTTTTTATAATAGCAGTTCCCTTTGTATAACACCTATGTGATACCAGCGACCTGGAAATAAATTACGGTAGGTGCACAAGGGACGTAATGGGCGTAAGTGCTGGCTTCCGGTGCCCGCAGGCAATCCCCAGGTCTATGAGAGCCATGGGGTGTCCTGACCTCAAGCCCCGCTGTACCTGCACCATCTGGGACTGAAACCACCCGCCAATTTCTCTGTTTCTCGTCCTATAGCGTGTAATGTGATTTCATGAGATGTCGTAATCGGTCCAAAGGGCATTTGATATAATTTCGGGTGATTTTACCATTTTGCTAGTTCGTATGTGTAAAACTTTAAAATGTACTTCTTTTCGGCCATGGAACGTTGGAAAGTATAAGAGATCACCTACAAGCAGGTTGGGGTGACACACAAACAAGTATTTACCACTGAAAATAAACACGTTGTATGTAGCCAAATAGTTGAAAAACACACAAAAAAATCAGTGGCAAGGGTGGGTACATGTAGGCAAAATTTGGGTAGACATGACAGGTCTGGCTTTTCAACAATGGATGTTAACTGCGGGCGTTTTACACTATGGTTTTCACAATGTTTGTTTCAGAATAGTAAAGTGGTCAGACTCTATAGGTAAATCTGTTCTTGCCGCTACCATTCTTGCTGTAGAAATCTCTGTTCTACCCGGGGGCATAGGTTGGTCAGTAACATTGGGGTGGGGGCGTGTTAGCTTCAGATTTCCCAGCAATGACTCTGGTACATGATGTTAAAATACATAACGCGACAAGCAGGACGCACAGAGGGGCTTAAGGGCAGTGGAAAAGGAGAGAAATGCGGATTGGCAGGGGTACTAAGTGAGAGAAAGGAAAGCACATTATTTTGTGAAATAGCCAACATTTTGAAGTCTTTCCAAACAGAGAGCAGGATGTGCATTTTTGTCTGTATGTGTAAAACTTCCTGGTGAAATCCGACAGACACCACACCATGCCTGAGAGAAATCACCTGTTCCCAACTATTTATCACAAAATACATTTACATGTGGGGTGTAACACCCCAAACAACCCCTTGAAGCTTCGCCCCTGGTTCCACCTCCGACTCAAAGTTCGGATCCAGGCAGCATCGAGGGCCAGTGGCCCGCCCCTATGCTGCCTATACATTTCGTATTGGTCAGTCCAGAACAGTGACGTCTTCCAGAACAGTGACATCTTGTTTACGGCGTTAAATCAGTGTAACTTCTAGTCAAGTGACTGACACTTTATGTGCTGGAAAATCTTCCATGGGAATTAGAAACCATGCCTTGTTTGTCTTCTTGGAAAGAAAGATTTGTTGTCAGATGTCAAGACGACAAGGCTGACCTATCACACTAAAGCATAACAAGCCTGGACTTTTTCCATCAACCCATCAGATAAGCACATGACAGAAAATATTAGTCAACACCACCACGCCTACCTCCTGCCTTCCAGCCTCCTGTACCTGAAACTGTCCACCCCGCACCGCCCTTTGATGTAGTACCTCTAGAACCCATAAAGTCTAGGAGATTGCCTTTTTGTCTGTGACTAATAGGTTCACCCTATGATTCTTCAGCACCCCAGCTGAGAAGTTCATTAAAACAGTTACTAATGAAACGCCTCCACACTACACGTACTCACCCACACTGGGGCCCATATTTATACTTTTTTTGTGCCTCATTTGTGCATTTTTTTACACAAAAGCGGTGCAAACACAAAGGCCCTGATTTATACTTTTTTTGCGCCGCATTAGCGTAATTTTTTTACGCAAAAGCGGCGCAAACTTACAAAATACAATTGTATTTTGTAAGTTTGCGTGGCTTTTGCCTCAGAACATGACGCTAATGCGGCGCAAAAAAAGTGTAAATCATGCCCAAAATATAATTGTATTTTGTAAGGTTGCGCAGTTTTCGTCAAAAAATGACGCAAATGCAGTGCAAAAAAAGTATAAATATGGGCCTGAGTTGGCAAAACAGGAGAAGGTTTACTGGTAAGGGAGCAAAATGTTAAAATCTTTCTCGAAAGCGGAAAAATGTCAGTGCTTTATTTTTTGCCAGATTAAAAAACACTATAAATCTGGGCATCTTTTCTGGAGAACTTTAATAGGGTGTTCATATTGTATGAAACACTGTTTGAATTGTGAAAGGCTGAAACTTCTCAAAATTAGCATCAGTACAAAAAGGAGCCATATATAAACATGAATCAGTTGTACTGAGTAAACTGGGTAAGCCTGGATAACACCATAGGGTGGTGTAGACATGTGTGGTTGGAGTTGAGAGGGCAGGATGGGTCAGAGCCTTCTTTATAGACACCTTCAATGTTTGGCTATATTGTTAAATTATTAACAATGGAAATAATGTATATAATCAACAAGGTAATTCACATGGATAATGACTACAGAACTAACCCATGCTGGAAAAAGATAGACTTTATTCAGTGCTTAATTTATAAAAGGAAAAAAACGTCTAGGTGCCCAAAATGTTTTTAGGGGATGCTGCGCACTTCATCCATAGTAGTGCCCACTTTCTCTAAACAGATTGGCACACCTAGACTGCAGTCAGAAAGCAAATCAGGCGAGGCAGTTTCATAAAAGAGAGTTCAGTGGGGGCTTCTCACCTAGAAAAGGCTTCTTTTGGCCATCTCCATATTTCAAGAGCTGTGTAATTCCTCCACACAGATAACCATACAATCGTAATTGCAATTGCCATATTTGTGACCACCGGCCTGTGCACTATGCAGAGAGGCAGATGATTGGATAAGCATTTAGAAAAAACATCTTAATGAGACCGTAACTAGCACTGTCAGAAACGACTACTGCCTTTAGTCTCAACTATAGAAATCTCAGTCGTGATGTCATGAACACCAGTCTACATCCTGAGCTCACCCTACATTTAGAGGCAGTTCCACAGCACACACTATCGAAAACTCGTATGTTAGATGAAAATCATTGAAGAAATACTATGGGCCAGATTTACAAGGCCCTCACGCCTCCTTGCGCCATATTAGCGTCATTTGTTTTACACTACTGTGGCTCAATGAGGCAAAACTCGCTGCGCCATATTTACAAAGTGGCGCAATTCATGGATTGCACCACTTTGAGACCCCCTGCACCACATTATGCCTGTGCCAGGCATAATGTATGCAAGGGGACATTCCGTCATTAGGAGGCCTGCAAAAATGGCGCAAAATTGGTGCAATGAAATTTACAATATTTAATTGCGCCATTTTTGGCGAAATTTTTAATGCCTGCTCAAAGCTGACGTTAAAAGGATGTACCCAGTGAAACCAATGGGCCTCCTTGCACTTTGCTCCACTAGCATCAACAATTTTGACGCTAGTGGAGCAAAGCGCCACAACAGCGTAAAAACAAAATTGACCTAACATGCGCCATGGTGCACCGTATTGTAAATACAGTGTACCCATGGTGTCATTAGGTGGCAGTGGGTGGGTGCAAGAAATCAGGCACACCAGCACTGATGGGCCAAATTCTTGTAAATCTGGACCAAAACCTGGGAAAAGAAAGTACTCATAGGATCTTGCAAAATAGGGACACATACATCCAGGGGAGGCTTCTCCGCAATGGCAGAAGGGCATCGCACACCTGGCTAAGAGCCAGCAGATGAAAAGTAAAACAATAGCTTACTTTCTTTTAATTTTTCATCTGCTGCCTCAGCCAGAAGTGCAGGAGGGGTGGGGTTGGGCCACGGGAGGAGAGAGTTGGAAAAACCTAAGTGCGCATGAGTGTTTGGCCGGCTATCACAGGCCGGCAAGACACACTTGCGCATTTAGGTTTCTCCAACCCAGCTGTGTACACAGCTGTGCTAGAGAAACTGCACAGACCCCAGGGTTGTGTCTCAGCAGCAGTCCAAGCAACTCAGACCAATCCTGATGCTGCTTTCATGCTATGTTTAGCATGAAAACAGCACCAGGATTGCTGGGAGCCTGTGCTGCTTGTCCCAGAGAATGCTGGTACACCACATCGAGGGAAGAGGAGCAAGGCGGCAGGAGACAGTGGCATTGCGGTGAGAGGTAAGTTTAAAAAAAAAAAATAATAATAATTTCACACCCTGTAGCCATCCCATCTGCTCCTCCCCTTAGGTTTTCAGCGGCCGCCACTGCATATACTAAGCAACATAAAGTAAAATGTGTGAAATGTAACAGTGAATGCATCACCGATTTGAATTACCTTAAGGATTCTTGCAAACACACACATACTCTCTCTCTTTCTGTCAAAGTAACACACACACATTTTCTCTCTACTCTCTCTCCCGCTCACATTATCCCTCTCTCTCTCTTGCTCCCTCCTTTCTCTCTCTGGCTGCAATAACAGACAGCCCATTAGAGTTCTGCAAATAAGGCAACGCCGGTTTCACACCATAAACACAACACTAGTGGACTATTGAATAACTGTTTTTTCAGTAGGCTACCACCATTGTGGCAGGTGAATTAAAAAGTCCTGGTGTGGTCACTGACACCCACCAGCACAAATTAACCACTGATTTTAGTAAGGCTAGGAGGTAGATACCGTATGCATGTTCTGGAGTGGAGAGAAATAAAAGTTCTCTTCACCCAGTCCGGTATCACTATAAACCACCAACAATAAGCATTCTACAAATGTGTTCCTTTGTTTGATGCTCTCTGCTTGGGGTTTGAGACATATTGTAACATTGTTCACCAGCTGGCCCCTTTAGTTGTTACAGCCTGGGAAAGACACTACATTACATTAAAAAGCAAAACTGTAATGTCAGTAACAAAAATGCCATGAAGAAGTAAGGGAAGTCATTGCCATGAGGCATAAACAACAAGCTCACCAAGGAAGTATTTCTGCCAGTCATTTGCTTGTCATTGGCTTTGTGGTTTGTAACTCACAATTTCTTGTTTTACATTTGCTGGCTTTATTGTTTTAGACTTGAGGTTGTACCTTTCCTTTCCTAAACCTTAGTTACAGTATCCTTCCCAGTGCTCCCTTTCTGTAAACAGTCTGTAAATCTTGTTCTTATCTCGTCACATTTGCTGTGCCTTAAAAAACCTAGGTCATATGTCAGGTGCTGTCTTCCTAGGGTGCTTGTTTACTTTTCTTTCTCTGACTTCAAAGTGAGATGATTTATGTAACAATCTTGCTGGATACTGGTGGTAGGAAACATAATCTTTCTAGCACATGACAACATTTAAATGAACTGTGTAAGTATTTGAGAATATATCAGAATCAGGAACACATATAAAGCACATTGGCCCTCATTCTAACCCCGGCGGTCTCAGACCGCCGGGGCCAGGGTCGGCGGGAGCACCGCCGACAGACCGGCGGTGCCCCGCAGGGCATTCTGACCGCAGCGGTTTGGCCGCGGTCAGAAAGGGTAAACCGGCGGTCTCCCGCCGGTTTACCGCTGCCCTTAGAATCCCCCATGGCGGCGCAGCTTGCTGCGCCGCCATGGGGGATTCTGACACCCCCTACCGCCATCCTGTTCCCGGCGGTTCGCCCGCCAGGAACAGGATGGCGGTAGGGGGTGCCGCGGGGGCCCTGGGGGGCCCTGCCGTGCCCATGCCAATGGCATGGGCACGGCAGGGGCCCCCGTAAGAGGGCCCCGCTTGTATTTCACTGTCTGCATAGCAGACAGTGAAATACGCGACGGGTGCAGTAGCACCCGTCGCACCTTCCCACTCCGCCGGCTCGATTACGAGCCGGCTTCATGGTGGGAAGGTCGTTTTCCCCTGGGCTGGCGGGCGGCCTTTTGGAGGCCGCCCGCCAGCCCAGGGGAAAACTCAAAATACCCGACGCGGTCTTCTGATCGCGGTACGGTATTTTGGCGGCTCCCGCCGGGCGCGCGGTGACCGTGCCCGGCGGGAGTCAGAATGACCCCCATTGTCTTTTATTTCTGAAGTGTGTTGGAAACAAATCAAAACAAATCTGTCACTGAATAGTTTTATTAGTAAAACTATGGGACATATCTATGAGCCTCTAGAGCCATTATAACGCCACATTAGTGTCATTTTTTGGCACTAATGTAGTGTTAGAAGGCCAATAACGCCATGCCATAGTTACAAAGTGTTAAATTCTAATCCTTTGCACTGCATTATGCCTGCGCCAGGTCTAATGTATGCAAAAGGGACTTTTCTCCATAGGGGGGACCAAAAAAATGGAGCAAGAAAATCTAACAGATTTCCTTGCGTCATTTTTTTGAGCACTTTTAACGCCTGCTCAGAGCAGACGTCAAAAGGGGCACGCCATTGAATACAGTGGGTCTCTATGTAATCTACGGGACTAGCACCAATATTTTTTTTGCTAGCCCTGCAGAGTACATCAATAGCTTAAAAAAAATAACGCCCTTGCCCTCTACCCTGCACCATGGTGCAGAGTATTTTAAATACAGGGCACACATGGTGGCAGTAGGGGGGAGCTAAAGGCTGCAAGAAAAGTGTGCAGCGGCACGTTTCTGAAATATGCCCCTAAATGTCTGTGCAAATGTAGTGGTAATTTCAATTGAAAATATGTTGGCTGTAATGGCAGTGTGCTACCGTATCATGAATAGTCCACTCTACGCCACTCGACTCTACTCTGCACCTCTCCATGCCACTGCACTCTGCACCAATCCACTCTATGTCATTGCACTCTATGCCACTACACACTACACCTCTCCACTCTATCCTGTAACACTGTATGCTATGCCAATGCACTCTTGTCCACTCTACTCTACACCACTGTACTCTTCACACCTGCAGTCTACACCACTCCAGTATAGACCACACCTACTTTGCACAACTCCACTCTACGCCACTCCACTCTACACCACTGAACTCTATGCCAATATACCTTACTCTGTAACACTCAACTCTATGCCCCTACACTCTATGCCAATCCAATGTAAGTCACACTTTTGTAGTCTGCAACACTACACTTTATGCCAACACATCTGCACTACTTTACTCTATGACATTACACTCTATGCCACTCAATGCAATTGCATTCATCCCTGCACCACTCCACTCTATGCCACTCAACTCTTCTCTGAAACAATCTACTCTATGCCACTCTACTGCACTCTACACCACTTCACTCTATGTAACTGCCCTCTATGCCACTCTACTTTTAACTCTACACCAATACACTCTATGGCACTGTACACTAGGCCACTGCACTCTACTGTCCATCACTGTACTCCACGCCACTGCTCTTATGCCACTCTACACTACTGCACTCTGATACTGTAGTCTGCAACACTGCACTCTCTGCCACTGAACTGTATGCCACTCTACTCTGCACTACTCCACTCTATAATACTCCACTCTAACCCACTGCACTCTGTGCCACTGCACTCTATAAAACTATACTCTACCCTGCACCACTCTATGCTATTCTACTCTGCACCACTCTATGCCTCTGCAATCTATGCTACTCAACTCTACTCTGCACTCTATGCCACTGCACTTTATACCACTCAACTCTACTCTGTGCCACTGCCCTCTGCATCACTCAACTCTATGCCACTCCGCTGTGTACCATGCTGTGCCACTCTGTACTACGCCACTGCACCCTATATCTCTGCACTCTGCACCACTGCACTCTACCATGCACCACTCTAATCTATGCCATTGCAGTCTGCGGCCCTGCATTGTACACCGCAGAAGGAGGGATGGGCAGACATATGAATGAAGAAACTGGGTTGCTTTACTTATCTTGAAATTTTGTTTGGGTTCACATTATGACATTAACATGAAGGACTGTTGTTGTACGCCATTTTTCCTGCATGGCCAATAGGTGTTGTCCTTTTTCATGTAGGTTTTCTCTTTTTCTCTTCCAGGTCCTTCCAGGAGTGTATCACCACTGGTACACTTAGGGAAAAAAGGGTGATGCTTCTACTGCACTCTCATGAGTTTAAAAATGAAGGCTCGAACACAGTGACTCCAGGTGCAAATACACTGAACCAGGCATAAACACCAGTGGCGTAAACATCAGTAGGTCTACCCGCTCCCCTAAAAAGGAGTGAAGTCCTTCTTCAGTGCTATCCATTTGTGGTGCCGCCTACACCCTTCCTGATGGTCCACCTGTTGTTTCTCCTTCCAGGTCTATCGTCGACTCTGGGGAAGGGATAATCGATATCTGGGATGCTCTATGGTTAAGTCGAGGGAACGAGAGGGAGGGATTCTCCACAACCGCAAAATGCCTCTGTACTCTACGCCACTATGCTCTGCAACACTCTATGCCAATGCACTCTACACCAGTCCACTCTACTCTGTGCCACTCCAGTGTTTGCCATTCTATGCAACTCCACACAATGTCATTCCAATACACAACACTCGTTGTAACTCCACTCTACAATATTCTACTCCACTCTTCGTCATTCCACTCTATGCCACTCCATGCCATTCTCCTCTACACCACTAACTTTTAGCTATGCTGAACAGCAGCCACGCTGGGGTAAACCATGGCTAAAACACATTGGCAAAGCCAATAGCTCTTGCATAAGCAAGACCCATTGGCTTTGCCAATGCTTGCTTTTTTTTGTCCTGTCATGGCCCACAGGACCAAAAATAAAAACAACCCACACACTGGCCCTTTTCAAGTTGGCTCACCTGGCACTGGCAGACTCCCATTTCAACACTGCTCATGGCACATTTTAATGCATGGCATGAGTATCACAGTGAGGGCCTTATTTATACTTTTTGGTGCAAAACTGCAGTAGGACAGTTTTGCACTAAAAGATTTTGCACCGGCTTGCACCATTTTTCAGCACCAGCTAGGCACCATATTTATGGAATGGTGCAAGCCGGTGCAAAGGGTAGGCTAGCTTAAAAAAAATTACGTTAGGCAGGTTTGAGTCAAAATAAATGATTCTGACCAGATTAGCATCATTTTTTGAGGCTAAGGGGCATATTTATACTCTGTTTGCACTGAATTAGCGTCTTTTTTTTTTTTACTCTAATTCAGTGCAAAACTAACTCCATATTTAAACTTTGGTGCTAGACCCGTCTAGCGCCAAATTTATGGAGTTAAAGTCATTTTTTGGAAGTGGAAACCTACCTTGCCTTAATGAGATGCAAGGTAGGCGTACCCGTGCAAAAAATTACTCTATGGCCTTAACGCCATATTTATACTCCCATGCAAATATGGTGCAAGGGAGGGAGGATGGGTCAAAAAATAGGGCAAAGCTTGCTTTGCCCCATTTTTTAAAGCCTGGGTCAGGTCAGGCGTTAGGGGACCTGTGGGCCTATTTCCATGGTGGAACACCATGGAATAAGCCCACAGGTTCCCTCCCCAGGCCCCAGGGGCACCCCCACCCACACCAGAGGGACTGCGGAGGATGGGGGACCCCATCCCAGGTAAGTGCAGGTAAGATTGCATTTTATTTTTGAAAGTGCCATAGGGGGCCCAGAAATGGGCCCCCATACATGGCACAGGGTGCAATGGCCATGCCCAGGGGACCCCAGGCCTCTGTGCTGGCCATTGGGGTGGTGGGCAAGACTCCTGCCTTTTCTAAGGCAGGAGTCATGTGGCATGGTAGGTTTAGCACCATAAAATGACGCTAATCTGGTTAGAGTCATTTTTTTATACTCTAACCTGCCTAAAGTCATTTTTTGGTGCTAAACCCTCTTCTTCTATACTGCCAGCCCCACCCTACTAAAGTCTTTTTTTTTTACTCTAGCCAACCCTTTGCTCCGGCTTGCACCATTCCATAAATACAGTGCCCGGCTGGTGCACAGAAATGGTGCAAGCCGGTTCTAAATGTTTTGGTGCAAAACTGAGTTAGTGCAGTTTTGCAGCAAAAAGTATAAATAAGGGCCAATATCTTGTAAGTTAGCGCCACTTTTGCGTCAAAAAATGATGTTAATGCGGTGCAAAAAAAAGTATAAATCAGGGCCTTGGTGCTAGACGGGTCTAGCACCAAAGTATAAATATGGAGTTAGATTTGCACTGAATTAGAGTAAAAAAATGACGCTAATTCGGTGCAAACAGAGTATAAATATGCCGCAGAGTATAGATATGCCCCTAAATATGGCGTTAAGGCCATAGAGTCATTTTTTGCACGGGAACACCTACCTTGCACCTCATTAAGGCAAGGTAGGTCTCCACTTTCAAAAAATGACTTGAACTCCATAAAATTGGCGCTAGAGGGGTCTAGCACATAAGTATAATATGGAGTTAGTTTTGCACCGAATTAGAGTAAAAAAAAATGACACTAATTCGGTGCAAACAGAGTATAAATATGCCCCTGAATGTGGTTCTGTAAGGTGACACCACCACACTATAGACGATGGGAAGTCTAAATAGTGAGGCTATATGTCATTGCTGCACTGAGGTGAACACAGAAGAGATCATAGACAGTGTAGGAAAGCACCCTTTTTGCCATTGTTACCCCCCACTTTTTGCCTGCTTTCTGGTGTAATTTCGACTGAAAGTCAACTGGGTTCCTGCTAACCAGGTCTCCAATGCCAGATCTCTTCCCCTAAAACCGCACAGTCATTTCCCCAATTGGCAAAACCTTTAGCACCCTCTATAGGTCCCTAGTAAATGGTACACCTGGTACCTAGGGTACTAAGGAAGGTCCATGAGGGTTGCAGCACAGTTTACCACCCCCAAGGACCCCTCACCAAACCTACACAGTGCTGCCATTGCAGACTGCATGTGCTAGTGCAGGTAAAATTGAAAAGATGACCTGTCACACCCCCCTGTATGCCAGGGCTCCAACCTCTTCATGTGCCATGTGTAAGTCACTCCTAAGGCAGGGTGCATCAGGGCATATGCGAGGGATATGCACGAGCGGATATGCCATTGCTATGTCTCTGTCGATTATCTGACGTAGTAAGTGAACAGGGAAGCCATTTTAAATACATAAGCTGGAAACTGGTCACTACGAGTTTCCTAGCTACGTGATGGCTTCCCTGAACCCAGGGATGTTTGATATCAAACATCTCAGATTAATAAACCCTCACTGATTCCATTGAGAGATTTATTAATTAAGGCACCTTACAGGTGCTCCCTCAAAACCTACCGGCTACTAGTGTGTTGACCTACTGGTACATACAAATTCAGCCACCTTACAAATGTGTCTGACCCCCAGGATGAGCCCCAGCGCTCTCGAGGGACAGAAACAAAAGCTGGCACTGACTGAGCAGGGTTGTTAACACCTCACCGAGGCAAGATGGACATTCCAGGTCGGAAAGCTTCAAAGGCCTAGCCGCCTTTGTAATGCGACCCAGGCCTTTCCAGATGGAGATGACCGACCCCCGTGTCCTGACCCCACTTTTGCGGGCATAGCAAGATGGAAAATTAGGCAGATTAGGAGGTGTGACCACTTCATCCAAGTCCCATCCCTAAGGTGGACGAGCTGAAGTGGACACAACTTTTTATATTCCTCCATCTTTGTTTGGAAGTAATTAGGCCACTAGGGTTAGGGTTATGCCCACTTCCCAGCGGAAGTGGTCATAGAAGGGGTGTAGTCACCCTAAAGGTGGTCAGCCAATTGGCAACCACTTGGCACTCCCTGCAACACCCTTAAATGGAGTATTTAGGTTACACCACTGAACCCTAGAACTCAGATCTTGATGAGCTAAGAAGAAAAGGACAAAGAAGACATGCACCCGCAGAACAGGGGAAGAAGAAGCAACTGACCTGGTACCAACCCCGCCCACCTGTCTGCACTCCCTGATGGACTCTGCACCAAAGGATGCCTCATCCTGCAGTTAAGAAAGCAAAGAAAGTACTCTGAAGCCTCCGGAATCACAAAGACCAGACTCCTGAAGTCACCACTGCACCCACCAACATCGACCAGTATGGGAGTAGACCTCTGGTGCCAGCAAGGCCCCCCAGCTGTCCAGAGTCCAAGTACATATTGGTTTCACCCCTCCTGGACTCCCTGAAGTTGACTGCAGCCTCTTCACGCAAGCCCCATCTCCTGCAGCTTCTGAGGTGAGAGAAACCTAACACCTAAAGCAACCACTGCACCCGTCAGCGCCTGCCCGACTTTAAGTTGACCCTTGGTCTTAACAACATCCCCCAGCTCCCCTGAGCTTAAGTCCACTGTGGTTTTATCCCCCCTGGAAGAAACCATGACACCTGTAGCCTTAGACGACAGGACCCCCTCCCATCCGTGAGTGCTCATGGACAAGGAAACTCAACATCAAAGGACACCCCTGCATCAGTTATCCCTGCACCTTGGCGAATAGAACCTAAGGTGCACCTACGTCCCCGAGCCCCCTACGTCTGTGACCTACCTGTTGGTTGCCGTGCCTGGCCCCCCAGCCGGAGCCTGTACCCTAAATCCAAAGAGACCAATCCCTATTGAAATCCATTGGGCACCCAACGCGCACTGCACCTCTGCATCCAGCTGCTGCAGTGTTGCTCTGAGTGACCTCATGGTGTGGTCCTGACCCTTGCCCTGTACTTACCTTACGTCTACAAGATTGGTCTTGTGAGTCACCAATAACTGCTTGATTGCTGACGGAGCTTTCCTCCCATATGTTAACATTGAAGAACTCTGAAACTGCACTGTGTCGATATTTTAACTAAAAAAGTATTGATGCTTGAAAACGTACTTACTTGGGTTTCAAGTATACATACAAAGAAATGTTATTTTTCTAAATTGGTCTCAGATTTATTCTTTATGTGTGTTTCTCATTTATTGCCTCTATGAATACAACAAATGCTTACCACTACCCTCTGATAAGCCTAACTGTTCACCCACACCACCACAAAATAGAGCATTAGTCCTTTCTACTTTTGCCGATGCAAACCAATTGGGAATCCACTGGATTATCTGCATGGTGTACTTCTTTTTAGGGGACCATTTAGTGCACCAGGAGCTAGCTTTCTACAGGCAGTGTTAAGGAAAAACAGTCAACCCCTGAGCACAGATGAGTGATGTTAACACTTTCTCAAACCGTATAAAGTCCATTGGGTGTAACATAAAACTATTGCTGTGGAGAGTAATCAAGCACTTTTTGAATGGAAGTGAGGAAGTTAAGAATCTTGTTTGCCAATCCAGTGGGATGTCGAAGAGAGAAGGGTGAAGGTAGGGCCTTTACCTTCTCACAGAAAAGGTCCAGAGTGGCACCAAAACGTTGCTGTTAGCTAACCTGGAATCATTTGTCTGAGTCTCTACCTTGCCCTTCCTTATTAAGTAGGGAGATGTATTATGTTACCATGCTCGGTCTACTTGCCCCTGCCTTCACTGTTCTTCCCTTTCCCCTCACTCCTCCTCTTTTCTACCCCCTCCTTTCTTTCTTGTTGGTAAGTCCCATGGAATGTTGATGGTGTAATTGTCCCTTTGGGATTCTTGTCACTTGTCCTGACAGTTGGAAATGACCTGGAATAAATATTCTAAATTATAATCCAGCTTTGTGAGTGGATCTACCTCATTAAACAGTCTACTTCTAGTATATGTAGATTCAGTTCGTGCTTCATACAGCACCTTGTCGGTCTGAATGCCGATTGAGTCTTCAGTACATTCTGGACCACAAAAGCAGCTAACTATTCACTCCTTGGAACTCAGCATAGTAGCACTTAGGCATATCCGGAATTGCTTCTATTGTGCAGCCCTGGTTTCCCATATCTAAGGCATCCATTGCATTGACTGCATGTCCGGGCCAGTGCTGTCCTATAAAGCACTACTCTTTTGTGGTTGTGCGGAAGGGTCTTCATACAAGAGTGTGGAGCCATTCAGGCATGAAGTAATTTCACCATGTTAAGCCATTAACCTACAGTGATACCAGCTAGGTGCTGTTTGGGTTCCATTCTCTTTCCAACAATAATCACCTCCGTAGCTCAGAGATCCAAACGTTGCATGCACCATCACATTCTCAATGCATCCATATGCCACATTCTACAGTATGCTCATGCATCACAGACTCATCACATCACTACATCATCCCCTTGCCTTACATGAAAAACCAAATACATATACAGACACCTCATGTCTCTAGATGGGCTTACGTTCTGTCTCAGTATGCAAAGTGTATGCGGGCCTCCCAGGTAGTAGCTGCCGGTAAACTTTAAAATACATAGAGTGTAACTACCTTTGTCAAATTTGGCTCAGTGCGTGAATCAAGTGCTTGACCTCCTTTAGACTGAGTCAGGCTAAAAGCATGAAAAAAAATCAGGACAAAGGGTGTATTTTTCAGAGCACAATTGTCACATAATAGAACCGAGTTAGAAATTAGGTTATTGGTTGGTGAGAGGAGGGGGAAAGGGTGAGAGCCTTACTCAGCCAATAACCACAATTCTTGTCAGGGAGAACCATAAAAGGTACTAAGGGCCAGATGTAGGAACCGGTTTGCATGTCGCAAACTGCGAAAAACGCAGTTTGAGCCATGCAAAACGGCCATCGCGATGCCGATTCACATTTTGCGAGTCGGTACCAACTCGCAAAATGTGAATCCGACTCGCAAATAGGAAGGGGTGTTCCCTTCCTATTTGCGACTCGCACCACGATGCAGAATTGCTTTGTGACCGCGAAAGCGGTCGCAAAGCAATTCGCAGTTAACACCCACTTGAAGTGGGTGGTAACTCATTTGCAAACGGGAAGGGGTCCCTATGGGACCCCTTCCCCTTTGTGAATGTCGCTAAAAATAATTTTTCAGAGCAGGCAGTGGTCCAATGGACCACTGCCTACTCTGAAAAAAAGAAACCAAATGGTATCATTATTTTTTTGTATTGCAACTCGTTTTCCGCTGCAATAAAAAAAAAAACTGCTTTATTAAAAAAGCAGTCACAGACATGGAGGTCTGCTGTCTTCAGCAGGCCACCATCCCTGTGAATGCATGGACTCGCTATGGGGTCGCAAAATGCGACCCACCTCATTAATATTCATGAGGTGGGTCTTTGCGACCCCATAGCGAGTCGCAGAAGGTGTCTGAGACACCTTTCTGCATACAATTTTGCGAGTTGCAAATTGCGAGTCGGTCTAACTCGCAATTTGCAACTCGCAAAATTTTCTGTTGCTACATCTGGCCCTAAATCAACCAGCACTTAACCTCTGGTGGCTTGGCACAAAAGCAGTCAGGCTTAACTTAAAGGCAGTGTGTAAACATTTATGCAGCACATAGACAGTAAGAAAGAGAAAACAACACAAGAAAAATCCCAATAAAATTAGGAAAAAGAGAAAAAAAGAAATAAAATGACACCAAAATGTATTGAACCATTATTAGAACCGGTGTTGAAAATTTTAAAAGCTTTTCATGGAATTTAGCGCCCTATAAGATCAAAGCACTAACCACAGGTTTCTGGTCATGCGGGAATGGTTCAAACTCAAACGTTAGGGCCGATTGCAATGAAGTGCAGGTTGGATTCAAGGATTGGATTGGTCATAGTCTCGGCTTACTTTCGGACTTAAAAAAAATTTCGAAAGAAAAGAGAAGGTAGACTTCAGTGAGGTGAGGCAGCAGGCTGTGTCCAAAGACAACTCGTCATCGGCGGCAAGCCACTGGATAGAGTCTCAGTGACGACATGGACAATGATGGGGAAAAGCTCGAAGCGGGAAAAGCTTGGTTTCCAAGGCAAGGAGGTCGTCATCATTGATGTGGTGCCTGTCACTGCGAGTCCAGTGAAAATGTTTATCTTAGCACTTAGACAACCTTTTGGAACTTGAAAACGCCCAGTCAGATGAAGCTGCAGTCTGTACCCGATGAGGGCTCGACAAGGCCTGATACCCTGACTGAAAGGCCCCCTTTGATTTGCTGCTGTAGAGAAGAACAGAGTGGGAACTACCATGAAGTCAGCCGACCGACGATGCACTTGGGGCAGATGTGCTGGCAGATAGGTTCCCTTCTTCCGTTAGTTATTCAGGAAGTGTTGGTCCCAACATTTAGGTTTAGGCAGGAGCAGTACAAGCAACACAACTTCCAAGGGTTCTGGACCTGGGAGGCACCAGAGGCCAGGTGCAGGGTTTAAGGCCCCATGAGCCTATGTCCCTGCAGGTCACACAGGAAGTCAGCTAAATAGCCCTTGGAGTCACTTCTTGTGGTCCTGGGTTTGAGGAGCTTGTCCATTTCTCCTTCAAGCAGCAAGGCACTCCTTCATGCAGCAGGGCATAACAGAGTGATAACAAGCACTTTAGCACTTTGGGTCCTCTCCGTCACATAATTATCGCGGACCTGCTTATCATTTTTCAAATTGATTTTAGCATCTTCACTTTCTGCACTTTCAACAACTGCATTTTCTTCACTTAATTTTAGCATCCAGCTTCATCCAAATAGATTTTCAGTCATGACGTATGATTGAGACTATCTTCAAGGAACTAAAATCAAAGGTTACACAAATGTCACATTCGCACACTGTAAACAGCAGAAAAAACATATTTCACACTCTTAGGTACAAAGCTGCTATTCAAAAATAAAGCGATCAGACAGCAGACTGGTCTGACCAATTGTATGTGTTGTTAGCTCAAACATCATGCGTGATAACAATATCTGTATTAATGATGAATTTCATCTACGGACATAATGAAATAATAATGCTAGCGAGAAACCAAAACAAGCTATACATCTCACAATCTCAAAACGAATGTAAATTAAATCTCATAATTAAATATATTTCAGAAATGCAGTCATGTTGTCTGCAACATCAGCTTGCCAGTTTATGAAAATTTGGATTTTCACCATAAAATACAGAAATTTCAATTTAGAGAAATAGGCTAAATTCTCATCAACAGATAATTGTCAAATAAACAGTTAAAAACAGTAATTGTGTATCAAAATACCAAAAATGTCTTTATATATTTTTGGTCATTAACATCAATTTATACTCTTTCTAATCGCTCACATATTCTACTGTTACACAAGGACATATTATTTCTCATGTCCAGTTATCATCTAGATGAAATACCATAAAAGACCATCATATAGCATGTTTTTTCACCCCATAACACCAGGGATAGCAGACATTAGGGCCCTGATTTATACTTTTTGGTGCAAAACTTCACTAATGCAGTTTTGCACCAAAAAGTTTAGCATCGGCTTGCACCATTTCTGTGCACCAGCTAGGCACCATATTTATGGAATGGTGCAAGCCGGTGCAAAGGGTAGGGTAGCATCCAAAGAAATGACTTTAGCCGGGTGGGGCTGGCGGTATGGAAGAAGGGGGTTTTCCACCCAAAAATGACATTAAGCAGGTTAGAGTAAAGAAAAATGACTCTAACCTGCCTAGCGTCATTTTCTGATGCAAAACCATTCATACCACATGACTCCTGTCTTAGAAAAGACAGGAGTAATGCCCACCATCCCAATGGCAAGCACAGTGGACCAGGGTCCCCTGGGAATGGCCATTGCACCCAGTGCCATGTAGGTGGACCCATTTCAGGGCCCCCAATGTCATTTAAAAGAAATATATACTTACCTGTACTTACCTATACTTACCAGGGATGGGGTCCGCTGTGTGGGTGGGGGTGTCCCTGGGGCCTGGGGAGGGCACCTATGGGCTTATTCCATGGTGTTCCACCATGGAAATAGGCCCTCAGGTCCCCTAACGCCTGCCCTGACCAAGGCGTTAAATAATGGTTCGAAGAAAGCTTTGCACCATTATTTGACCCCTCCTCCTCCCGTGCGTGATTTTGGCATGGGGGATAAATATGGCACTAAGACCATAGAGTCATTTTTACAAGGGAATGCCTTCTTTGCATTTCATTGACGCAAAGTAGGTTTCCACGTCCAAAAAATGACTTTAACTCCATAACTTTGGTGCTAGATGGGTCTAGCGCCAAAGTATAAATATGGAGTTAGTTTTGCACCAAATTTGTGTAAAAAAATTACGCAAATTCAGCACAAAACAAGTATAAATATGCCCCTAGGTACATAATGGTGTCAAGAAGTAAATACGGGCTGCTCTTTACCATTGAATGTCATATTTTTTCTAAGAAGTGACAAAATATGACATCAATAAGCCAATGTTATACAACAATAGTTAGCATGTTAACAAGACAATATCACAAATATTTCACAGATGGGCCACTATTACACAAAGATAGCCAGAATGACATTGATAATGCAGAAAATTTAGCCACAGAGAGGCTGCCATTTGCTGGGATAGTTATGTGTTACTCTGCCCTGAGTACCTACTGCATGTATATGTGTTATCCTGACTTTTATTTTGGCCATGATCTCATGCTAATCTTACTGTGTGCAGAAGCCTAGGAATGTTTCTGAACTTGAGAGAAGCCAGTGACTGCTCGTACTCGTACACCGAGAGTCAAATGCAAAAGGGGGTATACTTTGCCTGGTTTGCAGATCTATTGTAGGATGGCCCTCGGGAATTCAATGACAAAAAACCTCTGCTTCCATGGTTGAAGATTAGAAGCCCTTGTTGTTTGCACCCCACTCCCCTCAAATGGAACCTGATAATTGATGGTAAATGCTGTAAGATTTCTTCAAAAGCCAGTCTCAAATTTCTTGAACAGAATAATAAGTCCACCTTGTACACCACAGTACCTCCACAGTACAATGGCAAATACAAGGTTAGTGAAATAGACCTAAACACCCTATCCTTAAATACGTTGAGGCATCTGTGTCCTGGAAGGGGGTTCCCGGAACCAAGGACAGGGAGGTCCTTGTTAGTTTTGTTATGGACCAGTTAGCGAAACTGGTGGTAGGAAAACATTGTCATGGACTCTGGGAAGGATATCCTGGAGAAAGTGCTGTAGTGTCTAGTTCTCAGCCCCAGGTGTTCCCCAGACAAACCCGATGTGTCCCCATAATTTGTTTTTCAGTATTTCATGAACACAACACCCTCTTTTAATTTCAAAGACTATACTGTCATCAGAGTTATTGCCTTGGGTGGGTTAAGTCTAGCTGAGACAATAAACTTGCATTCGCCACCCTCCCCCAAGAAAACTAAAGGTGAGGAGGAGAAGAGCTCCCAGGCCCCCATATGCCCTGGATAGTAAGCAAATAAACTTTACAAATGTATACAGGAGACTATTAATGCCATATTCTGGCAGGCCATACAGCCATAAAAATAGACAATAAATTGGTATTTCCAAGGATGTGTTACAGGTTTACAACTCTAACTACACTGAATAAATAGACCAAAGGAACTGGTGTGTAATGCACAAATGTAAATCTACACCTTCGACGGCAGTCATCTGTGGAGCGAAGGTAAACATAAAGGAGGCTCTACCTCTCCCCCCAACACCTTCAGCCACTGTTTTCCATGCCATGTCTAGAATCCCACCCAGACTGACTAAGTCGTGCACAGGCGACTGGGAATTTCATACAGTGCAGAACCGCAAGACACAAGGGGACTTTGACAAGCACATACTGGCAACATCGACATAGATCGTTGATATTCTCACTACACCGGCGTTCATCGCCCTACCAAAAGTTAGCCTGTGACACCGCTGTTCTACAGATCCCCACTGATGTCAAAATCTGTGAGACAGCTGCTGTTCACAGAAGCAGTAATGGCCAGGCCAATGGAATCAGCTAAAATCCCAGACGCCATGGTTCAAGACTCAGAGTTAGACGCTGTCATGAAAGAGCTCATGGCACTCAAAACCACTATGTCTATCACCGAGAAAAATACATTGAAGGCCAAGCCCCAAATTGCATTCTACAGGACAGACATAGCCTCATTTAACTCTTGCTTGTTAGCAATGTAAGACAGGCTAGCAAAAGTAGAACAAACGAGTGCCACAGCAATTGATTGGGAGCAAGATCATTGGAACATTCACACCAAACTTAGGCCCATATTTATACTTTTTTAGCACCGCATTTGCGTAATTTTTTGACGCAAAACCTGCGCAAACTTACAAAACACAATTGTATTTTGTAAGTTTGCCCCACTTTTGCTTCAAATAGAGGCGCAAATGTGGTGCTAAAAAAGTATTAATATGGGCCTTAGTGAGCTGGAAGAGAGTAACAGACAGTGGCGGCTCTTCCGCAATGGCGGAGGAGCGTCGTCCCACTAGTTTAGAGCAAGCTGCAGAAAAATGGAACAATATTTCATATTGTTTTATTTTTCTGCTGCTGGCTGGGCCAGAGAGTGCAGGGAGGGGGGAGTGGAGTGTGCCCTTAACTGCGCATCTCTGTTTGGCCGGCCGTTCTAAGCTGGCCAAACAGACATGCGCAGTTAGGTTTCTTCAACCCATCTGTATTTGACAGCCTGGTTGGAGAAACAGCACAGACTCCATGTGCCTGAGTGAGCGGCAAACCACCCCGCTCAGGTCAATGCCTGTGCTGCTCTCATGCTAGGTAATAGCACAAGAGCAGTGCGGGGATTGCACAGGGAGTCTTTCATGCTGGCCCAGCGACTGCTGGGGCCAGGAAGCAGAGTAGCATGAGATGGCCGTCAGCACCAGGTAAGTGTTTTTTTTTTTTAACTCCCCCCTACGCGGGGGCGTGGCCAGGACTACGACAATGGCGGCCGCTTAAGAGCTCGGCTCCGGAGGGGCCAGCCTGAGAACCCCGGCCCAGCGCGCCAGCACAAGCCGCCTGTGCGCCAAATCGTCCGGCCGAGCTGCCGGAAAGTGGGCGGAGCGGCGGGACCCCCGGGTCGGGCCCAGTGAGCGTTGCGGCCCGCGCGGGGCTGCCTGGACAGCGAGGAGATCTGCGGCCTTTCATCCCCTCCGAACTCGCGGCCTCGCGTGAGCGGTGGGCCGCGGTGTGCGCGGGGGGAGCTGCCGGCAAGAGACAGCGAAATCGCCCGAGCCCCAGATTTTGGAGGCGGGACCCGGCAACGCTGTGGGGGCACCGCTGGACCTGCTGGTGCCCCCCCTGAAGGGGCGCCTCGCCCAAAACTGGTTAAACGTGTGTGACCCTGTTTCCAATGGGGCCGCCCCGTGAGCACAAGCATATGCCCCACATGGATACTCTGAGCGGCGGCAGTATGCGGCAGGCGGCCCTCCCTGGCAGCAACCAGCATGAGGATGGCCGGAAGGGTGAGTGACACCCCCTATCTCCCCCTTTGAGGAGGCGCAGTCAACATCGTACCACCATTTGGGGGCCCCCGCGATATCCTGGTACACCACCGGCCATTGTACGCACGTATTACGCAGGCGAGCGAGCATACCCACGAGCACGCTGGTGCTATCGGCAAAAAAGTGGGTACACTGAGCGGGGATCGACTTCGCCCTGGCGGCGCCGCGTGCCTGACGCCGGCTGGCGCGGCGGGCCCTACCAGCGGGGACAGGCGAGGGGGTTGACGCTGCCCGGGGTGGCGAACACTCGCAACTAGCCACGCCGGAACCCCCCTCCTGAAGCAGATCACGACTGGCCGTGCGCCCAGGGCCCACCCAGTGAAGACCACGAACAGCACCAAGGCTGCGGAGCCTAAAACAGGGGGTGATTCCCGGCGGCGACTCCTACGACAGCGCCCGGGTTGGCGTCTGGCCCCCTCCCTGGGTCAAACCTCCTGGTCGGACCGATGCCCTCTAAAGGCCGACATAAGAGCAGAACCATGGACCCCCCAACACCCCCCGGGGACAGAGCAGCAGAACTGTTGAGCCAGCCACACTCCAAAGTTCAAGACACTCTAGACAAAATACTGGGGGCTATAGAGGACACAAAGTCAACACTGCAACGAGAAATCAACCAAGTCGCGATTGAGGTGGGTCTCCTGAGAGCCGAACATCACAAGCTGGCTGACAGAGTCAAAGACACGGAGACTACGCTGGCCGACATCACCCCAAGGCAGAAAGACATGGCGGCGGAAGTAACCTCACTGGCTGACAGAGTAGCAAGACTTGAACAACGCGCCGAAGACGCAGAGGGGAGGAATAGAAGGAACAACGTACGAGTGGTGGGCCTTCCTGAGGGGTCCGAAGGAGAGAACATGGTAGAATTCCTGGAGAATTGGTTGAGCACGAAGGTTGCGCCGGGATGCCTGACTCCCTACTACACGTTAGAACGGCCCACCGCGTGCCATCAAGACCACTGGCTCCTGGCAGACCCCCCGTGCCGTAATTGCTAAACTACTGCATTACAAGGACAGGGATATTCTCCTACAGAAAGCCAGAGAATCGGGCCCGTTCAAGGTAGCAAACGGAGAAGTAACACTATTCCCAGACTTTACACTGGAGGTCCAGAACAGGCGAGCCTCAATCTTAGCGGTCAAAAGAGCATTACGAACTGAAGGGATCCAATACTCGCTCTTATACCCTGCAAGGCTGAGAGTGATCGTGGATGGAAAGACCTCTTTCTTCCAATCCCCGGAGGAGGCATGGGACTGGCTCGAGAGGCGCGGGGCCCAAACAATACGACCAGCGCTGACGGAGGTTGGAGCTGGCGGAGCCCGCCGAGCAACTAGGCGGAAGAGGCCCGGGGACCGCAAGCGCCTGGCCCCGATGAAAACGCAGAGGGAAACAGGCAGAAGAGCGGCCCTGGAGGCGGCGGCCCGGGTCGGTTGCGAGCTGTCCTCCCATGAGGGCTCGGAGGTGGACTCCGATGGCACGATATTGTCATCCGACGAGGGCTCGGGGAGCCCGTCCCGGGCACCAAAGGTGACTCCGCAAACAGCTGATGAGCTTGGCTGACCTGGCTGCATGACTGAAGTCATAACGAACTGAACGAATGATTGGCCCCTCCGGACCTGGCCGCCTCCCCCCTGACTATACCTCTCGCCTGCCTGGCTTGGCTGGCGAGTACTGTAACTATGTATTTGGTAAAGTTGTACAGTTGCACTTTTTTTGGGCTACCCATAGTTCCGAGGGTGCCCCGGGGAGGGGGAGTTGGGGTTCACAGTTCTGAGTTAATCCAACAGCATGGGCAATTAAATGTTATCACAATGTAGGAAAGAGCGCAACAGTGGGTAGATTGAAATGCCGGGCGCACTGGTCCTCCAATTGTCAGATCCCAAGAACAAGATGGCAGATTACAATATCATAACCTGGAATGTCAGGGGGATGGGTACCCATGCCAAAAGACACAGAATATTGTCATTCCTAAAGAGAAGGGGGGTGCAGATAGCAATGCTACAAGAGACCCACCTAGCCCCAGGGGAGGGAGAGAAACTCAGACGAAGATGGAGAGGGCGAGTGTTCGCTACGGAGTACTCAGCCTATGCAAGGGGCGCAATGATATGGATCAGAGCAGGTGTCCCCCTGACAATCGAAACCGCAAACATAGACAAGGAGAGCAGGTTTGTAATATTGGAAGGTAAACTACACTGGACCCCATTAGTTTTGAGTTGCGTCTACGCCCCTAACCAAGACCAGGTTTCATTCATGACGAACCTATCGCGACACCTTACCCGCCAGCAAACAGGGGAGGTACTAATAGGTGGGGACTTTAACGCAGTACTAGACATAAACATGGATAGATCCACCCTACCGCTACAGGGAGCTATATCAATTAAAATAGCACATAACTTGGTCAAATGGCTTGACTCATGGGGGTTAGTGGACATATGGCGGGTTCACCACCCAACCGACAGGGACTACTCGTTTTACTCGGGCCTCCACCACGTCCACACCAGAATTGATAGGGTGGTCTGCACCCCAGGCTTGGCCCGTGGGATGACACGTTCTGAATACCTAGCCCAAACAATCTCAGACCACAACCCACTATTATTAACATTGAGGACATTGCAGGATAGACCCCCCATACCGTCATGGCGGCTTGCCCCTGCGGCGCTCGAGGATCAAGCGTATAGAGAGGCACTACGAGACTACCTATCAGAACACATTGAGATCAATAGAGGAACCACCTCCTCCAGGGCAGTGGAATGGGAGACACTTAAGGTGGGGACGAGGGTTTTTTGCCTGGGGCAGTCAGTAGGGGTGAGGAAAACACTAGAAAAGGAGCTCACTGCATTAGAGAAGATCATACACGAGCGCGAGCTAAGCCTGGGCCTTGCAGCACACGAGGAGGAAGAATATAACCGTGCCCGCAGAGAACACTCCCAAGCCGAGGAAAAGCTCTGATGTCACAGCATGCAGAAATACCTGGCATCCCTGCAATCAGAGGAGGGGAGGTCGGGCAGGCTTCTGGCATGGCTGGTGCGCCCGGGCGGGAGCAGCGAACCCATCACTACAGTAGTGTAACAGACAAAGAGGGAAACCGTAGACTTAGTCCAGGCCCCATCAATGACGCATTCAGAGATTATTACATGCACCTGTATGGTAGACCTAGCAGCCTGGAGCCAGTGATCTTTGACAATTATCTGCGACAGACCCCGATCCGGGAACTGAGACCAGAGGACAGAGCCAGCCTGGGAGGGGCAGTGACGATAGAAGAGATCAACGACGCAATAACGCAGCTGGCTCCTGGGAGGACCCCCGGAACGGACGGTCTTCCCATGGACTTCTACAAAAAATATAGATCCTTGTTAACCCCAAACTTGGCGGAAATGTATGCGGAGGCGTTGCGGTGCGGTCAATTACCAGACACGATGCGCGAAGCACTAGTAGTGCTACTCCCTAAATCCACCAATAGTGAGGCCTCGGTGACAGATTTCCGCCCACTGTCAATGCTGAACAGCGACTTTAAGATCCTTAGAAAGATCTTGGCCGATCGCCTGCTCCCCCATATGCCCACGCTGATCCACGCTGATCAAAACGGCTTCATTCCGGGCCGCAGCACCTCCCTAAACCTTAGGCGTCTTTTCTCTATCATGCACATGCCCCGAGAATCGATTCCACCGACCGGGCTCCTGTTGGCTGTGGACTTCGAAAAGGCTTTCGATTCAATTAGGTGGGACTACCTGAGGTCGGTGATGATGAGGATGGGCCTAGGTGAGAACTGGGTGAGATGGGTTGACCTACTATATTCGTCCCCACTAGCAAGAGTGAAGACGGGTAAAATCATATCCAGAGCATACCCAGTGTTTTGTGGAACCAGACAGGGATGCCCCCTCTCTCCGCTTCTGTTTGCCCTAGCGATTGAGCCTCTCGCGAGCCGACTGCGGGAGGAGGGAGTAGGACGGGGGTAATGTATGGACCAACTGAACACATTGTCTCCCTGTACGCTGACGACATACTAATATACCTTGGGGATGGCAACAGCAACCTCCCCTGGGCCCTCAGTGTCTTAGAGAACTTTGGCAAAGTCTCCGGACTTCGCCTAAACCGCAGCAAAACGTACGTGTTCCCTCTGTCTCCTGATGGCGTGCGTCCTGCTTCATGCCCGATGGACATGAACTGGGCCCCCATACTTTCAAATATCTGGGTATCCAGATATTCCATGAGCTGGGAGATCTCAGGGAAGGTAATCTGGGCAGGGCACTGCAATCACTGAGGTCCTTGGTGGGATTCTGGCGTCCTTTGAAACTCACAGTAATGGCTAGAGTGGCACTGTCCAAAATGATTATGCTTCCCCGACTCCTCCATTACTTCGCAAACCTACCACTGCTGATCCCCCCATCATGGTTCCGCGACCTGAACATGCTGCTAAGGGAACTAATATGGGATGATGGTTGTAGGCGCACCGCACTCACAACCCTCTGCAGACCGACCCAAATGGGAGGACTGGGCGCCCCCGACTTTGAGGCTTATTACTTGGCATCCCAGCTACAATGGGTATCTGGTTGGATGTCAGGCAGAGGACCACTGGACTTGTGCACACCTCAGCGGACAATAGATGCAACATGGATTGTAGCACGCATGATAGGTAGGAAGATAGCCCTACCTGGTAGCAACATTATGACGAATGTTGCATTGGCATGTTGGGAGAGGTGCATGAAAAGAGTGGGAGTGGGCCCCCCTTATTCTCCGGCCCTGCAGGTTTCGGCACTGGTCCTGGGAGCTGGGGGACTGTGCCCGGGAGGCCTCGGACTTGGCCCATGGACTAGAGCAGGGATTGTGACCCTGAGCGGCCTCTTTAACGGGGGGGTACTGAGGGATTTCTCTGCCCTAACGGAAGCGGGTGTTCCCCAGGGCCAGTTCCTGCTCTTCGGGAGGCTGGTTCACGCCCTGAAAGATCACTGGTGCACGATAAACGCAGAGCCCGCAGTCCACGGGGTACTGCACCTTTTGCTGACATCGGGGGATGAACCCCACCTGATAGCCAAAATTTACCGGGCCCAGGCCCACGCAGCATTGGACCCTTTTCAATCCCTGAGGGAGCGATGGGGAGGCACCATTGGGAGGGAATTAACTGAATCGGAATGGAGCAAGGTACTAGCATACCCCCGGGTGGTCTCACGTAACATGAGACTACGTTACATCCAATATAATTACCTACACAGAACGTACCTCACACCGCACCGACTATTCCGAATATACGGAGGTACCCCCAGGACATGCCCAAGATGCCAGGGGGGCGAGGCAGATTTTGACCATATGGTGTGGGGGTGCCCGGTACTCCAGATCGGCTGGAGGGAGGCACTGGCTGCCTTATCCCGGCTACTCGGAGCAGAGTTAAGGCCCACCCCGGACCTGTGCTTGCTGGGACTCAGGCCGACTGAGTTAAACGGGAAAGTAAGAGGGCGTTTTCTAGACCTAACGCTGGCCCTCTATAAAAGGCTGATCTCAAGGGGCTGGAGGGCCCCAGTCTGCCCATCGCTTACCGATTGGAAAAGGGATGTTACGAAATGGTCCAGGGCCGAACTACAGGTCCTGAAAGCCGAGGAAGCTAAGGGCGTCCGACTTGTTCCTACCGCCCGACCTGGGAAGAACTGGTGACGACATGGGACGCATTAACCAAGGGAACAACAAACACCGAGGTGGGGGAGGCCGGGGAGCGGCATGCCTTAGGGGGTGGTCCCGAACAGGAGGTTGCCCGGTTGGTGCCCTGAGGTCCCTGTACTGACAACAAGACCACATGTAGAAACGATAAAGAAGCCACACAAACCGCCACCATTCACAATGCCTCAAGAGCAAGGGGGAGGAAGAGGCGGATGGAGCAGACACCTGCCCCACCCACACACTGGTGCGTCCCGGGCATGGCCCCCATAAGGCTGTCATAGCGCACTAGCTCCTTAATGAACATTAGCCACAAGTATCACCCACACAATGCTGTAAAGTTGACTCTTCGTTTAGTTTGACTACCCTTCCTATCCCTCCTAGTCTCCCTTTCCTCCCTTCTCCTCCCTTTCCCCCCCATTATCCCCTATCTTCACTTCCTATGATCCCCTCTCCAAGTTGCAAATAGGAATGTTTTTTTTTTCTCTTTTATCCACAAATTTGTTACATATAAAAATGGCATAAAACCAATACATTAAGACCAACGATGAACTCGGAGAAGTGGGTCAAGGGGCTTAAAGCACTAGAGTCACGACCCGATAACTACACAAACAATACTAGGGGCTCCGCAAGAACCAGCAGTGTAACACGAGTAATGTATGCTACAACTGTGACCAGCTTATGTGTTCATGTATAACTGATGCAAGTGATTACTCCGAACCGACACACAAATGTACAATAACAAAATGTTAATAATCTCTTAGATTTCTTTGCTCCATTTTTTCAGCCCCCCCTAGCGCTGGAACGCACCCTCGTATACATTATGTCTGGCACAGGCATAATGTGGCGCAAGCGATTACAAAGTTGCGCAAGGCATGTATGCGACACTTTGTAAATATGGCATGGCGTTTTTGGCCTTCCAACGCCACATTAACGGAAAAATAAATTACACTAATGTGGCATTGAGATGGCGCTAGGGGCTTTTTAATATGCTCCTCAATTCCAAATCACTGGCTGCACATATCCACAGACTGAATCAAGCTCAAGTCTGTTTTGGAAACTACCAAATGGGCTGCGATGCTGAACTAAAGTCAGATTGTGTGCTACACAGTGCTTTATTTGTAGAATAATAAGTGACAGTGCCGAAAGCGCTTCTCAGACACCCGCAACTGGCCCTATGAAATGTCAGAGCGCGAATATTAAGGTTGCGCAGTTCAAATCCAGCTTATGCCATGCACTCTCTGCCCCGTTATCTCACTTTTGCAGGTGTCTGCTTTTTCCCTTGATGATAGATTATCTGCAGTTCTTTTCCTCCGACTTTTCGTTTTGTTTGTTTTTCCCTTAGTTCACCTCTGGAAATGTCTGATGTGGAGAAATAAGTTCCGGCCCCCAAAAAATAAGTGCTGGTGCCCCCAACCAGCAACCACTAGCTCAAATTAAGCACTGGTGCTACACGAACCCCAATCAAGGAAGTGAAAGCATCTGGGACGCTACTTGCACAAGATGTTCCAAAATCACAAATTGTTGAGCTTTGCATAGTTTACAGTGTATGGGCATTTTACAGGACTTTTTCTTTAACAAAGAGTTGCTTGTTCAAATGCATATTCTCATTATCAGATGCACACCTTAAATTGCATAACACTCCACATAGTAAAGAAACTGTATATGGTTTGACTAAAGTGCGCCACAGAGCCTATCTGAAAAGAGAGGCAGCCTCTGTGTGGACACCTGCCATTTCATTTAGAGGGAGGGTAAACGTTAAAATATACTATTTTGTGTGTAGGCCCTAATTGATTGAAACGTATGTTTGTCCTGCTATCAAAATGCAAGGCAATCTCACGCCTGTCAGGAGAAAAATCTTTAAAGTACATGTGGCGACCCAGTGTGGTAGAAGTACCTGCACTGACTAAAACAGTAAACAAGCATTTGCAATGCAATAGGTCTCGCATTTGCTTGAGTTAGAGCTATTGGCATTGTAAATTCAAAACTGGACTTTTCTTGCCACATAAATTGGTCAACTCTGCATCGTAATTTCGTCTTTCCTGACATATAATTCCAGTGGCCCTACGTATAACTAAAGCACTTCATTTTACCTTCCTCCTCTATCTGTAGCAAAAATGAAAATGTTGCCATTCAGCATCCGAATTTAAATCTGCCATGCTAATTCCAATTGAATACCACTTTCACCACCCCACCATCAGAGTTGCTGTCTGGCAAACACAATTCCCACAAAAAAACCACAAGACAGCCACAGAGTAGAAATAAATTAGAAGGGTCAACCAAACATATCCAGGGGGAGATTTATGGATACGTTCCCTGCGCCCTTTAGCACGCCCCCACCGCCACCATGTGTGTGCCATATTTAAATTACGGTGCACCATGGCGCAGGGTAGGGGCAATAGCGTAATTTCGCTATTGATGTACTCTGCAGGAGTATCGCCAAAATATTGGCGCTACTCCTTCAGAGTACATAGGGGCCCATTCTAAAGAATGGAAGCCCTCTTTTAACGCCTGTTCTTGAACAGGCGTTAAAAGTGCTGTAAAAAATGGCTCAAGGAAACCTCATAGATTTCTTCACACCATTTTTCCGGCTCCCCTAACGGGGGAATGCCCCTTTTGCATACATTATGCCTGGCACATGTAGCGCAGAGGGTAACAGGGTGGCGCTATGCATGCATTGCACCACCCTGTAAATACGGCACGGAGATTTCGGCCTCGTTGGGCCAAATTACCGTCATAAATAATGATGTTAATGTGGCACAAGGTAGCACTAGGGGACTATAAATATCCCCCAAGAGTGTTCAAACAGTCATAGTCTAAACAGGATGTTAAATTGGCCAGAATTATTGTTATAATTGTAGTAAGGAGATATAATTAAAAGATATTTGTAGGAAGTTGGCTCTGTATATACTATCTCAAAGTGAGAGATGGTGTGCACAGAGTCCAAGGGTTCCTCTTAGAGGTTGATAGTGGCAAAATTAGATAATTCTAATGCTCTATTTTGTGGTAGTGTGGTCGAGCAGTAGGCTTATCAGAGGGTAGTGTTAAGCATTTGTTGTACACACAAAGGCAATAAATGAGGAACTCACACTCAACGACTTAACTCCAGGCCAATAGTTTTTATATAGAAAAATATATTTTCTTAATTTATTTTAGAACCACAAGATTAAAGATTTGAAGTAAGTACATAAAATGCAAGGTACTTCACACAGGTAAGTATGAACTTTGAATTAAAGCTGTAGTGCACACAGTTTAGGGTCAAATGGCAATAAGCTATTTTAAAAGTGGACACAGTGCAAAAATCAACAGTTCCTGTGGGAGGTAAGTATTGGTTAGTCTCTCAGGTAAGTAAAGCACTTACTAGTTCAGTCTCCTGGGCATAGGCAGCCCACCGTTGAGGGTTCAAGGCAACCCCAAGTCCACCGTACCAGCAACACAGGGTCGGTCAGGTGCAGAGGTCAAAGGAGGGCCCAAAACACATAGACGGCTATGGAGAACAGGGGTGCTCTGGTTCCAGTCTGCTTGCAGGTAAGTACCTGCGTCCTCGGGGAGCAGACCAAGGGGGCTTTGTAGAGCACTGGGGGGATACAGACAGGCACACAAAACACACCCTCAGAGGCACAGGGGCGGCCGGGTGCAGTGTGCAAAGGTGGCATCGGGTTTGCCATAGGAAGCAATGGAGGGCCGCAGGGTCACTTAGGCGATGCAGGCAGGGCCCAGGGGGTCTTCTTGGGCCAGCCACTGACTGGGCTAGGAAGAGGGCCACCTGCTGGTCACTCCTGCACTGGAAGTTGGTTCCTTTCGGTCCTTGGGGCTGCAGGTGCAGTGCTTGGTCCAGGCGTCAGGTTCTTTGTTACCAGGCTGTCCCGGTCAGGGGGAGCCTTTGGATCCTCTCTGCAGGCGTCGCTGTCAGGGTGCAGGGGGGTCGACTCAGGTTACTCATGTCGTCACAGTCACCTGGGAAACCTCTCTGCAGTGTTTGTTCTCTGGAGCTCGAGGTTGGGGCGTAGGGTGCAGAGTGTGAAGTCTCATGCTTCCGGCGGGAAGGGAGAGTTCTTTCAAAGTTGTTTCTTTGTTGCAAAAATGTTGCTGTTGGTGAACAGTGCTGCTGTTCTCGGGAGTTTCTTGGTCCTTTGGTTTCAGGGCAGTCCTCTGAGTCCTCAGAGGTCACTGGTCCCTGTCGGATGCATCACTGTGCAGGTTCTTTAGGTCTGGAGACAGGCCGGTAGGGCTGGGGCCAAGTCAGTTGGTGTCTCCATCGTCTCTGCAGGGCTTTCAGGTCAGCAGTCCTTCTTTGTGTAGGTTGCAGGAATCTGATTTCCTGGGTTCAGGGTCGCCCTTAAATACTAAATTTTGGGGTGTGTTTAGGTCTGGGGGCCTGGAGGGTGGCTAAACCCTCTTTGTGCCTCCTCCCTGAGGCTAGGGGGGCACATTCCCATTCCTATTTGGGGGACCCTCCAAAACCAAGATGGAGGATTTCTAAAGGCAGGGGTCACCTCAGCTCAGGGCACCTTAAGGGCTGTCCTGACTTGTAGGTGACTCCTCCTTGTTTTTCTCATTATCTCCTCTGGACTTGCTGCCAAAAGTGGGGGCTGTGTCCAGGGGGCGGGCATCTCCACTAGCTGGAGTGCCCTGGGGCATTGTAACACAAAGCCTGAGCCTTTGAGGCTCATTGATAGGTATTACAGTTCCTGAAGGGGTGTGGTGTTAAGCACCTCCACCCAGTGCAGGCTTTGTTTCTGGCCTCAGAGAGCACAAAGGCTCTCACCCCAGCAGGTCAAAAACTCATCTCAGTGGCAGGCTGGCACAGACAAGTCAGTCCTGCACTGAAGGATTGGGTAAAATACAGGGGGCATCTTCTAAGATGCCCTCTGTGTGCATTTTGTAATACATCTAACACTGGCATCAGTGTTGGTTTATTATTCTGAGAAGTTTGATACCAAACTTCTCAGTATTCAGTGTAGCCAATATGGAGCTGTGAAGTTCGTTTTGACAAACTCCCAGACAATATACTTAATATGGTCACCCTGTACTTACAATGTATAAGAATGGACTTAGACACTGTAGGGGCATATTGCTGATGCAGCTATGCCCTCACCTGTGGTATAGTGCAACCTGCCTTAGGGCTGTAAGGCCTGCTAGAGGGGTGACTTACCCATGCCACAGGCAGTATTTTGTGTGCATGGCATCCTGAGGGGGATGCCATGTTGACTCTGCCTTTTTTTCCCTACCAACACACACAATCTGCAATGGCAGTGTGCATGTGTTACGTGAGGGGTCCCTTAGGGTGGCACAACACATGCTGCACCCCTTAGGGACCTTCCCTGGTCACAGGGCCCTTGGTACAACTGGTACCATTTACAAGGGACTTATCTGTGTGCCAGGGGTGTGCCAATTGTGGAAACAATGGTACATTTTTAATGAAAGAACACTAGTGCTGGGGCCTGGTTAGCAGGGTCCCAGCCCACTTCTCAGCCAAGTCAGCATCAATATCAGGCAGAAAAGTGGGGGGTAATTGCAACAGGGAGCCATTTTCCTACACACGCCCCCCACAGCCCACAGGCCAGGAGACTTAGCCTAAGCTGGGAGTGTCTTCCTAGTCTGTCAGGCGAGGAAGAGTAGGGAAAACAGGCTGGGTTGTTGCAGGGCCTACTCTGCCTTACATCCTCCTGTTCAGGTCATTTCCTCTGGGGAACTGACCCACTTCCACAGTGATAGGGCCTAGTCTGAATTGCCTGTTTTCTGTGTTTTTAATGTCTTCACCCATTCTCTCTATTTTGGGGTTAGAGGTATTCATCCCTGCTAATCTTATTTTAGCCAGGGTCACCCCTAGCTTACCCAAAGAGCTTACCCATAGTTGGAGTAGCCCCACCATGACCAACAGGATCAGGGGCCTAACTTGCTATTTGGCATGGGGTCAGACCACTATGCCAAGGACAGTGCAGCCATAATGGCTGTCAGTGTCCAGAACCACACCTTAAGCTCTTCACCTATAAGGGAAGGGACTAAGTTACAGGATTCTATGGGTTCAGGGTGCCTTTCTGCTGTGTTAGAGTGGGGGGTTACTACATCTTGTAGTAAACACCCTTCTTCCACTCTTTCTTCTGTTAGCTGAGGAGCCACCCACTCGGGCTTAACAGTTGCCTTACTAGCCAGGACTTCTTGTGGGTCAGGTTGGACTTTACCAGTGCCACTTGTGGAGTTCTCCCCTACCTGCGCAGAATCTACTTGGCTTGTTGGAACCTTGGCTAAAGGTTGTCTATCCTTTCTGCACTGTTTTCTTTTCTTTTTCTTCTGGGGCCTACTTGCAGTTACTGCAGGGGCAGCACCTCCAGAATCCTTGGGAGAGGATTGGCACTGGACCAGTTCCTCTCTCGGGCACTGACTAACCTCTGGGTAGTCATTTCCAATGAGACAATCAATGGGGAGGTCTGTACTGACTACCACCCTTCTCCAGCTAAAAGTCCCACCCACTTCTATGGGCACAAAAGCCACAAGCCTATCAGTGACCTTGTCTGGGCTAACTCTTAATCTGGCAGTCTCACCTGGGATGTACTGGTTTGAGAACACCAGCCTAGCATGCACAATAGTGTGACTGGCACAAGTGTCTCTCAGGGCAGTGGCTGGGATTCCATTCACAGTAGGTGGTGGAAGTGTCTACTTCCCTCTGGAATCTCCAACTTACCTGCTGGGCCATTTTCCCAGTTGAAGGCTATGAAGACCTCCTCATATGAGGAGTCATCCCCAATGGCTATACTGGTCACCCCTGGGGTTTTTCTAGGGGGATTGTTTTTGTGACAAGAAGTGTCCTTGGTGTGGTGCTCTGTCTTTCTACAGTTTTGGCACCATGCCTTAGTGGCATCCCAGTTCTTACCCTGGTACACACCTTTGTTTTGGGGTGTGTCTTGGGGCCCACCTACCTGGACTAGTTTTTGGGGCCCTACAGAAGACTTTTTAACTTTATTTCTAGTGTCACCCACTTTCTCTTGGGGAGTCTTTGTAACCCCTTTCTTTTGGTCACCCACAGTGGAAGTTTTGGTTACCCTAATCTTGACCCAGTGATCTGCCTTCTTTTCCAATTCTTGGGGAGAAATTGGACCTAGGTCTACCAGATATTGATGCAACTTTTCATTGAAGCAGTTACTTAAAATGTGTTCTTTCATAAAAAAATTATAAAGCCCAACACAGTCATGCACTTCATTTCCAGTTACCAAACCATCCAGTGTTTTCACTGAGTAGTCTACGAAATCAACCCAGGTCCGGTTCGATGGTTTTTGAGCCCCCCTGAACCTAATCCTGTACTTCTCAGTGGAGAATCCAAAGCCCTCAATCAGGGTAGTCTTCATGAGGTCATAAGATTCTACATCTTTACCAGAGAGTGTGAGGAGTCTATCCCTACACTTTCCAGTGAACATTTCCCAAAGGAGAGCTCCCCAGTGAGATCTGTTTACTTTTCTGGTTGCACAAGCCCTCTCAAAAGCTGTGAAAGAGTTGGTAATGTCATCACCATCTTCATATTTTGTTGCAATCCCTTGCGGATTTTTAGAATGTCATACTCTCCCTGACCCTATCTAAGTTGCTGCCACCATTGATGGGAATTAACCCCATCTCTTGTCTTTCCCTTTCTATGGCTAGGAGCTGTTTCTCCAAAGCCAATCTTTTAGCCATCCTGGCTAACAGGAGGTCCTATTCATTGAGGCTGCAATCAATGTTTCCAGAGGTACTGGTCTCCCCTGTGGAAGAACCAGTCTCTCTGACTATGATTTGTGGAGTCAGGGTTTGAGGGACCCTGTTCTCCCTGATTAGGACAGGAGAGTGGAATTCTTCCTCCTGTTCACTAACTTCCCCATCTGAAGGAGTATCCTCAGAGGGGTGGTCCAATGTGAACTCTGCAAAAAGCTCCTGGAGCTTTCCTTTGGTAGTGTTGGACCCAGTTTTTATCTTTTTTAGTTTACAGAGAGTACTTAAATCTGCCATCACTAGATGCAGGTAAGGGGTGAGGGTGAGTTCCACCACCATCTCATTTGTATTCGACATTATTTCTCTAAAAGTTGGGTTGTCTGTTCAAGAATCTAAAAACTACTTCTAGAACTTAAATCCAAACTTTTACAAACTTTTAAATTGTAAAAGAACAAGGCCCCAGCAGGACAGAAATTTAGAAAAATAGTCAAATTGCAAAAATCAGTTTCTAATAACAATTTTTGGAATTTAGTTGTGTGATCATGTGTTGGCTGAGTAATCCAGCAAATGCAAAGTCTTAGACCCTACCGTTGATCCACCAATGTAGGAAGCTGGCTCTGTATATACTATCTCAAAGTGAGAGATAGTGTGCACAGAGTCCATGGATTCCCCTTAGAGGTTGATAGTGGCAAAATTAGATCATTCTATTGCTCTATTTTGTGGTAGTGTGGTCGAGCAGTAGGCTTATCAGAGGGTAGCGTTAAGCATTTGTTGTACACACAAAGGCAATAAAGGAGGAACACACACTCAAAGACTTACTCCAGGCCAATAGTTTATAAAAAGAAAAATATATTTTCTTAATTTATTTTAGAACCGCAAGTTTCAAGATTTGAGGTAAGTACATAAAATGCAAGGTACTTCACACAGGTAAGTATGGAACTTTGAATTAAAGCTGTAGTACACACAGTTTAGGTGAAAATGGCAATAAGCTATTTTAAAAGTGGACACAGTGCATTCATCAACAGTTCATGGGTGAGGTAAGTATTGGTTAGTCTCTCAGGTAAGTAAAGCACTTACAAGTTCAGTCTCCTGTGCATAGGCAGCCCACCGTTGGGGGTTCAAGGCAACCCCAAGTCCACCGCACCAGCAACACAGGGTCGGTCATTTGCAGATGTCAAAGGAGGGCTCAAAACACATAGGCGCCTATGGCGAACAGGGGTGCTCCGGTTCCAGTCTGCTTGCAGGTATGTACATGTGTCCTTGGGGAGCAGATCAGGAGGGCTTTGTAGAGCCCTGGGGGGGGGGGGGGGGGAGGCACAGACAGGCACACAAAACACACCCTCAACGGCACAAGGGCGGCCGGGTGCAGTGTGCAAAGTTGGCGTCTGGTTTGCTATAGGAAGCAATGGAGGGACGCAGGGGTCACTTAGGCAATGCAGGCAGGGCCCAGGGGGGCTTCTCGGGCCACCACCGACTGGGCTGTGAAGAGGGCCGTCTGCTGGTCACTCCTGCATTGGAGTTTGGTTCCTTTCCGTCCTGGGGGCTGCGGGTGCAGTGCTTGGTCCAGGCGTTGGTTCTTTGTTACCAGGCAGTCGTGGACAGGGGGAGCCTCTGGATCCTCTCTGCATGCGTCACTGTAGGGGGGCTGGGAGGGTCAACTCAGGTTACTCACTTCGTCGCAGTCGCCTTGGAATCCTCTCTGTAGTGTTTGTTCTCTGGAGCTCGAGCCAGGGGCGTCGGGTGCAGAGTGAAAAGTCTCACGCTTCCAGCGGGAAGGGAGAGTTCTTTCAAAGTTGTTTCTTTGTTGCAAAAATGTTGCTGTTGGTGAACAGTGCCGCTGTTCTCTGGAGTTTCTTGGTCCTTCGGTTTCAGGGCAGTCCTCTGAGTCCTCAAAGGCTGCTGGTCCCTGTCAGATGCGTCGCTGTGCAGGTTCTTTGAGTCTGGAGACAGGCCGGTAGGGCTCAGACCAAGTCAGTTGGTGTCTCTGTTGTCTCTGCAGGGCTTTCAGGTCAGCAGTCCTTCTTCTTTGTGTAGGTTGCAGGAATCTGATTTCCTGGGTTCAGGGTCACCCTTAAATACTACATTTAGGGGTGTGTTTAGGTCTGGGGGGCAGTAGCCAATGGCTACTGCCCTGGAGGGTGGCTACACCCTCTTTGTGCCTCCTCCCTGAGGCTAGGGGGACACATTCCTATTCCTATTGGGGGGACCCTCCAAAACCAAGATGGAGGATTTCTAAAGGCAGGGGTCACCTCAGCTCAGGGCACCTTAGGGGCTGTCCTGACTGGTAGGTGACTCCTCCTTGTTTTTCTCATTATCTCCTCTGGACTTGCTGCCAAAAGTGGGGGCTGTGTCCAGGGGGCGGGCATCTCCACTAGCTGGAGTGCCCTGGGGCATTGTAACACGAAGCCTGAGCCTTTGAGGTTCACTGGTAGGTGTTATAATTCCTGTAGGGGGAGGTGTTAAGCACACCCACCCAGTGCAGGCTTTGTTTCTGGCCTCAGAGAGCACAAAGGCTCTCACCCCAGGGTGTCAAAAGCTCGTCTCAGTGGCAGGCTTGCACAGACCAGTCAGTCCTGCACTGAAGGATTGGGTAAAATACAGGGGGCATCTTCTAAGATGCCCTCTGTGTGCACTGTGTAATAAATCCAACACTGGCATCAGTGTGGGTTTGTTATTCTGAGAAGTTTGATACCAAACTTCCCAGTATTCAGTGTAGCCATTATGGAGCTGTGGAGTTCGTTTTGACAAACTCCCAGACCATATACTCAATATGGCCTCCCTGTACTTACAATGTAATAGAATGGACTTAGACACTCTAAGGGCATATTGCTCATGCAGCTATGCCCTCACCTGTGGTATAGTGCACCCTACAATATGCAGTTATCATTTAAACCTTTATCAGAAATAAACTTTTGGGATTAGACAGTAATGCTCAAAACAGCCCTCTAGAGAATACCATAACAAAAATATCATTTGTAGGAAATATGACCTTATAACAATATTATTAGCCCCTAAAGAACATAACCTCACAAAGAAACAGGAGGAACTAATGCAGTATAAACACATACATAACCTCCTACAATAACATTACAAACAAAACCTTTAAAACAAAACTTCTCTTAGCTACAAAACAAAAGTTCTAACCACAAAAAAGCTTACAAGATATTGAATGGTGGGAGGGGTTATTATTTTGGAGTCCCCACTAACATAGTGTGGGGACCCACAGATGATGTAGACATACAGAATACATTATTATCAATGTTTTGAAGGTGGTCCCATTATCCTAGGACCACCACCGACTGAGTTGTGAGGGAAAATGTTTTGTAAAAGTTATGCCCTGCAAAGCATTACGGAGCAAGTTCCTGTGCCACGAATATTTTAATATGTTGCTTGACTGTGATGCTTAGAACAGCTCCTAGAGGACACCACAAAGAAAATAGCATTTGTAAAAAACATGGTAACATAACTATATAGTTTGCCTCTAGAGGGCATTACCACACAAAAAGAATATGGCAATAAATAATACAAAATAACCATATATGCAACCAACCCCTAGAGAGCATAGTGCATTGCATATTTTCAAAGATATTCAGGCATATAGCAATGATAATACAAACAAGGTCTTGAAAACACAACCTATGCCTGGCTGGAAAAAAGTTCCAGCCATGAGAATGCTTAAAATAAAAAATAAAAAAAAGCACTGCATGGTTGGAGGGGTTATTATTTTGGGGTTCCCACTAACCAAGTGTGGGAACCCAAAGATGGCCTAGATAGAAAGAGCACATCATGCAGAACGTTTTAGTGGTGGTCCCATAGTCCTAGGACCACCACAAGCTGAGTTATGGGCAAAAATGTTGGCAAAAAGCATGCTTGCAAAGCATTATAGGTCGAGTTTTCCCATGTGCGATGAATATTGTAGTATCAGCTCTGTGCTGGGACAGCCGCTGCTTTCACTTTGAGGATTTCTGTTTCATGTAAAGCATTTACCAATTGAAAGTGTTTTAAGGGGAGAGCCACAAGAAATTACTCTGATTAGGTAACTATGAACAATGTGGCAGCGCTCCAATACCGCCGATCGAGTTCACTCTGTTGTGCCTGTTCACGCTGTGAGCACCATGGCCCATGCAGCATGAAGGGAAAAGACAAACGAAAAAAGGCCCGATATATGCTGGACTTGCACTGTTCCAACACCACATTAGCATCACTTTTTTTACACTAATGTGGCGCTGGAAGGGGGAAAACGTCGTTTCATATTTAGAAAGAGACGCAATGCTTGCATTGCGCCACTTTGTAACTCCTTGCCGCACATTATGCCTGTACCAGGCATTATGTATGCAAGGGCGGCGTTCCGGTGCTGGTGTGGGGAGGTAAAAATTGCACCATGCGCCATTTCTATCAGTATTTTCTTAACGCCTGCGAAGTGCAGGTGTTAAAAAGAGGCTCCCATTGATTACAGTGGGCCTCTGGGTGCTTTGCAGGGTTAGCGCAATCATTTTTTACGCTAATCCTGCAAAGCGCCGGACTACTGTCAAATATTATGATGCTAGTCACCTTAACAACAGCCATGGTGGACCATATTGTAAATACAGCACTACCATGGTGCCATTAGGGGAGCACTAATGGGTGCAATAAAAGTGGTGCTGCACTAAGTGCAGCACCACTTTTCATAAATATGCCCCTAGTTCACCCACGCTGAAGTATATCAGCACTCGCGCAATAATCCATGTAACAGGGGCAGTCTGTGAGGTGTGACAAAAACAGCCTCAAGGCTGGACAAACGTAAAGCAATTACCAATGATATCAAGTGGTTTTTGAAAGGCAAGCCCACAGACGATTGAAAGCAATGGGTGTGAGATGGGTGTGGTTAAAAGCCCACAATACTTACAAAAGGTCAAAGCACTTGTGCGCTCAACCTAAAAATAGGCATATTAATTGTCTTCCACCATCACTCCATCATTATTGAGTAAACACAGAGCCACTAGGTACTAACGTATGTGGGTATGATCCTAAAGATGTGCCTATAATTATAACTTGGGTTTGAACTTGTCATGAAATTGTGAATTGTGAGCTCCGTATGTTACACCTTTAAAAACTAGGGCACTCCAAAGCCATGTGCTACTGTTAAAACAGGTGTAAACAGAGTTTCCCCCACGAAGATTATCAGAAGGGGTCATGCTGCTTTTAACCAGTACTTTTGGATGATTCCAACCATAGTTTCAGAATAGTGTGAGAGGGACCTTAGCAAATAAAAAAACAGACACAACAGCAGTTATTTTACATTGCTATCCCTAAAGTCCTGAAAGTCGCAATACTTCATGAGTTTAAATGCTCAAGTTGGCTCTACGATGAATAAACGTGCGCACCTTTTATTAATCGAAATATAAAAAGTCTAATATGAAGAATAAGCTATACACAGATAGAAGTAAGGCCCAATGGGGATGAATTTGGCCTAGAAAGGAACGGAGAAGTCTGCCAGTGCAAGGTGTAAATAGTTCCAGGCAGTCCTGCAATTCAGTGGTTGGGCTGGGTGCTGGACTGGCTCATGCAAGGCTTGTGCGGGCTGCTGACCCTGCAGCTGCTCCAGTGAGGCACAGGGCCATCCGAGAGAATGCATTTTAATTACAAAGGCATTTGAAGCAGAGAAGAGAACAAGGTGTGACCAGCAGCAGTAGCGTAACAAAACTGGAGGGGCCCTCCTGCAAAGAACATGAAGGGGCCCCCCTCAGCACTCTCTCAAACCTGGTGCTGTGATAAGGGAGGCCCCCTGGAGGTCAGGGCCCCCTGCACAGTCGGTGCTGTGGGGGCCTTTGTCCCACCACTGACCAGCAGTATTCATACGCATTCCGAATACTCGGGACGGCACACCATTCACAGGTGTGGAGAAGGGGTGGTTTGCATGTAGGCTTCCAACCGTAAAAGAAACAAATACTGCAACAGAGACACAAATTCCTGCAGCTGCTGAATCAGGGCATTCCATGGCTACAGATGTTCATTGCTTGCCTTTTCACCATGAGGTACGGATGGCAGCCAATAACTCACACTGCCAAACTGCACAGTTCCACTCCAGATTCTCACAGCAGTCCTTCCAAAGTGAATTAAGCTAAAGCTTGCTCGCAAACACGACAAAGAGAGGGTGGAAAGAAGTAGATGGACTATGGAGAAATACAGGACAGAGCTAGCTACAAAAGATGCACTCTGTAGAGTGCGTCTACAAAAAGAAAAGAAACAGCTCTAAAAATTGCAAGCACTGAAAGGACACAAGTATTGGGTCATGCTCCAGGTGAGGGCCACGCACAAAAAATGGAATTGGTGACCAGTGGGATGGAAGCAATTGAGAATGCGGGAGTGTGACCTCCTAAATTAGGCTAAGGTGACACATAAAAGGGCAGTGATATCTACTACCCTCAGAGGTCGACTCAAATCTTTTGATTCAGACAGGAGTAATAAGATCATCAAATCAAACAATGAGAACTAATAGCCATAACCAACAACAATATTCAATAAGGAGTCAGAAATGTATGCCCACCATGACCTGGGGGGTCACGACTCACCACATGAATTTAGTAAAGTTTAAATATTTATTGCCCTTATATTAACAATGCTAAAGCCACGTAAATGATATGCAAAACAAAATGGTAGCAATACAGAAACAACACAGGCTGTCCAAATCGTCTGAATAATCTCAAACTTATAAGAGCAATTATCATTGAACACTCCAAAAGAATCATACAGGATAACAATAGTATTATTTGTAAAGTAAAAACATATTTCATTAGTTGTGCAGTTGAATCAATCACAATCAATTAATAAACATTTGATTTAGTTATTGGGTCAGAAATCCTAGCTACCAAATTCTAATTCAGAAAGCATGGGTAGGGCTGGGCTTTGTCACATGCAAAAACTAAAAACAAGACAAAAATCCATTTGGAAAAACATCTAACTATGGTGCTAACAAAAATGTGTGGTTGGATTTCTAAGGGAAAAACCTGCAAAAGAAAAACAAATTCACTTTGGTTATACCTCTCCTGAGGGAAACAGCAGTTAGCAGAGTCCACACCAGCCGAGCACATGAACAGCAGGTCTTCAGCAGTCAGTATCAGGTACATGGAAAGGGCAACAGTCCAGTAATGTTGGGCCTAATGTAATTGAACTGTTTAAATCAGAATTAGCTAGAGAGAAGAGCTGCACAGGAAAACTGGCAAGAGCTGAACAGAACTGAACTAGGCAGAAACTGAACTGAATCTGAACTGGAAAGAAACTAAACAAATACTTACTTACATCACCTGAAACGTTGATAAACTAAAGTCCCAAAAGTTACCAGATAAGCTTCTATTGGGCAAGACTATAAGGTGTGATAGTGAGGAACCAACCAACCACTTGAATTACACTTCTTTCTCCATTTGTATCTTTCTTAATTCCTTTTCCAAGACAGGCTCACGTTGACGCTCCTTTCTGGTCAGCAGTTTCCGCAGATTAACAATTTTGTAAATTGTTTAAAAAAGCAGCACAGAACATGACATTTAGCTAAAGTTACTTCCTACTAGAAACTAAGGCCCATTGTTAAAACTTGCATTATTTATCATAAGGAAGTACAGAGTGAACAGGCAAGATTTCCACTGTGAGCTTTCAAAAGGATGTCTAATAAACAATGTTTGCAGAAGCACTTCGGTAAAGTCAGCATAACATTTCAACATTGTGCTTCTAGAAAAATACTAAAGCGTAGGCCTTTTTTAGTGATACTAATACATGAAAAATAAAACAATTCTATTATTTAAACCATATTTTGTATATTATTTCTCAATTAGTAATAATTTCAAATCATTAGTTTTGCAGTATATGTGGTTATGATTTTTAAAAATATATTTTCAGTCATGTATTTTTTCACATTGAATTCGAAGTGGCTGACACTATGTACGAGTTTCTCTAAGTTAGGCCTTTTAATACACATTAACCATTTCATTTTAGTTGTTCATATTTATTAATAATGTTTACTTTCTAACTAGAATGACATTGATGCTAAACAACGGTAAGTAATGGGCAGCCTTCAAGCCCACTCACAGTAAACAAAATGCCTCGAAGAGGCATGACATGCGCTGTCTATGTGAGGCCTAAAAACTGAAGTGTGGGAGCTAGTGACAAGCCCATAAATATTTTGACACCCTTTAGGGATTTTGATCAGTAACTGTACACATAGATGCTGGAATTATAGTTGTTGTGTGTGCTGCAGCAACCCTAAAGTAGCCATTCTATAGTTCAGAGGATGAGTGAGCAATAATGATGCCTTTTAATTGTGTGTTTTTCTTGTCATATTTGCTGCGCATTTAATAATGTCAGTCTATATCTTCTGAAAAATTGCTGCTTATTCTTTTAATAACAAAACTACTGTTTACTTTTGATTGCAAAGTGAAAGGACTTTCTGAAAGTGGCCTAGGTGACATGCTGCTGAGGTACAGACAGTGTGAAAGTAAAGGCTGTAGGATGTTTAAAAAAAAAAAAAAAAAACTACATTTAAATACCTGTAAATGAACTATACACTTATTTTAAAAAACTTCAGCAATTAGGAAAGCACAAATGAAGGACATTTTTGTAATTTTGAAGCGCAATAGAAACAAACATTTTATACAAGAGCAATACTAATCAAGACACTTTACTTGGTGATGTGCAGATGATAATTATTCTCTGAAACCCGATTTACACACACTTATGCACAATATAGTTTCATCTATAAACTGCATGTGTATGCAAATCTAGTGGGGATTTTAATGGAAAATGTTTTCTCTGTAAATCACAGTGCGCTACCACAGCAGTGCTCCAAAATGCACAATTGGCTACATGCCACCCCCTTCCAGTCTCACACTGAATGGGGGTAGTACATTTACTACACTTGTTTTTTGTGTGACACTTGGATTTTTCACGATCTGATCCCTACGGTTTTGGGGATATAACATTAATGGCATCACCCCCATCTAAAAATTAGTCTTGCATCACTAACTGTACATGTTGAAATGCTGTGACTCCGGGGTACAGAAGGACCAGTTCTCCCTTCCCCCTCCTTTCAAATGCAGACATAGTTGCCAGAACTAGTCAAATTGCTGGAAGCTGGCAATTTACACTATGCCCATGGATAAGGCTCTGGGATTAGATGGATACCCCTCAGAATTCTAGAAGGCCAACAAAGGAACTCTCGTCCCAGTTCTGCTTAAGATTTATGCATGTATAATGTCTGACACAAAACCCATCCCAGAATGTAACACTGCAAAAACCTTGATGTGCTAAACCCAGAAAAACACCTGTTACAATACAGGATTTACAGACCAATCTAACTAATTGGCTCAGATATCAAAATCTACTAGAGAGTCTTAGCAAACCGCTTAAAACCTGCCCTACTGACCTTAATCCACACAGACCAAGTAGGCTTTATCTCTCACTGCTCCTCCACAGCCTTTCTACGACTGATAACTCGTGTTGTGGCAAGCATGACATGATAGGGATGAGACGTTAGTGGTCTCATTAGATATGGAGTAAGCATGTAATAGGGTATGTAGGATTATTTATTTAGCAATGATGCAAGTGAGGATCGGTGATAGTTCCTTTCTAAAGTTAGGTGGCTCTCTCCAACCCTACAGCAGTATAGTCCTGTAATGGTTTTATGTTTCATTCATTGGAAATTGAGAGAGGAGCAAGACAGGGCTGCCCTCTATCTATTCATTATAAAGCTTGAACCGCTTTCAGCGGTGAGCAAATAAATAAAAGGCATACAGACTTCAGTTGGGAAACACAAAGGAATTATTAAAGCAGATAATATTTTTGTGACCCTGTCCAACTAAAGCAATCCATCGCTGCTGTCATAAAGCATATCTCAAAATTATCTGTCTTTTCCGGTTGTATACACTGGGACAAGTGTGAAGCGCTCCCAATGACCTCCGTTGGGACTATGGACCATTTGGACAATTCCAATTCAGTTAGAAGGAAAACAATTTGAAATCTACCTAAACAAAGTGCTGAAGAATATAATGGAGGATAATTTAAATATTTGAATCGATAAGATCCAAAGAGGTTTAGGCTGATGTTCTCTTTTGAACTTGTCCTTATAGGATTAGGTTGAAATAATAATAACTTAACATCATGACCTGAATTAATTATATCTTTGCCATGCTAGCACTTTAAAATCCTGCCAATGTAATCCACACGCTAACAACAATATGGTAAGCTTTTTGTGACATAGCATAAAGCCTAGACGTCAATTACCTACGTTTTCTGCATGCATGTACGGAATGTGGGGGTCTCAGTTTACTCTAAATGGAATCTTATTGGCTAGCCTTCCAAATGCTCATCTCCGGTATCATATATAAGCTACTTTAAAAACACCTAACTGGGTTCAAATTGAAATGTATATGTTAGGTAAACATGGACGGCTGGGAGAGGGGTATATTAAAAATTCTCGACACTCTGAAGAGCAGACGCTATCCTCCATGCAATGGCTTACATATGGCACAAAGTACACATGCTAAGAAACAACAGCAGACTACACAGAGGGTCACAGCCGTGGGGCAATGGGCAGATGCACAGGGGGAATGCAGAACAGTTTTGGCCTGATTTCGACCCCAAAGGGGTCTCTAAGTAGATCGAGTAATTAATGGGGACAGACTTAAGACGTTTGCCAAAATGCAATGTGATTTGGCCTCCTTGCGAAACAATTTTGGAACTATCAGTGTTTGAGAAAAATCCTGGGCTCCGGAGCTAAAGCCATACAAGAATCCTTCATCTCAAAATTCGCATTAGTTGGGGTACTTATAAAGGCTCCGTTTCTGGAACTTATAAACCAATGACAGATGTTCACGTCCTATAGCAGGGGAACTGCAAAGATGGTGGTGGTGTTAGCTCTCATTTGAATATTCAGATGTAGATTGGTCTGACATACTGCAGTAGCATGATAAAAATCTGTGGGAAGCCCATCTGAAGTTCATCTATTACAAAATTCTCCATAGTTGGCTCTCATTCCTTCAGAGACTGGGAGTTGCCGGCCTTAGTAATAACATGAATGTTGGAGATGCCCCTCCCTATATTGTGACATAGTGTACATACTAAGAGAGTGCGCGGCCCTTCAAGGATACTGGCAGGAAATGTGGCACATAATGGCACAATCTTTAGTGATTGCTAATCCCTTCAATAATTGGGTCAGTACTTCTTCATGCCCCTGCATCCTCCGAAATTACACCTGGAAAAATTAGTTTATGACGGCTCTTTCAACAGCTGAAGTCGGACAAATGCCTGACCACTATGACTTGGTTACAGGAAACAGATTATCTACCAACATAATGACCAGAGCGATGAACTTAAAGAAGTATGGGGGCACATTCTGACCAATCGAGATAATTGATAATACACTCTTGTGGGCTCTACATCAGCCTTGCATGGGCAGGAGGTCGCAATCGGATTACTTGTTTTTTTAAGCTTGGGGCGTTGTGTGGATTGGGTTTTGATCTAGTCGCATTTACTGTGTTTTTTCATTTATTCGTTTTCCCTTTTTCTTCTTTTCTCTTGTGTTTGTGTTGATTTGGCTAGTTGGTCCTATTATATTTGTATAAGGTGGTTGCAGTGCTAGGGGGGAATGGCCAACACTCAAGAAAAAACGTTAAAGTCTTAGGCCCATATTTATACTTTTTTAGCGCCACATTTGTGCCACTTTTTGACGCAAAAAAGGTGCAAATTTACAAAATACAATTGTATTTTGCTAGTTTGCACCGGTTATGAGTCAAAAAATGACGCAAAGGCGGCGCTCAAAAAGTATAAGTATGGGCCTTAAAGTCTGAATGGTTGTGAAGGAAGACTAATGAATTGCAGAAATCTAAGACAGTGATAAGGTTATGACAACAGTCTATTTGACAGGATCAGTTACAATGCTCCGCCATTAGACCTCATGAAGCGGGTAAGATATGTCCACGAGGTGTGAAAATTATGTTTCTTTTATTGCAATAAAAGTTGCATAACAAAAACAAGGGGGTAAGGGACACAGCAGTCCTTAGGTGTCCAACGAAGGAAAGAAGCAGAAAGGGAAATTGGGTTCTAACTTCTAAGTCAGGAAAACAAGGAAAACGAAGGAGAGGAGCTTTTTCTGAGCCCAAGGTGATTACTTGTTATACATTTCATAAAGATAAGAATTCCAAGAGAGACCGTCACATGAAAGATCCTGTACCAGTTCTATCACTAAAAGTGATTTTGTTGACTGTGAGTGAAGTGGCCCGAGAGAGCCCTGTTCTACTCAACCTGGTAGCAATGACCAATTGAGAAAGGGACCCTGCTGCTCGTAAGCACATCCATCCAAATACATGGGGCTTATTTGGAAGTTAGTTTCAATAGAAGTAAGGTTCCTAACCTGAGGGGCTGCTTAGAGGACTATGGTTGAGGTTAAGTATCTTAAACCCAAGAAGAGTGTCCTTGTTTCCAATGGCACAGACTTGTTAACCAGTAGGAAGGGCAGAGTACCCGATTGCCTGAATTCAGGTAGAAATCACTGGCAAGTCAGGCATGGTTGACATAGGAGCATTGAGGAAAGCCCCTGGCCCTGATGGGATACCATTGGACTTATTTAAATCTCTACCTGATCTGTGGGTTCCATTAATCACAAATGTTCTGAACAGTGCTATTCAAAGTGCTATCCCCTCTTCATGGTTAATGGCAATAATCGTCCCGATTTTCAAAAATGGTAATAGGCTTGACCCTTTCTGCTATAGACCCATCTCTTTAATAGACTCCACGGCAAAGATACTGGGGAGTGTCATTCTGACCCGGCTCGAGGATTGGGTTGTAGGGACAAACATTTTATTGCCAATTCAATACAGGTTTAGGCCTGGATTAGGCACAGTGGATCAGGCCCTAAATTTACATCTTATCCTTAGTAAATATGTTATTGCCAAAAGGGAACCTATCCACTTAACATTTATAGATTTGTCCAGCGCATTCGATATGGTGAATAGAGCAAAACTGTGGGATATAATGGATACAATGGGGATTGAGCAAGATTTGTTGAATTTGATCTAACGTTTATACTCTGACCTCTCTATTTTAATTCGGTTTGGACAGCATGGTGAAAGGTCTCATCCCCTTGCTTCCAATCGAGGTGTTAGACAGGGCTGCACACTGGCACCTTTTTTGTTTTTACTGTACATAAATGGCTTGTATAATTGTTTGGTCCAAAACGGTAAGAATTTCCCAAGGATGAGTTTTAGACAATTGCCAATTTTATTATATGCCGACGATGCCGTTTTAATTGCCCGCACGGCCAATGGTCTACAGACCCTCCTGGATCTTTTTTTAACACATACACGAGAGCTTGATTTGAAAGTCAAGTTTAAAAAATCCCACGTTATGACTTGCGGTCCTAAAAACACTCGCACCAAATGTTTTACAATGGGGGGGAACACCTTGAAAAAGGCAAAAGACTTTTGCTATCTTGGTCTGTATCTAAGTTCCACTCTGTCTTGGAAATTCCATCTGAATTTTAAGTTCCAACAACTGGCAAGAAATGTTGAGGCAATCTTCCGTTTTGCCTGCAGATTAGGGCACAGACCGGTCCACCAGATCATCACGCTCTACAACTCTAAATGTGTTTCGGCGGCGATTTACGGGGGTGGCCTTTGGGGATATACCAGTCCAAGTACTCTACAGCTTGCAGAGAATAAATTCCTTCATCGGTTACTTATGGTACCTAAGAACATAGCAAACATTTTATGCCATGAGGAACTGGGAATCTGCTACATTACAGACTTGATAGATATTGCCCCCTTTTGCTATGGATAAAAGTATGGTTAAATCCGGCGGCTACTTTAATACACAACTGCGTAAAAGACTGTATTTCATTAACAAATTGTAACAAAATCCATTGGCTAAATTTTGTTCACAATGGCTTCCGAAACTTGGACTTGGAGTATATGTATTTTAAACCAGAGCTCCTGCCGGCCAATGCGAAAGAAATTGTTAAATTTCGACATAAAGAGCATGTTATGAATCTTAGATACAAAGTGGCAGAGAAATTGAGTTCTTTTAATTCATACATACAAATTCTATCATCTGACTTGTTAGAACCTTATTTTGTTTGGTTCCCGACCCCTTCTTTATACTCTTTACTTGTACTTTTTAGATTTAACATGATCCATTTTAGAGTGGCGTTCCCGATAAAATGCGTGTGGGAAAAAACACTACCGCCATGCTCTTGCGATAACTTTTCAAAACAAAGCACTTGCCACTTTATTCTATTCTGTACACTTTACTCAGTTCCCAGGAAAACCTTTCTATTACCCATTTTGCGTAACTTGCACACTTCTTCCTACAAAGAAGGATTGACTGGCATTCAAAGCCTCTCATCCAAACAAATGTGCATCTCTATTCTTAGTTTTATTAAATCTGCTATCACTATTAGGAACCGATATGAACTGGTAATGTGACTATTTACTAAGAGAAACTAGACATTGTCTTATTACTATATTGTCTTATTATTATATATGTTTTTATAAGTATTTATTATCTTATACCGTTTTAGTAAGCTTGGGCGGTAAGCTCAGATTTAATAGATTTGCTTTTGATGTATGTAATAGGCATCGTATCTTATGATGACTTTCATGTATGCATGTGTACTTTTATGGCAAAACGCCGAATAAAGTTATTTTGACTGACTGACATAGGAGCAGGAGAGGAGAAAGATGCTGGATGTCTCTTGGGAAGTGACTTGATTGCCCCTGATGTAGTAAGAGGACCAGAAGCTTACATGACTTGGACCAAATCAGCTGTGTTGACAGACGCACAGGCTGCACATCAGTTTCAGCCAGTGATTGGGTCAATCCCAAATTTGCACAGACCAGAGAAAGATAGTAAATGAATCAGGGCAGACCCTGAGCAGGGGCAATAGACTATGACCTATGAGAAGGCACAGGCCATGGGTCTATCATCCATGCTCTACAGGGTGAGGACGATGAAACACCCAACGGTTGTTCAAGTCTGGGTCACTGTCAGAGCTGCAGAGTTTGTGCCTGCTGGAGGATCTAATCATTAGGAGTACTACTAGGCACAAGTTGACTGAACCATGCTTGTGGATCTTTAGAAGGAAGCCCAGAAACAGATTAGTAAGGGAGTGGTTGGAAGACCCCATGTTGGTTGGAAGGATGAACTGCTTTACAGCAAGCCCTTTAATCCTTGGCCAGGAGCTAGCAAAGGGCTATTTGCTTCCTTAGTGTACAGTAATTTTCTATTGTCACTGCCCCACAAAGAGCCCTTAGCAGGAAATTCGGTCATTAGACAGAACAACGATAGGTTAGACGCTCTGTTCTATGGGTCAGGGATGCACGTAGACACAGAGAGATGATGTAGAACCTGCCCCACTTGCCTACTGATAGTAAAGCAGGAGGTATGACTAAGACACCCCTGATGCCACTGACAGTCATGAGTGTACCATTTGAGCAGGTAGGAACTGACAGCATTGGTCCGTTTAACTTCCCATCAGCTTCAGGCAACAGGTACATTTATGTGAATCATGCCACCAGGTATCCTGAGCTAGAACGTCTGTGGAGCATGACTGCAATGGTGGTATTTAGGGCACTCAAAGTGTTTTTTCTGGGCTTGGCTTTTCTAAGGCACTGCTTTCCTACTGGGTCACAAACTTTATCTCCTTATACATGGGATAGATATGGGAGGAAGTTGGTGTGATCTACCACTTCTCCATGACTTACCAACCATATATCAATTGGTTGGTGGGACAGTCAGTAAAACCCTTGAGAGCAAGACTGGAACGCTACTGGAGAACCTCTAGAGGTAGTGGGATGTTCTCCTGACATGTCTCCTATTCACCACAAGGAAATTGCACAGAGGGTTTTAGGGCCTCATTTACGAGGCATCTGGTGCAGGGCTGCACAGCAAGTGCCTTTCTGCACCGCCGAACGCCTCCGGGAAAGGGCAGAAATGCACCGTATCTACAAAATACAGTGTATTTCTATTCTCTCCCCCAGCGCTGGCGCACGAATAGATGCCATGCGCCAACGCAGGCACTCTTGCACCATGCAAGGATGCCTGCATTGCAGGGATGATTGTTTTTGTGCAGGAAGGGATGCAGAATGCAGCAGACATACATAGAGGAAAAACCAGGGCAAAATAAAGATTTATCTCCCCATTGCGTCACTCTTATGCCACCCCTGAGGTGGAGTAGGAATCTGATGCATTCCCAGACTCGTAAATCTGGGAATGCATCAGATGCCTTCGGGTTCCATGGGTTTTTCATGGTAACACCCCAAGCAACACCCATGGAACGCCCTTTTCACACAGTGTTATGCGTGAAAGGGGTCCATATTTACAAGGCCATGAAAAGCCATGCAAAACGATTTTGCGTGGCCTTGTACATATGGGGTGGCATACTGTGCCACCGGAGTGGGAAAAAAAATTACACTCCAGTGGTGCTGTGTGCCACTAGGGCCTCGTAAATTAGGCCTTTAGTGTTTAGGTACTTTGTAGTTCTGTTTGGGCACCCAGTGCCTTCCCACTTGAACTTACTCAGAAAGAAACTTACTCAGAAGGAACTTCAGAGTCATTTCAAAAGAATATAGTGGACTATGTGATTGGCCTCAGGAAGTTGAGAGCACAATACATAAGTAAGGTGAAGAAAAACCTTTAAGGGAGCCCAGAGCTGATAAAGGAGTAATGCGACAGAAAGTAATGCTGACTGGATACTGGGGGGTCAGAAGATGTTGGTGCTGAACCTCATTTATAGTAGAGCTTTATAGGACAAGTAGTGTGGGTGATATAATGTAGTGCAAAAGGTTTATGAGGTCACTACTTAATGGACACTGTGCCATGATGGAATCCAAGAGGGTGTTCCATGTGAACCAGTTTAAGCCATACCTCTGGAGAGATGACATGGTGAATGTAATAGCATTGGCGAAGGAGGTTGAGGAAGACAATGAGCCGCTTCTTGACCTACTGCATGGTGATGTGAAGGATGGTTCAGTGGATGAAATACTGCTTGCCCCTGAACTAAAGCCTGAGTAACAAAGCAAGCATAGAGAGTTATTAAGGCATATTTCTATCTCTTCTCAGTGACTCCAGAGTTGGCATCTGACCATGTCCATGCCAGTGAAGAGTAAAACATACTGGATGTCTGAGTCTAGGAGTGCATCAAGGCAGGAATGAACTAGATGTGAGATATGGAAGTGATTGAGAATTCCAGTAGTCCCTGGGCCAATCCAGTGGTGCTGGTGCTCAAGCAAGGATTCATAGATTGGTGATTATGTGTGTACTATTGAGCCTTCAATGAAGTCACTAAGACATATGCACACCCAGTACCCGGAGCTGTCAAACGTGTGGCCTGGCTGGATACTTCTCACTATTTAAGCACTTTTTCTTAAAGCGTTTTATTGGGTTTTTCATAAGATATGTTCATACAATGCTACCGGTAATGCATGCCCTCCAACCTTCTCTGTAGATACGGAACATCAAAATGATATGTATACTTTTTGATAGTGCCTGCTCATTCAAGCAGTCATAAAGCCCATATCCTTGGGGGATATCTCTCTGGTATTTATCGATGTGTTGTAATACCAGATGTCAAGTTTCCAGAAAATCAGATTTGTCTTTGATCTGGTTCCTTGACAATCATTCCTTTACAAGAGTGTTCTATACTGTGTTGTTCCATATGGTTATAGTCAGCACAGATTGCTACCTCCGCATTCTAGCAATTACAATCTTGGCAGTAATCAGCAACTGAGGCATCAAGGCCCATTATATTCTCCAAGATCGCTGGTTTAATCTCTATCACCAGACGCCCAGGGTTTAGAGGGATTGGGAAGACTAAAATCTCTTTAATAGATGCCAGAACTTCTTTCCAATATGTTGTCAGGCCCGGGCATGACCACCACACATGGATGTGATCTCCCCTTCCCCCACACCCTCTCCAGGAGGCACTTGGTATTTGTCTATACCATTTAGATAGGTTGTCTAGAGTTACGTACTAAAAGATCATTATTTTAAATCTGGTCTCTCTATGTTGGATGGATTTGTTTATACAGCGTGTATCTCTCCGATAATACATTTACTCTTTGAGTCTGACCTGCAGCACATTGTCCCACTTGTCAATGTATTTTAAATTTTTTTTTATCTCATGCTCTTGCGCAGGATTTTATATAAATCAGAAACTGCACCTCCTGTGCCATAAAATGTTCTGACACATTTTTCAAACTTTGTTAGTTCTCTTCTTGCTGCTGCTTTAATGGGGGGCGTAGATCGTTCAGTGACATATCTTCTAAAACTTGATTCAAACTGTGGTGGTCATTCCAACCCTGGCGGTCCATGACCGCCGGGTTGGAGGACCGCGGGAGCACCGCCGACAGGCCGGCGGTGCTCCAATGGGCATTCCGACCGCGGCGGTAAAGCCGCGGTCGGACCGGCAACACTGGCGGTCTCCCGCCAGTGTACCGCCGCCCATTGGAATCCTCCAAGGCGGCGCAGCTAGCCGCGCCGCCGAGGGGATTCCGACCCCCCCTACCGCCATCCAGTTCCTGCCGGTCCGCCCGCCGGGAACCGGATGTCGGTAGGGGGGGTCGCGGGGCCCCTGGGGGCCCCTGCAGTGCCCATGCCACTGGCATGGGCACTGCAGGGGCCCCCTTAAGAGGGCCCCTAAATGTATTTCACTGTCTGCTGCGTAGACAGTGAAATACGCGACGGGTGCAACTGCACCCGTCACACAGCTTCCACTCCGCCGGCTAGATTCCGAGCCGGCTTCATCGTGGAAGCCTCTTTCCCGCTGGGCTGGCGGGCGGCCTGAAGGCGGCCGCCCGCCAGCCCAGCGGGAATGTCAGAATTACCGCCGCGGTCTTTCGACCGCGGAACGGTAACCTGACGGCGGGACTTTGGCGGGCGGCCTCCGCCGCCCGCCAAGGTCAGAATGAGGGCCTGTGTCTGCTATTTTATATTCCTTTTCAAAATTTCCCTGTGTTGTGATTTCTCCTTTGTCATATAAATTAGCCAGTAATGTACAACCACTATCTTGCCAGGCCTCAAAAGATTTCCCCATCGGTGAAGGTGTAAACTCAGGGTTATTTTGTATGGGTGTGTACAGTGATGGAAATGTTGTTAAGCAGTATTGCGTAACTAGTGAGTCCCATATGTTTAGCAAGATTCTTGTCTTATGACTTGCATAGACGTTTTGTGACCTAGATTTATACGTTACCCAAAATAGGGCCAGCAGTGAATGGCCCTCTAGTGGCCAATGCTTGCTGGAACATCTTTGGACCATTCTCCTATAACTGAGAGCTGTGAGGTATTGTAATAACTTCTTATGTACGGGAAATTCAGTCCATCCTTACGTGTGGTTGGCTTAGAGTTGCCATCAAAATCCTTTCTGGTTTCCTCACCATATAAAGGACAAGACGATTGTCTAAGGCCTCAGGACAAACTCTAATGGGTAGGTGTAGGAAACCGGCTCTGTACATACTATATCAAAATGAGATATAGTATGCACAGAGTTCGGGGGTTCCCCGAGATGCTTAACAGAGGTAATAATAGATAATGCTAATGCTAAATTTGTGGTAGTGTGGTCGAGCAGTTAGGCTTATCAGAGGATAGTGTTAAGCATTTGTTGTACACACAAGCAATAAGTGAAAACACACACTCAGTGACTTAACTTCAGACCAATAGGTTTTTATATAGAAAAATATGCTTTTGAGGCTGCTGTCCCTGAGGGTGGATACACCTCATTGTGCCCACTCGCTCTGGGGAGGGGGGCACATTCCTATCCCTATTTGTCCTAATCCTCCAACGCAAGATGGAGGATTTCTCAAGGAGGGAGTCACTTCAGCTCTGGACATCTCAGGGGTGGTCCTGGCTAAGGTGGTTTTGTTTTTCTCATTATCCCTCTGGACTTGCCGCGAAAAGTGGGGGCTCGCCCGAGAGGCGGGCATCTCCACTGAGCCTTTGAGGCTCACCGCCAGGTGTTACAGTTTCTGCAGGGGAAGGTGTGAAGCACCTCCACCTAGGACAGCATTTGTTTCTGACCACAGAGTGCACAAAGGCACTCACCCCATGTGGCATAGGCTGGTCAGGCTTACACTAGTAGTGGGGCTAACATACAGGGAGCATATCTAAGATGCTCTCTGTGTGCATTTCTCAATAAATCCCACACTGGCCTCAGTGTGGGTTTATTGTGCTGAGAAGTTTGATACCAAACTTATCAGTATTCAGTGTAGCCATTATGGAACTGTGGAGTTTGTTTTTGACAAACTCCCAGACCATATACTTAAGATGGCCACACCGTACTTACAATGTCTAAGAATGGACTTAGACACTGCAGGGGCATGTTGCTCATGCAGCTATGCCCTCCCCTGTGGTATAGTGCACCCTGCCTTAGGGCTGTAAGGCCTGCTAGAGGGGTGACCTGCCTATGCAACAGGCAGTGGTTTGTGGGCGTGGCACTATGAGGAAAGTGCCATGTCAGCTTATTCTTTTTCTCCCCACCAGCACACACAAGCTGCAATGCAGTGTGCCTGTGCTGAGTGAGGGGTCCCCAGGGTGGCATAATACATGCTGCAGCCCTTAGAGACCTTCTCTTGCCACAGTGCCCTTGGTACCAGGGGTACCTTTTACAAGGGACTTAACTGTATGCCAGGGCTGTGCCAATTGTGGAAACAAAAGTACAGTTTGAGGGAAGAAACACTGGTGCTGGGGCCTGGTTAGCAGGGTCCCTGAACACTTTCAATCAAAGTTGGCATCAACACTAGGCAAAAAGTGGGGGGTAACCATGTCAACAGTGGCATTTTCCTGCAGGAGGTCATTGAAGAATATATCAGCCTAGGCGCCACCGACATGTTCAGGGTGCTTAATTTTTCCTATTTATGAAATGCAACAGGAGGATCTTCTCTGCAAGTGTTTTTTATTCCCTTTGTCCTCGGAGGGGAGAGGAATTTTAGCACTTTTGATTTAACCAGGAAATCCTGCTAGATCACTTTAGCACCAAATGCTAAGAAGGGGATGGCATTCTATACACCAAAGGGCTAATACTAGTTTAGGCTAATGCCATTTGGGCTGCAGAATATTTCTGCCACCTTCCAGCACCTGGTGAAGCAGTGGTAGAAGAGTTATGTATGGCCTAACTGTATAAAAAGTCAGTATTTTGTAATTCATGGGAGAACCACCTGAAGCCTCTACAACAGATGTTGGTAAGGAAACAAGTAGCAGGGCTGACCATCAAACCAAGGAAGTGCCAGCTGGGGCAATCCTCTGTGGTCTTACCTAGGTATCAGGTATGCAAGTGGAAGATCACGTCTCAGTTGGAGTGGGAGGTTTCCATTACCCAGACTCAAAAGAGAGCCTTTTTAGGAAACACTAGCTACTATAGCAACTTTGCGGTGAAAATCTATGGGACCATAGTGCCATGTTGACCGCCATGACATCCAAAATACACCCCAAGACGGGGATAATGACAGCAGAGCATCAGAAATCTTTTGAGGACCTGAAGAGGACACTGAGCTGTGGCCATTGGGATGAACTGTGTGTGTGTGTAAACGCATGGGTTTCTGATCACCTGGGGCAAGATCACCAGAATCCTTCCTAGGGCACCCTCTTCATCAGAGCCAGGTTCTGCACGATTTGTTCATTGGTATGTGTTCCACAGAACCAGACATTCATGTTCCAACACTGCTGCTATGACTTGAGTGGTAAGAGGTGTGGAGAAAAGAATGTCTCTTGATCCAAGGTGAGATGTTGCCATTTGTTTTTGTCATAGGCTAGCTTACGTATGAGACCACTGGTAGTGCACCTGCATGTTCACTGGTGTCTCTATTCTCTTCCCAGAGTTTGAAGAGCTGAACCCTAACCATGAAACTCAGTAATAAGAAGCAATGTTGCATGGTTCCATACAAAGCACAGTGGCTGTCAGCAGCCTCGGTGGACCCCTGGGGATTCAGAATCCACTGTCATCAGTTGTAAAGGATATGTTTTCCAAAGGAATAGAGAAAATAAACGTTGATATATGTCCTTCCACTGGCAATTGCAGACATACCAGGCACCATACAGGGTACATTTAGATACATGAAGGCCCCTGATTTCTTCCCAGAAGTCAAAGACGACCGCAATGATATATTCCACAAATGTTTTCTTGTTGCTATCCTACATCAGTAAGGGTGCAAAATAATTATAATAAAATCAGTTTAATATTAACCCCTTGGCTGCTAGGCCTCCCCCACCCCAGTGCTGAGACCTTTTTTGCCTATTTGGGTAGTTCACACTCAGTCCTTCATAACTTTTTGTCAACATAAGCTATCCACGCCAAATGTGCGTCCTTTTTTCCCAACATCCTAGGGATTCTAAAGGTACCCAGAGTTTGTGGGTTCCCCTGGAGGAGACCAAGACATTTTAGATTTTTCCGAAAAATGGGAAAAAGGGCTGCAGAAGAAAGCATTGTTTTTTTCCCCTGAATATGGCATTAACAAAGGGTTTGTGGTGCTAAAATCACCATATTCACAGCTTTCAGGAACAGGCAGACTTGAATCAGAAAACCACATACCCCATGTTTACTATTTTTTGTGCTTTCAGCCTCCTTCTAGTTAGTGACAGAAATGGGTGTGAAACCAGTGCTGTATCCCAGACAGCTAAACATTTCTGAAAAGTAGACAAAATTCTGAATTTATCAAGGGGTCATTTGTGTAGATCCTTAAAGGTTTTCCTACAGAAAGTAACAGCTAAAATAAAAATATATTGAAATTGAGCTGAAAAAAACAATATACCATTATGTCTGCTGGACTCTTCTGGTTGTGAGGATATATAGGCTTGTAGGTTCATCAAGAACCCTATGTACCCAGAGCCAATAAATGAGCTGCACATTGATTTGGGTTTTCATTGTATACCGGGTATACTGCACTTTATTTGGGGAAATATAAAGACTGAAAAATAGATATCAAGGAAACCTATGTATTTCCAAAATGGGCACAAGATAAGGTGTTGAGAAGCAGTGGTTATTTGCACATCTCTGAATTCTGGGGTCCCCATACTAGCATGTGAATTACAGAGCATTTCTCAAATAGATGTGTTTTTACACACTGTCTTCAATTTGGAAGGAAAAAATGTAGAGAAAGACAAGGGGCAATAACACTTGTTGTGCTATTCTGTGTCCCCCCAAGTGTCCCGATGATAATGGTAAATCACTTGTGTGGGTAGGCCTACTACTCACAACAGGAAATGCAACATGGACACATCACATTTTTACATTGATCTGACGTGTTTTTTGGAAAGTGCCTAGCTGTGGTCTTTGGCCTCCAGTTCAGCCAGCACCTAGGGAAACCAATAAAACCTGTGCATTTTGGAAAACAAGACACCTAGGGGAATCCAGGATGGGGAGACTTGTGGGGCTTTCACCAGGATCTGTTACCCAGAATCCTTTGCAGACCTCAAAATGTGGCAAATAAAACACTTTTCCCTCACATTTCGGTGCTGCAGGGTTCTGGAATCTGAGAGGAGCCACAAACCTCCTTCCACCCAGCATTCCCCCAAGTCTCCCGATAAAAATGGTACCTCACTTGTGTGGTTAAGCCTAGTGCCCGCGACAGGAAACGCCCCAAAACACAATGTGGACACATCACATTTTTCCAATGAAAACGGACATGTTTTTTGCAAAGTGCCAAGCTGTGAATTTTGGCCTCTAGCTCAGCCGGTACCTAGGAAAACCTAGCAAACCTATATATTTTTGGAAACTAGACACCTAGGGAAATTCAGAATGATGTGTCTTGTGGGGCTCTCATCAGGATCTGTTACCAAGAATCCATTGCAAACCTCAACATTTGGCAAAAAACACTTTTCCCTCAGATTTCAGTGCTGCAAAGTTATCGAATCTGAGAGGAGCCACAAACGTCCTTCCACCCAGCATTCCCCCAAGTCACCTGATAAAAATGGTACCTCACTTGTGTAGTGCCAGTGTCAGGAACAGATCACACAACTTTCAATATTGGTGCTCACATGAGGGCAACTGTTGACCCTGGGGTGATCCATTCCTGACGCAGGCACTAGGTACCGGCACTGAAGTGGGGCAGCCTTTTTATCAGGACAGGTGGGGAAACACTAGGTGGTAGAACTTTTGTGGATCCCAGCATATTCCTGTAGTTTGTGTGATAGAAATGCAAGAAGAAATAGAGTTTTTATTCAACATTTCAGCTTTGCAGGGTATTCTGGGTAAGAAAACTTTGGGGAATCCACACAAGTCATGCCTCTGTGGACTCCACCAGATGTCTAGTTTCCAGAAATGTCTGGGTTTGGTAGGTTTTCCTATATGGCCGCCACGCCCAGGACCAAAAACGCATGTGCCTGGCTTACAAAACCAGGGTGTTTTGTGATAGATAATTTTGATGTTTCCACAATACAATTTGGGTGGTGGAATTTGGGGCTGAACTAAATTGGGGAGCTCCCAAGAGAGCATTCTCTCTGTGCTTGCCGCCGCATGCACCTGCTCTCTGGGTTGGGCTAACCCGCTATTGTCTTGCTGCACAGACTGCTTGCAAAGGGACGGCAGGTCTGTCCTCATCACCTCCCTCATAATCACTGGAAGAGGAGTTATCATGTGGGGCTCCTCCGTCTGAAACATCACTCCCAGAGTCTGCGCCATTGCCCTATCCCTCAGATGCTATCTCAGTATCTGCTGTCTCAGTCTCCGATCCTATGTCAGAGCTGTCCTCTATAACCCGAGTTAGGGCTTGAGCAGCAGTCATCCAACAAGATGCCATCTCTTGGTACTGGCTAAACTGTTGCTCTAAAACAATAGCCTATGCAGACAGTCACAAAATTGCTGGTAGGGTGTGTGTGTGTGATACCTGCATCAGTAGAGGTCACCTTACCTTTGCTTCTTCCCTCAATCAGCAGGTTCTCTCAAGACACTCAAAAAAACAAAAAAAACACACTATAACATCACCTTGTCACATGCCAATTGTCACAGACTTTAGCACCTCTAGCGCCCAGTCCAACAATCATTTTTGGTTTTCCCACTCCCATTACCTCCTCCTCCGATTCCCTCACTACCACCCAGCGCAAGTGCATTTCATCTCTACATAGCCCCACTTCACACATACATTTTATGTGTATTATAGCGCAGGTAATGGCTGGCTTTACTAGTCCACTCAGGTATTCACATGTAATACAGTTTTTAAACGTTGCAGTAGGCACATAAACCTACTCTGCTACTTTACGGCAACAAAACTGCCACTAGACATAAAGTCAGGTCCTTTTCTAGCAGAAACATAATCTCAAGAGTTACTTGACTTTTTTATTGCTGCCTAAAAGCTACAGTTGAAATGCGCCAGGTGAAGTATGTGCATTGCTTTGAAGACGCAAGCTGCAATATATATATATATATATGGATATATATATAGAGAGATATAGATATATATAGATAGATCTATATGTGTACATATAGATCTATCTATAGACATATCTGTATTTAAACATATTTATTTATATATAGATATATCTATTGTAGATAGATATATCTATGTATAGATAGACATATCTACATAGATATATCTAGATATAAATATATAGACCTTTATGTTTTTTTGACAGCGGTATGGTTTCCTTGGGGACCATAGTGGCCCCACGGAAAACATACAGCTGTTAAAAAAAATTATTGCCCCCACAGGGGGTCTCCTGCTCACGGGCGACCCCTGTCAATTTCATTTTTAAAAATGTTTACACCACTGGGGGGCACGATTGCACCTCCCTGGGGTAAACCTACATTTAAGAAAAAAATATGCCCGGGGAGGTGTTTTCTGAGGGAGCCGACCCCCCCAAATGAAATCCCTTGTGTCTAGTGGGGTTTCCTGGCCGTCGATCACAGCTGCGCTGCGATCGAGCCCAGGAAACCGGTTCAGGAAGGCCTAGTTTGAAAGGGGAGAGTCAAACAAGGCCTTCCTGAACGTCAGGAAGGCCGTTTGGGCCTGTTTTCCCCTTTGGAGCAGGAAGTGGCCACAAGGCCGCTTCCTGCTCCGGTGGAGAAAACAAACAGTGACGTGCTTACGCCACAAATGGGCGGGTGTGGGTGCAGGGGGAGACACAAAAGATCTTCCATGTCTCCTGGGGGTTTTATAATAAAAAAATTATCCTCTGAAGCGACGGATCGGAGGATTTTTTTAACCCCCTCCCTGGTGTAGGCCACTGGTTATGACCTTCACCAGGGAGGTAGTGTGGGTGCAGCCAGTGGCCGTCGCCTGCACTTATGAGGTTAACACAATCGGGGCGTGGCCTAAGTGGCGACCAAGATGGCCACAGATCTCTAGAGCCCCGACCTCAAGCGCCAATCTAATCTTCTGATAGCCGACAGCATCCTGATGGCACCTTAAACTGCCCACCTCGCTAGGTGCTCAGAGGGGAACAGGAATTGGGACAGATGACGGCTCCACATGGGAGCTGGAATCTCAGCCTGGGTCCCAGCATGGAGCCACCTGGCTTGGCAGCTTTGCAAGAAGTGGGCCACTTGGCTAGATACGGGAGACCGGTCCCTTGAGTGACTTTGCTACTCTCAGGTCAGGTCAGCTCAGCGAGGGCCAGAGAGTTGAACAGGAGGGGAGTCATAGGTGAGAGGGTGAAGCGGGCCTCTGCCGCTAGTAAATGATTCCAGTGGAGTCCCTCCACCAAACTGAAGCACGCATCGGTCTGACGGCAGTGGGACGGAGGCCCTGAAGAAAAGTGTCGCCAAGGGGTATGAGAGTCCAAGCGGCAAGGTGTTGTCAGGCCTGGCGAGGAATCACTGGAGCAATTGCAGGGTGGATTGCTCCACTAACGCAGTGGAGAGACTGGGACTAGAGAGAGAGAGGTGTGCAGGTGCTTAGGGTCACTGAGGAGCTTGCCTGGGCCTTCGGGCCCCCAGAGCTACAGAGTAGAGCCATCATGAGGAGCTTGCTGGGTGCAGGAGCCCTTATTTTTGTCTGTGGGTGGATCAGACAGGGACACTGTTTAGGCGCTGCAGGAGGGCCCCGCAGAATCACCCTGCTGATGAGGGGGAGAGCCTGGGTCTTTGGGTCCTATCAGCAGATGAATTGGTCTGTAGTGCTTATCACAGAGAGGACAGAGGAACCTCTGAGTGGGGGTGGGGGGAAATCAGTGATTCTGGGGCGGGCTGTGCTGGGTATGGAAAAACAGACAGGCCACAGGCCCTCAGGGGGGACCTGGATAGAGGAAGTCACCAGCACCCCCTCCTCCCCTTTGATGCCTGGCAGGCAGCTGTGAATACCCCACCCAGTCCCACCTTCCCCCCTTCCACACTGAAGATACGTTCATGACTCGAGTTGCCCACTGGGGGGGCGATCGCAACAGCAGATGAAGATGGACAAGTATGCCACACACCGCGGGAAGCATTGTGATGGGACCCAAGGAGGTGAGCCAGCTGACGAGGAGTGGCCAACAAATGGTGACGACAGTGTGGATCCTTCACTCAGGGACATCATGGCAGTCATACATGGCATCAAGGCATAATTGCTGCAGCCGAGGTCAAAGATTGACAAGGTGACACACCTCAATCTGTGTGCTATATACGTCCCCCCACTTTGAAGTCTGCAAACCTGAAATACTTGGGCCAGCTACTGTTGCAGCTACTGGAAAGAATCCTATTGCTAGGGGGTGACTTTAATCATATTCTGGACATGACACTAGACCGGTCCCCCTTGGGTGAGGGGGAGCCTCACAGGCAGGGTCTATTGGCCATTATGGTGGCCATGGGGCTAGGAGACATCTGGGGCACCCTCAACCCGAAAGCTAGGCAGTACACACATTACTTGGGGGCCCATCACACCGCAACACTCATTGAACATCTCCTTACCCTGCGGGCATCACTAGCATGCCTCTGTGAGGCCCGGATTCTGGTGCAAGGGATTTATGATCATGCACCCCTATGGGTGGAACTGCAGGGTCCAGACACTGGAGTCAGGGAGGGATGGAAGCTTATCCGCTGCTACCTTAGAAATGAAAAAATTAAAGAAGCCATCAAAGAAGGCACCATGCTCTACTTTTAGGAAAATGTAGGCACAGTGGTGTCACACACTACACTATAGGTGGCATATAAGCCAGTCATCTGGGGCCAGGCAATGCCACTTGTAGCAGGGAAGAAGTGCAGACAGCAAGAATGGGTTAATAGGTTGGAGGAGGACGTATTGGCAATGGATAACCAGATGAGCATTCCCCCCACGCAGAAGCAGCACAAAACATTCTGTCTTAAGTGACAGGAATGTAGGGACTTGGTGGAGAATAAGGCACGCAGTATTGCCCTCACCTCCTAAAAGGAGAGCATTCAAGGTTGGCAACAAAACAGGACCCTTGCTGGCATGGTTGGGAAACAGGGTAAAGGAACTAAGTTGCATGCAGGAGCTGGGGACGGAGGATGGGACATTCATTCAAGATAACAGGGACATCGCAGAAACATTTGCTCCCTACTACAACTCCCTGTGTAGCTCGAAGACCACCCAATCCAGTGTAGATAGAAGGAATTGCCGGTGCTCACTGGTGACAACAGACAGGATATGGAAAAGGACCAAGTGAAGAAGAGGTTGGTATGGCCATTAGGTACTTACAGACTGGCAAAGCACAGGGCCAAAATGGAACCGGTAGAACTATATAGAAAGTTGGCAAACAAGCCTACCATGTTCCGACCAGCGAAGCGAGAGGAAGCTCTCCCAAAAGATCAAAGATTAGCTACTACAGTGGTAATTCACAAAGAGGGGAGGCCGCATGTGGACTGTGTCTCCTCCCGGTCAAAATCACCTTTGAATGTTGAGGGGAAAGCCCTGGCAAAACTCCTGGCTACCCTCCTGAGGAAAATCATAAAGAAATAATCTATCCTGACCAGTCGGGGTTCATACCGCACAGAGGGAAAAGGTTTAACCTCAGATGGCTATATACCTGCCTTGAGGGCACTGAGGGGGATTCAGAATCGGTGGTGGCCCTGTCACTTGATGTGGCCAAGGCCTCTGATACTATTGAGTGTAAAAACCTATGGGCTCTCATGGAGCGATTGGGAGTTGGCCCTAAGTATATGGGGTGGGTGAAACTACTCTATACCAAAACGCTAGCACATGTGGGGGTGAATGAGGTGAGGTTGCGGCCATTATGACTCAACAGGGGGACCCGGCAGGGCTGTACACTCTCATTGATGCTCTTCACCTTGGCGTTAGAGCCACTGGCATGTTGGGTATGCACCAACTCATTGGTGAGTGGTTTTGCATGGGGACGGGAACGAGAAGACAAAAACTCCCTCAACGCTGATGAGATCCTGCTCTACATTTTGAAGCCTGAGGTCTCTTGCTCCAGACTACTGCATATTTTCTACATCTACCGCACATACTCAGGAAACATGAGTAACTGGAGAAGTCACTCATATATCCCCTGTGTACATGGATGACACAGCGCACTCTCCCAGATGGCCTTAGGGTAGACGCTGAGGGCTTTAAATATCTGGGCCTTTACATGACCAGACAACCTGAATTATTCCATATGACCAACCTTATTCAGTGATGCATCGCTTTAAAGCTGACGTCCAGCACCGGCGATCTCTACCCCTGTCACTCCTTGGCAGGGCTGCAATGTACAAAACGATCACTTTACTGAAATTTCAATATGTTCTGCAAAACACGTCGTATCAGATGCCACTGGTGTTCTACCAAAATGTATGACATATGATCCTTCAACTCCTGTTGGATGGGGGATCCCCCAAAATCGCGTTGAATAAGCTCACAAAGATATGTTATGATGGGGCATTGCCCTTCTTGATTTAGAAAAGTACTACTGGGTGTCGCAGCTGATCTGGAACAACACATGGGTCTTAGCTCCTCAGAATGAGCCCTTGATCAGGGCAGACCGTAGAGCTCTTATCCCCAGGGGCTTTCCCAGGGAGCTTTACTTCAAGCAGGGTTGCATGCCTCTCCCGCTTCTCACAAGAGTAACAGCATCAACGTGGTGGTGGGTGACTAGATTCCTAGGAGGGCACGGTCTGCTCAATGAGATGACCCCTCTATGGGATAGTGATGCCCTGGCTGACGTGGGTTCCCTTGGAGGGTTTATGGGATGGAATCTGATAGGTGTTTTGTCACTAGGGGATGTATGAGGTGGGGATGAGTTGATTACCTGGGAGGTGTTTCAGGAAGTATAAGACATGACCCCCAGGGAGGTCTTTAGATATCATCGGTTGTGGCATGCATTGTGGATGCATGTGGAGAAGGGACAGTTGATTGACGAATTCTCACTTCTAGAGGACTGATTGCTGACAGAGCGACTCCTTTTTATGGCGATCTCCCTAACCTACAGTAAACTATTGCACAATGCCCCTGGCTCCTTACTGGAAAGAAAAGAAACCTGGGAAGCTGTTGTTGGGGAGATGAACTACGAGAAGTGGGAAGAGGCATTCCGATTAATAAGGGAGGTGGCAGTCAGAGCCTGGTTTAGAGTGATTCAACTCTGTGTACCTCACACATCTTTCTGCATGTGACAACTTCTACACAAGATGAGTAGGGCGATTATGGATGAGTGCGCCGGGGGTGCTGTAATAACCGGGAGGCTTTCCCATACACTCCGGGACTTCCAAAGGTGGAGGGCTTCTGGGTGGGATTTCCACAAGGTCCTTCGTGAGCAGTGGCGGCGGCCGCAAACCTAAAGTGGGGGGGCAGGACGGTAGGGATAAAAAAAAAAAAAATGTACCTGTCCTGCTACCGGCCGCCTTGCTCCTCTTTGTTCCTGCTCCTGATGCTGTCCCAGCAGTCCCTGGGACACAAACACAGGCTCCCCATGCAATCCTAGTGCTGCTCTCATGCTATACCAGGCATGAGAGCAACACCAGGATTGATCTGAGCAGCTTGGTCTGCTGCTCAGACAGTGCATTGGATTCTGTGCTGTTTCTCCTACCCGGCTGTGCAACACAGCTGGGTTGGAGAATTCTAAGTGTGCATGTCTGGCCGGCTTAAGATGGTCGGCCACACTGACATGCGCACTTAAGTGCCCTCCAGTACTCCTCCCATGGCCCAGCCCCGCCCCTCCCTGCACACACTGATTCAGCCAGCAGCTGAAAAATAAAACAATAATAAAATATTGTTTTATTTTTTAGCTGCTGGCTCTGAGCCAGTGGGGCGATGCTCCTCCGCCATGGTGTATCATGAAGGAGCCAGCCTCATGTCCGAGGTCTCAAATAAAACAACTCTGCTAAATATCTGGGGCAAGGAACGCCCGGAAATATACTAGATTACTATCCACCCTGTGGTTTGCAGTGACAAAATGAAATATTGTTCACAAATGGGGTGCGGATTAGCCACCGAGTGTGGAAAAATAGAGATCGGACATGGACTGGTGCAGGGGAGCGTAACGCCAGGTCTACAAAAGCAGGTTCTGTCCTCAAAAATAGGAAAAAATATGGAACGTGTGGAGGACCACCAGAACGGGAGTAGGTCAAGCTGGTAATAATGACTGTGTTTACGAATTACTTAGTCTGTGGGAGGGCTTTTTTGCGAGGAAGGAGATGTATATGGAGAACATCAGTGATAATTGGTATAGTATCCTTCGAGATACACAGTGTTGCCCTCAGGTTTGTTTTGTTTTGCACTGTCACAAGTAAAAAGAAAATAATTTTTTTTTTTATAAAAAACATTAACACAATCGAGTATGAGGAAGGATTAGTGTTAAGAGATTTTCTTAAAAGTTAACAAGAGCGGACACTTATTTTTTTATTTTGCTCTGATAGAAAACAAACCTTCGAATCCCCTTATATCTCTCCTTAGGTCATCAATGGTTAGTGCACTCTCTGGCCCATATTTATACTTTTTTAGCACCGCATTTGCGCCGCTTTTTGACGCAAAAGCGACGCAACCTTACAAAATACAAGTGTTTTAATATATGGTTTCCGTCTAACAATGTGAGAATGTCTTTTTACCTTTTGGTACAGCATGAGTAGATATATGTGCAAAGACTGTACATATGATTGGGCTGAGGAGCAGCTGTCATATAGTATTGCTGAAGTCGAGCAGTGAACCAAAAGAAAATGTTCACAATAGGATCTCATCAGAACATAACTGCTTCATGTTATGTTCCAGGAAGCCTGGATCACAGGTCATAAATGGTGATAATTGCCGGTAGTTACAACACTCAGAATACGGAAATATTGAAAGGAAGGCAATGGAGATGACAAACAACCCCATAATGGGAGGGAGTGCAAATCTAATTTGGTCGCACTAGGGACTGGCTGGGCTTGAGCAATTTAAAGAAAAATTCAAGGGAACGAAGAAGCTGTTTAACTTTAGCGAGGAACTAGCAACAAATCACACTGAATTGTAAACCAAGATTGAGGTGGTGCATGGTCCCAGCCGCGCAAGTTCAAGGAATAAAACACACCAGAATACAAGTCTGGGTAATAAAGAACAGGGACGGTCACAAGAGGGAGCGAAGAAGCACGATGCACAGAGACAAGGCACAAACAGACTGGGCACGTTTGTGCCTGTCTCTGTTTGCGTGCATTTTGCATTTGCTTTTTAATGTCAGACTTTTGGGCGTGGCAATGCTTGTTGTCTTTAAGTTTGAGGTCTCTAGATTTTACTATTTCCGTCTCCAATTTAGTGTGGGGAGGGCCTATTAAGGGTGAGCTTTGAAAGGAATGGGCCAATCCAATCTTAGAGTTTCAAATGTTTATACGTGGTGATTCTTTATGGAAATGTGGTCCAAAGTAGAGTACTTATGGTAGGCCATAGAGAAGGTGCAATGCTGTAGTAGTCTTTTTGAGTCATTTACTCCTGGAGGGTGTTCATATCACACTTTGGCCAGCAAAGGCCTTGGCATGCCATGTTTAAAGGTGACCTGGTCAAGGAAAACCAGTGATGTCGCTCCATCCTAAGTAAGGTAGGGCAACCATCTTTGTGACCTGGTGGCCCAGTGGTACAAGGGCCAGCAGGTAAATAATTTCCATCAGTGGAGCCAACTGTGCCTCTGCTGTCAGAAAACAGGGGGCTTCTCCATCTCTTAATAGAAGAGGGAATTGTGATGTAGGGCACGCAAAACATCTTCTGTTATTTGGTTGATTCGCCTCTGTCAACTTGTGAATGACCCCCTTTTCTTTTTCCCAGTGGAGATTGAAATCCCCAAGGAAAATCTGATCCCAAGGAAACCAACAAAAACCTAGTTTTGCTGCCATTTTGGCTGGTGCAACATCAGCTACGGTGGTAGCACTTGAGGTGCATAAATAACATATAGGGGCAAAACGTTGAGTGTGCAAAAGCACATTTAGGTGCACAATAACAGTTCGATGCAACACAAAACGGAGTTTGGGAACAATATTAGGAGCACAAATCACAATTCGTTGTAAATTTACTTGTTGGGATAATATCACGTCTAGGGGCAAAATCACCCGTGGTCAATGTCAGCAGCAGTTCAGAAATACGTTTAAGGGCAAAAGTATATTTTGGTAAATAAAAGCACCATTGGTGCACCATCAACAGGGCTATGCGCACTTAAGAGCAAAAATCACACTTAAATGCACAAACAGATTTAAGTTATCGCTCACATTGCAAAGTCAGCTGGAGTGTGCTATTACAATAAGGTGAAAAATCACATACCAAGAAAATGTGGTAGCAAGATCTTGGTTTAGGTATGAACGACTTGCATCAGTTTGACATCACACTGACTTGCGAGCACAATAAGAAGCAAAGCCACCACTGATACAATGTCAACATAAGACTTTTAAGAGCTCAAATGCACCTCCATTGCAGTACATGGATATATGGCTTCACCAATGTTGCGCTGAAATACGAAGTACTCGAGCCAGGTGGGCTGACTTAACTTATACACAGTAGCTATCCATGAGACTGAAATACTCCTCTTTCCACTTCCAAAAATGTGACTGAGAGCCTGATCAAGTAATGGCTAACTCGCTCACCGAAACTAAACCCTGGCTGAGGGAGGGGTGCCATTCTGTGTAGGTATTTCGCATTGATGACAGGAGGTATGAGAGAAAGCTGAAGCTAGCTATAAGTCCGCTCCAAACATAAAAAGATGTGCTGCACTTCGAAAAAAGCAGCTCAAAAAGTGCAAACCGCTTAGTGCAGTACATGACCTGTTGACGTCCGCTGCATTACTTTCAAAGAGTGGTGGATGGGAGTAGTGAATCCACAGTACTGGAAAATAAAATGGTTCTGGTGAAAACGCCAGAAACATTTTCTTTCCAAAATCAAAGACAGGGTGTGAGGGGAAGGCTTCCCTTGTGCCCAGAGCGTGACATATGTTGCGTTGTTGTGATACATTATGCACGCTGATGTCACAGCCAATCAACGTAAAAATAGACCACGCTAACAGGAGTGGCTTACATTCACCTTTGATTTGTGCTTGGGGGCATACCTCTGCCATGCCGAGAACCAATCAACACGGGAAAGGCAGCGCAGAAAATGAGACAATGTGCACAACAATTTTGTGGCTGTCCCCAGTCTGCCACCCTTTCCCGTTGGGGTTCAGAGAAAAAGTATGGCAAAGAAAACAGAATGGGTGGCCTACGCAGGCATCAAGCTGTGTTTTCATCCTTAAAACGAATCTCAAAGTCTTTCTGCCCCCTGAGGGGCTAGATTGCTGAGGGGAGCAGACATCCAATGAGACACTAGGCTAAAAATGATCAAATAAAAGTTGGACCGGTTGTACAGTCTTTCTGCTGTCCCAGAGGCAAATTGAGGTGTTCAGCCCTAAAATGCCCTTCGAGGGCAGAGAGCCTACTAGACACCAGGGAAGGAATGGTTGGAAAAAAACAGAATGATGAGATATCTTACCCCCGCACACCCCAGAAGGGGCCAATAGTCTTTCTCAGCTTAAACCCAACTAGATACCTGGGGAATATTAGATGCACACATCTTAAATAAAAAAAATAAAGGTTCATGATTAGTTATAATTAGGATAACTTAATGTATTATTTCTGTACAAAGCCAACTTAAATTACACAGACATCAGAAATCCAAAAGTTATAGTTATAACTTGATAGTTATTATAGTTATAACTTAAAGTTATAATTTACGCCTACCCCAGACTTGCTATAACTTGCACACCTTGTACAGTGTTGTCAACTCACTTGCCTTACTAAATTAACTATAACTCGTGTTTCTCCATGCACTGCTTATACCCTACCATATTACATAACTTATAGGATGTTAAATGATACCATTCATAACAACACTCAGAACATCTCAAATTATATAGATTATGAGAAGAGTGGGCATGGTAGAGGGCTGAGTAATAATTAATTTAGTCTGTTTCTTTAGGAGTGACATGAGAGAAATACCAGGTTTCTAGGTTTGGTGGCTTCCCGAAATGATGAACTCACTTATGTATTGCGTTGAACTGCTCTAGAAGGGGTGCTAATAACAAATAAATGTGTTATTTTTAAGATAGTGCACATTTATGGCAGAGTAACTAACAAGTTGTAATAATGACAATTGAGTGGTATTCAGTGCGTCGCACAATGATTGAAAGATTAGGAATCAGACTTGTCATGTACCAGCCACACACCCCAACCAGGTGTGTTAACCCACTAAGGTCAGTTTTCTCAGACCTGTGCATGAGTGCAACCTCAAACAAGCATATGTTGCAGTGTCCTCATGAGTAGACTATAAACATACCTTTGGTGAACAATCGGGCACAAGCGTCTTTTTGGACATGCAATTATAAACACTTAGGGCCTCATTTACAAGAAACTGGTGCATCGGAATCGATGTGGCAGATTTTTTGCGCTGCCCAGCGCCCCCATAATTATGCATGGTAGTGCTGTATTTAATATACTGAGCTCCGTGGCACACAGTGTCCACAGATGCGTCAGAAATTCTGACATATCTGTGGCTATAAAATGACGCACTGCTTGACTAGCTTAAGAAAAATGAGGCTACTTGAGCAATGCATGGAAGACCCTAGTTCTAAAAAGCCTTGTGTCAGTTTAACAGCTGCTCTGACCAGACATTAAAAAAGTGACGCTGTGAAGGCGCAGAACAACGCAGTAAAATCTTGTCGATTTCACTGCACCAGTTCTGCATGGCTTCTGACGGGGGAACACCTACCTTGCATACATTATACCTGGCACAGGTATACTGTGGGGCAAGGCTTTACCTTGGTCCCATTGCACCAGTTTGTAAATGTGGCGCACTGTGGGGGACTGCTTTGCACCACCGCTGCATAAAAAAAATGACACAACAGTGGCGCAAGGGGCTTGTAAATAAGCCCATTAGTGAGCATGCTGTCCTGCCACAGAAAAAATAGTCCAAGAATTGGTGAAAAAGGCCATCATCCTTGATGAAAAGGGCCAAATATTTTTGCGAGAACTGGTGTAATGTGCTTAGTACCGGAATGTGCTCAAACTGCGCATTACTTCATTTCTCTCACCCCTCCTTTAACGTTCCCTATAAGTAGCCAATGAGCATTGTAAAATCCACAAACAAACATGATTAAAAGTACTGGGGGATCTAATTTGTTTAAAATGCACAGTTTGTCAATTTGTTTTTTAATTGGCTCTGAGGATACCTCCACCCCCATTTGTTTGAAATATTAGCTCAGCCTCCAAGCTTGGTGTCTCAGGTCCCCCACTCCTAAATTTCAAAGTTCCCATCTAGCTCCAAACCAGGTACAAAGTTTTCAATAAAAGTATCCCTTACCTCCTTCAATTACAAGACCTAAGCAGGTTGTCCAAATAAAAGAAAAAGGACAGAGAACCTAGGGGAATAAGTACAAAACTTTTTTCAGGTCTGAAAAGGGGCTGATTCGCAGAATCCACCTGTTTGCAACCATAAAGTACATATAGCAAATTGTGATTCAGTAACTTCTTACTGAATCGCAATTAGGTTTAGTGATTCAGTGTTTGAAAAGGGCGTGTTTAGGGCATCCCTTCCAAGTACGAATCATAGTGGTATGTATGAATGTTTTGCAACTGAATTACAGTCGCAAAACATTAATTTTTTTACTGACACCTCGAAGGAGGTGGTAACCATTTGCAAATGGGAAGGGGACCATTTTTTAAGAGAGTAAGAAGTGGTTCTTTGGTCCCCTTCCCCTTTGAGAATGTTCAGGCAGTAGTCCCATGAATATAAAGTTTCAATTTCATTTTTTAAACGCATCCCATTTTGCTTTAAGGAAAACAGGCTGAATTAATCACTATTTAAGACTTGCACTTTTTCGTATATTAGGAGGTGTGATTTCCTAATTGCGATTCGGTAATTAGAAAATAGCATAATATTACTATATATCTCTTTATGTTTCTTGATGACCTGTTAAGGGTACATACAAATCAACCTCACCTGTCGACGTGTAGGTGGACACTCCGGGCCCGAGTGAGTAACAGTAGAGCTGTTTTACTCGAATCCTCTTTTGAGAAGAGTGCACTAGTTTGCGGCTGCATACTAAAGGCCTGCGTGTAGGTGAGGCTTTTGGCGAGTGGTGCGGTGGACCCAGGTCGTGCCAGTCTTCAGAGGGGGGTCACAATATATGCTTTGAGGTTATGAATTCCCTTCGCTTGGCTCCAGCGACTCAGTTTAAAGGCCCTTTAATAATTTTTAGCATGCTTTATGCACTATTGTTAACCTCACATCAACCTCCCTTCTTCTCCTATCTTCCTTACACCACACCATAACCCTCCCCTCCACACAAACATCTCGGCCCCAACGTGATGGAACTAATCGTAGGTGGTTTGGTTGAGCCGTGGGAGGTGCCGAGTTGTTTGTGCTCAGAGGCCGGCCAGTGATGTGATTTAAAAGGCCAGTGTGCCTCTGAAAACAAAAGTGTCCCCAAAAGGGGCATAATGCACACCCCTACAGCGTCAGCAGTGCGTGGGGTGGGGTGGGGGGTGGGGGGCTCCACCTGCACTGTGTGTATGTTTCTCACTGAGCTGCACCATGCTGACTTCTCGTTGACCCATGCAACATTACTTTCTAGTCTCTTTTTCAGCCTGAGTCTACAAGGCCCCTTCTGAGAGTGGGCTGTCCCTTCTGCACACAAATGTTCATCTGAGGGGGAAAGGGGCACAGAAGGGGCTAGGAGTGGAGTGAGGATAGCTGCAGTTCCAGCAATAGGGGCAGAGGACTCAGGTGAGAGAAGGGTTGCCTTCTTTCCCATTTAATAAAACTGGCCTTTTCTTCACATGGAAACATTCTTTAAAGGCCCAGATACAATACACATAGAGGACTTCATATATAAAAACCTGGGCTCGTTTTAAACATGGTCCTGCCTCTTTGATTACTTTAATTATCTGCCAGGGACCATTAAGGAAGCTTCGGAGTGCATTTTAAAATGTGCTTGTCCTTCTTATCTTTACTGTTTAAAGTACCTACTGACATGGGGAAAATATACTGGTTTTTAATTGCTTTTCCTAATTTTTGTAAGGACAGGGACATTTAAATACCGATCACGGGATTATAACATGTTTGGGGGCATAGTATGGGAAGGTACACAATTTAGCTAGACGAACGACTATGAAGGGCAGATTGGACGTGGGGCAAAAATTGCATGTGGTGGGCGAGGGGTAGGAAAGTAGGACCTCTTCCCTAAGAGCCCCTCTGCCAACAACGGCCTTGTTGTGTCAATGATTGGACAGTTGTACCTTGCATCGAAAGCTGGTTCGCTATAGGCCTGCTTTGGGGGGGGGTGGTGAGGGGGGGCAGGGTGCATTTACTGTACATAGAGAGGCTGGTTATAACTAGGGTTCCCGGTTTTATGGTATTTATGTTTTTTAACATTTCCACCTGTATTTATCCAAAATTATTTTTATTTTATTGGTATTTATCCATATTTATTTTGTGTTATAGGAGTAAATGGAGTCGCAAAATAGTATATTTCCACATTTATTTTCCTGATGAACATGCATTCACACTTTGATGCCTGTCACATTCTAGCAAATTAAGCAGCCAGATATAAAATAGCACTACACCCACAGGTACATTTTACCATTATATTTCATATACATATTTACACATGCCTGTATTTAAAGTAATCTTATCCTGTTTTTCAATTCCCCATGCTGTCTATCTTCTGGCCCATAATTCATGAAAGACGGCATGAAGAGCCACTTAAAAAAAACACAATTTTAAGTATTTTTCTGCTATTAAAAATAAATACAGGCAGGAAACACATTGTTTTCTGTCTGTTTTTATCCGTAAACATCAGTAAAAACTGAAAACTGGGAGGCTTAGTTATAACCTAACTACAGCTGTAGATATGGCCTCAATTGTATATGCGATTAATCAGGGAATGTTTTGGGTAGGCTTGGGCAAAATTTAAATTACCGGTCTAATTCATATAGTTTCAGGTATTTCCTATACATTTGGTTCATGAAATTCCCGAAATTACGCCATTACACCACTTTGCATAAATACAGTGTAATTAAATGTAATTAAAGTGGAAGAGTGAAGGAACAACGTGAATGGCCAGAACCCAAGCAACTATTGTTCACTGCCGTTTTTGGCACCAATTTATTAGGGCAGACTGAGTCCTAGTGTCAAAATGGATGTAAGGAACCATTTCATGGCAAAATGTCACACCAAGGGGCATATTTATACTCTGTTTGCGCCAGATTTGCGTCGTTTTTTTTTACGCAAATCCGATGCAAAACTAACTCCATATTTATACTTTGGCGTTAGACCCGTCTAGCGCCAAAGATCTTGGAGTTTGCGTCATTTTTTAGCGTGGACACCTTCCTTGCGTTAATGATATGCAAGGAAGGCGTTCTCGTCTAAAAAATGACTCTGAGGCATGTGCGCCGTATTTACACTCCCGGGCAAAAATGACGCCCGGGAGTGGGCGGGTCAAAAAAAATGACGTCCAGCCGCTTTTGCTTGGTTTTTTAACGCCTGGTCAGGGCAGGCGTTAAGGGACCTGTGGGCTCGGAAGGAGCCCAGAGGTGCCCTCCCATGCCCCCAGGGACCCCCCCTGTCACCCTTGCCCACCCCAGGAGGACACCTAAGGATGGAGGGACCCATCCCAGGGAACATAAGGTAAGTTCAGGTAAGTAATTTTTTTTTTTTTTTGTGGCATAGGGGGGCCTGATTTGTGCCCCCCTACATGCCACTATGCCCAATGACCATGCCCAGGGGACAGAAGTCCCCTGGGCATGGCCATTGGGCAAGGGGGCATGACTCCTGTCTTTGCTAAGACAGCAGTCATTTCAATGGGGGTTGGGAGTCGAAAAAAATGGCGCAAATCGGGTTGAGGCGATAATTTTGCCTCAGCCTGACTTGCCCCATTTTTTGGCGCCCAAGCTCCATATTCCCCTACACCGGCGCTGCCTGGTGTACGTCATTTTTTTTTACGCACACCAGGCAGCGCCGCCGGCTAACGCGGCTAACGTCATTGAATAAATACGGCGCCCGCATGGCGCTTCGGAATGGCGTTAGCCGGCGTTAGATTTTTTGACGCACAACTGCGTTGGCGCAGTTGTGCGTCGAAAAGTATAAATATGGCCTGCAGTGTTTTAAATATCTGCTTCACAGGCTACATGGAGCTATTCCAACGGGATCACATAACTAAGCAGGAGTGTTACGTGACATTAAATAGGTCTCTGCACTGATTTCTTCTTCTTAGGTCAAGCGTAAGCAGTGCTTTAAATGGGCCGGTACTCACCGGTACTGAGTACCAGCACTTTTTTTTTTTCCTCCCAAGAGTACCGGAACTTCTCCGTTACAAAGGAGAGTACCGGTACTCACTGTAACAGGCCCGCATTTAAAGGGACAAATAGTCATCATGTGAGAATGCACCACATTTCTACAATGCGGCGCATGCTCTCATGATGGCCATTTCACACTGTCACGGCAGAGCAGCGTGTGAAGTCACCCGCCAGGTAGCTGTGTGGCAGGAAGAAAAGAAAGCCCTTTAAAAAGCGCAATTTGCGCTGGCTTTCACTTTCTTCTTTGCCAGCACAAGCACAGCAGACGGAAAAAGCCATCATCAGACAAGGGGCAGAGGAGAGCAGCTGCAAGCAGGTTTGCTGCCAGATTGAGGACCCAGCCAGGAGTCATCAAGCAGGACAGGACTCTGTGCGATTATCGAGCGACATCGAGTTTCAGCAACTGGACCCTCGTGCCATCCAGAAACCGATTGCTGCAATGAAAATTCTTGAGGTCTTTTAATGTTTGTCAGTAGCCCGCCCCATGCCCTGCCCCAAGCCCCGCCTCTAGCCCCACCTCCTTGCCACGCCCCCAACCAAAGCTCAATATGATGAGTACCTGCACTTTTTTTTTTCCATTTAAAGCACTGAGCATAAGTATACGGCCTCTTGTATACTTTTAGTATACTTACTTTTGCCAGGTACCAGTCAGAATGCAGCATTTTCTACACTGTAGACCAGGCAGCTGTACAGTCACAACAGGTGACCTGTAGATTACACACACATCTCAACAGTAGGTTAGTTATATAAATTATTAACGGGAGCCATGGTCCTCCCTGGAGTGTTTCACAATTAAAAAAATATTATAAGGCCTGCCTTGCGCCTGTCCCATGACAATCGTGACTACTAAACAAGCACCAGTTAGACAAGTGCGCTTGCACTATTGCATTCCCATCTGAAGGTCAATTACAATTGCTCGCCTCCCTTGCAGCGAGACAAGAGCTACCGCTACGCCCCTAACCTACTCTTCTCACTCAGTGGTAAAACGATAACTACTCATGCTCCCAGACACAGATAGAGGAAGAAGGTAAATGGAAGTGCTCTAATTAAATGCAGGGCCACTGGAATTATGTGGCAGGAAAAGACCAAATTATGAGTCAGGGTTGACCAATTTATGTGGCAAGAAAAGCCCAGTTATGAACTTACAATGGCAATACCTCCAACTCAAGCAAACCACAGACACATTGCATTGCAAATGCTTGTTTGTTATTATGTCTAGCCACGCTTCACAGCAGCCACGCTGCTATACACCATGGATACAAATCATTACCAAAGTTGGCAATGTCTATGCTATACAACATGAACAAAAATGCAATGTCAGAGCCAAAGTCTCAAAGGCAAGACCTATTGGCTTTGCCAAAGCTTGTATTCTCCAACAGCAGCGCGGGCACCACGTGTTTTTTCCGGGACAGAGCACTAGGGCCGCGTATGTAACAGCACCGCTGTCTCCCAGCAGCCTCCTGCTAGAGGTGGGCGCGCGCATCTGGCGTCACACTGGGGGAGTGAGTGGCGGCTGGATCTCAGCCTCACCCGGCTTCACTAGGGGAACCCTCTCCTGCGAATGCACGTGCAGCTGTACACCGGCGGCCTGGGCGTGACCCCGTGGATTCCTTTTAATTTGACTTCAGGCCTTTTTCCACTCATACCGGGAAGATGACAGGCCTCCTTGTGCCCGCTGGCGGCAGAGGAAGCGGCCTGACACCTCCTCTAAAGGAGCTGTCGGCGGGGAGGCCAGACTACAGGAGTCAGCGGTTGTCGGACTTGATTTTTCACTCGCCTTTGATTGTTCACAGGTTAACATTTTCCATCCACTTAACAAAACGTGTAATTATCAGTCTATCATCTGGCTATTGTTGGAGCACAATGGGGATTGTTTGCTGCCTGGCAATGCATGTTCTGTTTGTTTTTCTTCATTAGATTCGATAGGCCTTTTAATGGCATTAATTATTACAGTGATCTCAAATGGTTTATGTCAGATCGGAGTAGCTCATCCGAGCTTCGTATTTCCTTTGCATGCTGGTACTTGTCACGAGTCCACAAAGTGAAATGCTAAACAAAAACACGTATTAAGGTTGTTCTAACTCCATATACTTCACTCATGGACTTCGGTGTTCATCAGAGCTTCGTACTAGCACCATTGCTGTTCAACGTGTGCCTTAAAGCGCTCAGCTACCGGGAGTGGGTGTCTCTCAACCCCCCCTTGGCCCATTCCATTCAGGCTCATTTGCCCCATGAGCAAGTTTGTTGATTGCGTTCCCTTATACTAAAGGTCGTCATAGGCTGCCCATTGCACTGAGCACAGTGTTTGAAATCTTGTTCTTTACATATTAAGCTACCCACCTAAGCAAACAAACTTAACTTGGCAACTTCCTTACCATGTCAAGTGAATGAGGATTCAAGATAAAGAATTACCTCGAAACAACGAAATGAAAAATCCCACAAGTGCTAAAGAATAAGCTACTTAGCTTCGGTAATGCTCTTTCTAAGGGATAAGATACATAATCACATATAGTTCATGTTCTGAATCTGCCCAGGAGCCAGATTGTATCCCAAAACTCTTGCAATACCTTCTGTGCACCAACAAGAGGCACCATCAGCCACTGTCACTAAACACCCTCAGCGCTGGATATCACAACATGGAGGTACAATAAAGTGCCACCCTTGCACGCTGATACCAGTTCAATCAATGGACCTTTCCACACCCAAGGATGCAGAGCATAGCTGACAACTGAATTTCACTGGCAGTGTGTGAAAGCTGGCTTGGAATGTTATTAATTCCTGAGAGTCCACTCCACAGAATGTGAGAGTGTGGGCAGTGAAGAAGCTGCAGACAGATAGATTATCCACCAGAAATAGCATTACCAAATGCTAATACCCATTCTTTTCAGATGTATACTCCCAATCGTAGATTCCTTATCTTGTGAGTCAATACCAAAGCAGTGACCCTCTGAGGAGATAGGGCTGAGTAGTGAACACCAATAATTTGTGCAGAACTCAGCAGGCAAAATGGCCCTCCCTAGGGACTTGAGAATCTATGTAGTAATGACTAGTGAAAGTATGGACAGATATCCATGTGGCCACCAGGGAATGTCCAAATCTGGAACACTCCTAGCCATGGCACTGGTAGGCACCTTTGTTCTGGTTGGATAGGCCTTAAGGGATTCTGGAGGGTCATATTCACTACAGCTTAAGGTAGTTTGATGTACAGATCAATCATTTGGGATACAGTCTTTTTTCTTAACCACCTTTCCCATCTTTGCACCTGTGATTCCATAAGATGGCTGATCACCTGCCCTGTAGTCCTTAGGGCAGTGGTCTCCAAACGTTTTAATGCCACGCCCCCCCAGTTGAAAAATAAAAATCATTGGACCCCCTTCAGAATTTTTCTCAATTATTTTATAAAGATGGCAATGTTTAAATATGTCTAGACCTATTTAAACATTGCTGTTAAGTACTTTTACCTTTTTAAAAATGCAATAACATGCTTTTGCTTAAAACAAAGGCCTGTTATCCGTATAATGCTTCTTTTGGCTACAGTCTGGCGCCCCCCTGGGACCTTTGAAGACCTCTGCCTTAGGGCTATGAATGCAGAAAATAAAGGCACATCATGGGTCAAACTTGTGGAACCTTTCCTCCTCTTTAGATGGATGCAGCGAGAAAAGAATACAGAGAGCACTATGGACTGCTCCATCAGGAAAGGCTGACACCAATTTTGTTAGAAAGGCTGCATAAGTCCTCAGTACAGAATAATAAAAAAGAAGGCAGTATTCAGCAGCAGAACAGAGAAAGCCTGTAGCTCACTGACATGACACACATGACACACATGAGTGATTGTAATTAGAAAAACGGTGTACATGGTCCAGAGCCTCAGACTACTGCTGTGAAGGGGCTCAAATGGAGCACACATAAGACAAGTTAACAATAAAGGAAGATCACACTGCAGCACAATGAAGAGGTTTGGGGGAAACACTTGAGAAAGCACTTTCAAGAAATGGTTAACAGTGAGTGTGTTGAGTAATGCCAACTGATCAGGCAAGCACAGAATGGCCAAAGGGACAAATGCAACTCTTAACAAACAAAGCCTTTCAGGACCAGAAACAAATCAACAATCAAAACGTCCGATAGTTTCATCTGTGTGGGGTAGGGCTGACTTGTTTTGCTGCACACCAGGTGACAAGTTTAGCCCACAACCTGCAAATACATACTTGGGAGAGGGGCTGCGACCAGTCAGAATGACATTCATCACTTCCAGCGCAAGGTTGAAACCAGCCTCGGATTGGAAAGGTGGGCAATCAGGCAGCGGCCGATGGGCCTGTACCTGAAGCCAGATAATGGGCTGGTTTTTCTATCTATTTAACAGTGCAACCTGTTTTGCCATCTCCGACGCCACCAAGTGCACAACGTGAAAGGCTGTCATAACACCTTTGTCACACATATACTGAGCCTGTCCCCGTGAACATTAAGTCAGGGAATCTGGTTAATTGTCAGAAGCAGAATAACAATGGTCTATCTGACTGTCCCAGCATGCCCCTTGATTCCCTGCAAGTCTGAGCTGCTGATGAGAAACAGTTACCTCTTGCTTTGTAGGGGACTGGGACAGAGGAGAGGACCTGAGAGTTGTTGAGAGGCAGAGAGGGAACTCCACAGGTTATTTTTGTCCCCTTGCCCCCCCATGGAACAGGGTGGGATAAATGAGTCTCTGCTGTTCTTCTTTCCCTGCCACATATCAATTCCTGCAGTCTACAGGGGAGGTTGTGGCCTTAGCGGACTTTTAAACTGTGAAACCAGGTTTAAGTCCCAGGGTCAGCTCAACATATTGTGATCCTGGGCAAATCAGATAATCCACCTGAGCCTACAAAGAAATTAATCTGACCTTCTATGTTGTTATCTGGTGCTCTTGTAAAGCGCTTCAACACCCTTGTGTCAAGTTTGTGTTATATAAAACTGCATGTATGTGAGGTAAGTGACACTAGGTATATTTATTTTTGCATTTACACATTAGCATCATTCTATTTGTTGGAACGTACGCATGATGCTATCGGAAAGTTAAACAAAAATAACGATGCCCCTCTCGCCAGTCTCTGGAGTGCCCCTCTTAAGTATTTTAAAAGTACTGTGCATTTCTGAAAAGCCCTGGGTGTGTGTAAAAGACCTAAGGATGATGGCATTAGGGGGCGCTAAGGGGCAGAAGAAAAGTGGAGCTGAACTGGGTGCAGTGATACTTTTCCTAAATCAGGCCCACAGTCTGTTAAATCAAATATAAAAGGTGTTTTACAGCTCACATCCTGAAATCAAGTACTTAAAAATGCACTCATGTGATAAAGAAAAAGGAAATTAAATATGTCCCTATGATCACACAGTTAGGGCAAGCAGGGAAGCAAGTACTGAATCCAGATTATATGGTTTTACATTTTAAAATTCAGCCACCAGGTGGGTGTATGTCTTTCTTTCTCTATCTCAAAGGTCACTGTTTTCTTTCATTCTTGCCTTACAACGTGAAAAAACGTCACAAAGATACAGAGCTAGAAGACCCGGCTCAGAGTCTCCTGACCCAACTGCCAAGTCAAGAAAGCATTCATCTGGTTGTGTCACACCCCAGACACCCTTCCTTGAAGGTACGCCCCTTGTCCTCCTCAGTGTATATGCATGCAGGTGCAGACTGTGGAGGTTGAAGTGTAACACTCTGCACTGTTGTTGGGACAGCAGATCCTCCCAAAGAGGCTGGGTTAGTGCCTTTCATGGAGAAGTCCCAGACATAGGTTGCTGCAGCATCCACTTCTACTCCACCCCCATTCAAGGCATTACTGTGCTGCTCAAGATCATCAGCAGCTGGTTACAGAGAGATTGAGATGCTATCAACAAATGAACATCCTCCATAATGTATCAGTGGCCGACACTATTTAACAAGGGTATTAGACAGTTGTTCAATATACCACAGGATATTTTTTTGAGTGACTCCTCTTTCAAGGAATCCACAGAAAACCCAGGCCCTTGTGAAAGAAAATCCAGAAAATCCTGGAGAAGAGACAAATTTCCCCAGTCCACCATCACATAGTTGGAGGGAGGGGTTACTGGGCGGGGTTTACTCAATCCTTTTCCTGGTACGAAAGGTGTGAAGCGAATATAGACTGTCTTGGATTTGAAAGATGACAACAAACACATCCTTCTCAAAAGGTTTTTAATGGTGTTGCTACAAACAAGATTTCCTTATTTGATCGGACCTTTTAAATGCATATTTACAAGTACAAGTTTGAGAAACATCACAGAATTAATTAATGCTTTGCATCCAGAACAGACACTTCCAAATTTGAGGGCTGCCATTGGTACTATCAACTTCACCAAGGGTTTTCACCAAAGTGTTGGATCTGTTGATAGGTGCAATCTATGCAAGGCAGAATCAAGTCTTCCCTTGTTTGGACCACTGTCAGGTTTCTTTTGTTTTTCTTATGGCCAGTCAGCATGTGCCATCTGTCTGTAGTTTGTTGAAGCAACACAGATTCTTGCTGAATCTGAAGAAATCTGATCTGATACCTACACAAGATCTCCCCTTTATAGGCACTCACCTAAGAATGGAACCAAGATATACCTGGCTGATCAGCCCTAAGGCAAAAATTTTCATATGTTCCTTGTTTTCTGGTTCAGGGAGGACCTGGCCTAGCAGCTCGGGCTGGACTGTTCCCACTGGAGCAGAGTCAGGCTGATTTGTATATTGCTGGGTCCAACCTGAGGTTGCATGGTAGACAAAATAAAGATGGACTGGGATACGACCCTAAGTAATTAACAGCTACTGGGATTAACTCAAGCATTTCATCTATCACTTTTTTGTATACTACAGTGGTTCCTAGAGTGTGGTAGTGGTACAGAGACCAAGGTCCACAACTGTGATTGTTGTACCCTCAGCCAAGTCAAAATCCTTGCTAGCTACACCACTGTTCAGGAGATGAAGAGATAAACTACAGGAAGTGAAGAGAACATGGAAGTCACGAAGTTCAGTGAGTGGGCAAATATTCAGGAACAATAAACACACAAATGGACTTATAAATGAACTCAGTTATATAGTGAGAAATAGGATATGACTACTCCAAAAAAGGTGCCAGCCATCTTGGATTGGGAAGGCGAGTAAATATCTAATAATAAAAATAAATCATTAAAACGTAGGTAACAATAATAATTCATAATTCTTCCTAAATTCAACTAAATTTGAAGGATAAAACAAGAAGTAAAAGCTACATTCAAAATTGGGGACCCCAATATATGTGGATTCTAATATGGCAGCCGGCCAGATGCTATCCTCTCCTTGCTACTTTGAGGAAATGTTTTCATCCACTGCGGGGAGCATGTGCTGCAAAGAAGACAGAGAGAGCGCAGTAACCTGCACGTGGAGAGTTAGTAAGGATGAAATCTGTACATTCAGCTTTCACTTCGGATTTCCTGCTTTGCAACAATTTATAGAGTTAAAGTACAAGTTTCTTACCTTCGGTAACTAAATATCTGGTAGAGACATATTCTAGTTGCAGAGTCCCTACCTTAGAATTTCCCCCAGGCGTCAGACTGGATCCGGAGATTTTTCTTGGTGCACTACCCATGCGCATCAGTAGGTGGCACCGGTAGGTGGCATGCTGTTGACCAGGGTAGCTCTCTCCGGATCAGCGCGTGGTGCGGAAAGAAAATAATTGATGTCACTGCGCTGAGGTGGTGTCTATGTATTACTCCTGACATCATCACGGTGACTACGATGTCAACGACGCCCGCGGAGTCGACCAACGCCACCTACCGACGTGCAAGTGTATTGCTCGAAGAAAAATCTCCAGATCCAGTCTGATGCCTGGGGGAAATTCTAAGGTAAGGAATCTGCAACTAGAAGTCTCTATCAGATTTGTGTAATCAAACAAAGTAGGGGGGGTTTAACCTGGTCTGCTGTTTCTCAAGAGCGGTAATATGGATTATCCCCCTTCAAATCAATAAAATATTGCAATTTAAACTATCAGGAGTCACATATCTCTTGGACTTCATACTCAGGTTGTCTATCAATGAATACTGGACCTGATCTATGGACTGCCCTCAATGAGAGTGATACGGTCTAAGATGAGAAACATGGAAGGAAGGGTAAACCCTCCAAATAGGTAGGAATGTTTGGATGAACTGTGATAAGGTTTATAATCCTAGAAATTTGAAAAGGCATAAAATATCTAGATTTGTTTTTAGACCAATAGAGTGATCAGGGTAATTACGAAAGGACAGCCAAACTCGGTCTCCTTCCTCATAGGTTGGTGGAGGTTGTCTATGTTGATTAGCTTGAACCCTCTGCCTACATTTGGACTCTCGTACATTTTGGAACACATTTGTCTGGATTTATTTTACCCTTACCAATGACTCTTAAATTGCAGGCAAGGGATTCTTAATTTCTTAGGGACTTGTGAGGATGAAAGCCAGTTAGGGAGAGTAACCAGTGGAAGTGTGCATTGAATTGTAAGAAGCAAAGTCTGCTCCAGGTATGAGAATGTTCCAGTTGTTTTGTGTGGCTGTGACATAACATCTTAGAAATTCTTCAAGAATTTTATTAAATTTCTCAGTTTGGCCATTAGATTGAGGATGAAATTTAGAGGTTACTGCCCTTATGGATACCAAATTTGGAGCATGGGGACTTCCGGAATCTAGACACATATTGAGGGCCACAATCAGAAATAATTTTCATGGGCAAACTGTGTGTGATCGAATATGTCTGAATAAAATACTTCAGCCATTTCTGAGGCAGTCAGTAACTTAGGAAGAGCAGAGAAATGAGCCACTTTAGAGAAAAATATCTACCGTAACCAAGATTATTGTACAGTTCCCAGACAGAGGTAATTCCACAATAAAATGAATGGAAATGATCTCCCAGGGCCTGGAAGGAATCTCAAGGGTTAGAAGTAATCCAGCTTTTCTTTGTCTTTCAGCATTACTTTGGGCACAGATTTCACAGGCTGTAATGAATGTTATGACATCTTCATGAAGAGAAGGTCACCAAGAAGTCCTTCTAATGAGATCTTCACTAATCCACTGACCTTTGTGTCCACAGTTTGATTATGTTGGCAGAGGCATTATATCTTGCCTTGAAATTGTCATGTTGGAACAAAGAGTCTTTTTATACCAAATTAGGCATTTATATATTTTAGTTGAGAATATTTTTGTGTTAGTTTGAGGATGATTGATTAGTGCGGACTGAGTCAAAGAATGTAGTAGTAATAGTGGAGATCAAGGCCTGTGGAATTTTGATCTCCACAGTTGTGTATCTTTCTGATTCAGGATAACATCTGGATAAAGAGTCTGCAACTATGTTTTTGGATGCTGGTATATAAGTAAGGAAAAAATCAAATTGTTGAGGAAAAAAAGGCCCAGCAGGCTTATCTGCTATGTCAGCATTCAGCATGTTGGAGAACTTGGAGGTTTCCATGAGCTGTACAGACAGTCACTCTATGCTGGGCTCCCAGTAGGAAATGTCTCTACTCGGGTAAGGCAGACTTGATAGCTAGAAGTTGTTTTTTAGGACAAAACAGTTCATATATGCTGAGGAGTTTCTTTAGTAAACGGCAATAGGATGTTCTCCATCCTTTCTAGTTTGAATTAAAACTGCCCCCATAGTTAGGTCTAAGGTATCAGTCTCCACAATTAAATGTTTTAAGGCATCAGGTTGAAGCAAAAATGGGAGCTCCAACATACTTGGACTTCCAACATGCAAAGGCTAATGTAGGATCTTAACTCCAGTTCAAGACCTTATTTGTCTTTAATAAATCTGTAATGTGTCAGACATTTTCAATTAATTTGTAGTGATAGTTGCCAAGCCTAGAAAACTTTGAGTTTCTTTCACCAAAGAAGAAACAGGCCAATAAAGGATAGCTTGAAGATTTCAGTTGTCCATAGCAGTTCCTTCGAATGATAGGATGTACTCTAGATATTCAACAGCAGATTTTTCAAAGAAGCATATTTCAGCCTTAGCTAATAACTTATTTTCCATTAGGTGCTGTGAAACCTGTGTGACTTGATTGGGGTGTTCAATGGGGTCTTTAGAGTTAACCATCACAAACTAAGATGGCCACCTGTCCAAATGGACAACCTTTACCAGGAACAACAGAGAGGCAATCATGCAGTCCATCCACTTAGGGGCCCCAACAAATCCATGCCCCCACCACATCTGCAATTTGTGAACATCACCAATAAGCACCACCCTGCCCCACATCATCAACACCCCCATCACATCTGCCACTTCCCCAGATAAATGGTAACTTGAAGAAATCAATGCCCTTCTCAAGAAGCCCACAGCGACCCAAATCAAGTGAGCAACTTCTGACCAATCTTGATGCTTCCCGATAAAGTCAAAGTAATTGAGATGGCCATCAACAAGCAACTCACAACCCACCTCGAACTTTACCATTCTTCTAGAGAACACTCAATCAGGATTTGGAAAGAACCACATCACCAAAACAGCATTTATCGTGGTTACCAATGACATTTGAATCATCCAGGAGTGAGGAGAAACAGTGGCCCTCATCCTGCTCGACCTCTCTGCAGCCTTCGACACTGTCTCCCATAACACTCTTATCAGAAGACTCCACGAGACTGGCATGCAAGGCTCTGCTCTCAAGCAGATCAGCCCTTCCTCACAGGAAGAACCCAAAGGATCAGGCTGCCACCCTTCACAACAAGAGACCAAGAAACTGATAGGCGGATTCCCACAGGGATTGTCCCTCAGCCCATCATTTATAAGATATACATGATACCACTCACCAACATCATCCAATCAGAAAACATCACCATCATCTCCTACAACAATGACACCTAACTCACCCTCTCCCTAACAGACAAAACAACCACTGACAGAACCAACTTCACTGACTACATGACCATGGGAGCAGACTGGATGCAAACCACCTGCCTGCAGCCCAGCTCCGACAAAAAGGAAGTACTGCTCTTCAGCAACATGACCACCCCTTGGGACTCCACCTGGTGGCTGTCAGAGCTAGGTCCAGCCCCAACACCCACAGACCGCGCGCGAAATCTAGGGATCATCCTAGACAACAAGTTTATCATGACAGATCAAGTCAGATCGGAAGTTACAGTTTCGTAGTGGTTTGCTATTTTGAGAGGTAAGGGCTATGTTTCCTCAGTTATTAAGCCAGAGGCCACTAAAAATATCATCAACAGTTTCTACAGCCAGGGGTGTGTCTTTCTTGACAGCTGGAATATGGTAATGTGAGGCCCACTGAATGTCCATATAAATGTTGAAACATCCACAGTCAATGAGCACAGATGTCATGAGACATTCAGGCTGAATTAAAAATTCCTCTTGGAAGAAAACACAAGTAGAGACTTTCAGATGAGTGGGCAGTGGTAATTGATTGTCACTCGCCTCTATTCCCCGCACAAGAGACAAGCTCCTTAGTGTCCCAACTTCCCAGATCTACAAGCAGGGCGATTTGGGCAGGAGCTTAACAAAAGGCCTGACTGACCCCAATATAAGCGCAGAGCAAGTTGTCTTCTGCTTGTCTTTTCTTCCACAGTTATAGGACCTCTGGTGATATCCTCCTAGATAGCTTCATCTTCAAGCTCAGAAGACTTGGGTCAAGTTTTAAATGATGTTTTTGGACGGATCTGGTAGAGGATTGCTTCCGATGCTCCACACATCTTTCCTGAAGATGGATATCGATCTGGGTGGTTAACTGCATAAGCTCATAAAGGGACGAAGGCAGAGCAACCCCAGCAAGTTCATCTTTAAAGAGGATGGAGATAGTCCAGACTATTTATCATGCCAAGGCCTTGAATTTTGAAGTATATGAATGATGGGCCATTGTTCCCTGGTAGAAATCCGGAATTTCATCTTGAGCTGAAAACTTATGATCTTGGTAGCCAAATACTTTCTTGAATTTCTCGAGAAAAGCTTTGAAATTATCCAGGAGAGGACTGGAATTGGAGATTAGTGGCATAGCACAGTCCAAGTTATTACCAGTGGTGTTACTCACAACAAACTCCACCCTTGACCTGTCAGCTGCTTAGATGTAAGGTATGAAGATGAAATGGATCTAGCAGGTATCTGAAAAAGCCTTTAACTTTGTGGGATTGCCATCAGGATTCAGCTCAGTTAAGCCAGTCAACGGACGATCCAGGATGCCTTGTTGTAGAATGGCCAGAGACTGAGGAAGTGAGGCGTTTTTGGCAGTCATGTTTTGTACTTTCATTGTTAAGCTATTAACATCTGCCAGTGGGTCTTGAATTTGAGGCACTGTAACCTGTCAAGGGCTGGTCTTTTAGGCGACGCTCAGATTATCTTATTTTGAAAATATGGCCTCTTATCTCCAGTGCCAGTCACCAATATGTAAACGGAAGTCCAGCAATGGTCCCAAAAATAATTCAGCAAGGAGGAAAAAACACTGGATACCAGAAAAAAAACCTTCATGTATGCAAGGTGATGGTTCAGGAGATAGATAAACTACATGAACTGGAGAGAATGCAGAATTCACGAAGTCCAGTGAGCTGGCAAAGGTTCAGGAACAATTGAGACAAAACTGGACTTACAAATGAGCTTCTTCGTGTAATGATAAACAGGATATTTCATAACTCCAAAAAAGTGTTTTCCATCTTGGTTTGGGAAGGGAAGTAGGAATCAAGTAATAAAAAGAAAACCTGCAACCCAGGGTAACAATAATAATTCATAATTTGTGTACTCTTCCTAAATTAAAAGAAAAGAACAAGAAGTAAATACTTCATTCAAATAGGAGGTATTAGGACCCCAATACACGTGGTTTGCAATATGTGTGCTATTGAGGACATCAGTGTGTCTTCGCTGCTTTGAGGAAACATTTTTGGTTGCTGCGGGACGCGCATGTGGCAAGAAAGACTGAGAGAACTGGCAAAGCAACTTGGTGCACAGTTAAGTATGACATCCTTACAGAGGGATTGCTGGGCCCTTTCACTGGAACCGTATAATTTGAAAGGAACTCCTTTTCCACCAGGATTGTTAACTTGCCTGTATTTGGGGGTTTGGCATTTGAGAGATAACCATCAGGCGACAGGTTTCAAGACTGAAGTAGCAACACTTATTCAAGAATCTTTTCGCCTATCAACACTGAAAACATATCCTGAAAGGATTGGTGACATTGTTAGAAATGTTGTGGAGAGAAGGATGTCAGTGCTATTGAAGGGTATCCTGCATTGGTTTTGGACTTTTTGAGAGATGACTTTCTGTTGGGCTTAGTAGTTTTATCGTTAATATCTTAAAGGGCTGGTATCAGAATGTTCAGAAACCCGCACTTGAAGTGTTTAGTGGTATTGGACACTATATTACTGAGGAGCTTCTTCACAAACTAGCCTGTTATTCATTCACCAGTCCCTACATGGGATTTGCTCATGGTCCTGCAGGCATTACAGAAAGAGACACTGGTGAAGGTGGACCTTAGATTTTTTGTTGCATAATGGTTTATGTGTGGTTCTATTTCTTCAGGCAGAATAATAGCAGATTTGGGTGTTGTTATGTTCTGAGCCTTTAAGTTTCTACCTAAAGTTGTGTTACGCTCATGTCATGACTTTGTTCAGGAAGTTCATTTAGTGCTTCACTGGTCTTCTAATTTGGTGTTACCTTAGTATTGTCCGAATTAATATTCTCTTGAGGAGGTCATGTTGGATGTGAGAAGAGCATTGGAAATCTTCTTACTCTCAATGAAATATTTTTGTAAGGAAGATTTTTTTGTATGTGTCTTTTGGGAATTGAGTAGAAGTTTGAGCCCGTCAACAGCAATTCTTGGCACGCGGGGGAAGCAAGCGATTTAACACCTGAGAGACAAAGTGGTTTCAACCCAAATTCAGGGAAGGCCAACAAGAGGTTTCTTCATTGTCTAGGGTAGTTTTGAAATGGGCATCAATGATTAACATATGTGATGACTTTTATGAAACATTACAGACTGCATTCAGGGGCTAATGTTTCTTTGGCCTTTGGCTCACTAGTCTTGGATGCAGATTAAGGAGGAATGAATAAACTTCAATTCTGTGTAGTTCCTGATTTTGAGTCATTGTTGAACAAGTTACTTACCTTTGGTAACACTCTTTCTGGTAGAGGCTCTATCTTTGCCACATATTCCTCTCCTTTTGAATATTCCCCAGGTGTCGGACTGGATCTGGAATCCTTTCAGCAATACCTCTGCGTGCCTGTAGATGGTGCTATGCGGCTCTGCACTGATGCCATTCTGCTCTAGAAATGACATGCAGAGCCTAATTAGGCACTACTCCTGTGCACTAACATCTGTTGCTTCCAAGACTGTCCGTGCCTCCAGAAACAGCGCTGCCTGGCAAATGTCTAGGACAGGGACTCCATGTGCTAATGCAGTGGTAGCAGCTTTGGCCCTGGTAGAATGAGCACACAGTCCTTCTGAAGGATGATTTTAGCCAATGGTTAGCAGATCTTAATGTGGAACATGAGCCAGCAGAAGATGGTTCTTTTGTGTAATGCCTTGCCTTTTTTAATTCCAAGGAACTCCACAAAGAGCTGATCGTCCACCTGTTGTTCTTTGGTACAAACTATGTAAAAGCTCAGTGCTCTGTTGGGGTCCAGGTGATGGAGTCCCTCCCCATCCTTATAGGGGTAAGACAGAGCATACAACACCAGCAAGCTGATGGTTTGACCAACATGGAACGGCGTTGTGACTTTTGGTAAGAAAGGTGCTTGCATCCTCAGAACCAGTTTGTCTGCTAAGAAGGTGGTGTATGGCAGGTTCACTCAAAGACTCTGAAGCTCACTCACCAGCAGACAATGTATTGGCGATGAGGAATACTATCTTGAGGGTAAGAAGCTGTAAAGGGAAGCTGTGAAACTGCTGGAATGGAGCATTGTAAGCAACACGTTAAGGTCCCACTGTGGTATGACAAAGAAAGAGGAGGAAAACAAATGCTGCAACCCTTTGAAGAAATACATAACATCTGGGGACTTAACCAATAAAGGCTGATCCAGCAACCGCAAAACAGTGAAGAGCAGAAAGGTGCCCTTTAACTGTGCCCAGAGCAAAGCTTTGGCGGGGGTAGGGCCAAACAAATAACAAAACATCAAAGAGCTTTGCCTAGATGGTTATATCTGGTGCGTGCTACACCAAGCCACACATTTGCCCCAGTGGCAGGCATATGCAGTTTAGATCAAAAGTATACCTGCCTGCCAAGGTCACATCAACCTCCCATTGAAGGCTGTCACTGCTCAATCACCAGGCATTAAGGTGGAGATTGTGAAAGCCCAGGTGAATGCCCAGGTACCCTGGCTCCACATCAGATCCTCCTGGAGGGGCAGCTTGATCTGAGGCAGATACTCAAGCCAAGGAGTTCTGGATACCATACTCTCTGTGCCCAGTCCTGAGTTACTGGGATGACTTGGGCCTGGTCTGTCCTGATCTGTTTGAGAACTTCGGTTAGGATTGGTATAGGAAGAAAGTTATAAAGGAGTTCTGAGTTCCACTCTAGGGGGACTGCATCTCTGAGTGAGAGACGCCTTGGAAACTCCAATGTGCAGAAGTGCTGCCATTGTGTGTTCCCGGAGGTGGGGAAGAGATCGAGCCAAGATTTTCTCCAGACCTCTTAATATAATTGCAACTCATGATCTGCTAAGCGGCGATGCCAGAGGTCATCCACCTTGGCATTCAGACAGCTTACCAGATCATTCCCCAACAGGAGGATCCCTTGGTGGTCCAGTCATTTTCAGAGGTGCAAGTTCTTCTGGCACAGCGTCTGTGATCCCACCCTCCCCAATTTGTTGCAGCACTACATGGTGGTGTCAGCGAGCACCTGAACCAGCCTCCCCTTGATGGATGGAAGGACGGCTTTCAGGGCCACTGCAGATCTTGTGCAATCTCCTCTAAAATCTAAATGTAGTCAGAGAGGTCCCCTTGATGAAGGGCCCACTGAGACTTAAGATCCCACTGAAGAGCCCACATATGCCACCTGATGTGCTCAACCAGAAAAAATGCAGGAAGCCATCAGTCTCAGAGTTGACCACTGAAATCCAGAATGAAGGCTGAAACATCCGAATTATAGCCTGAATGGTCTGGACTCCTTTCCTGGGGGAAAGGCATAAAGCCTAAATATGTCAAGAATGGCTTTCATGAAGGGGAGCATTGAGATGGAATCAGGTGTGACTTCAGCACATTGATAGTGAACTCCACATATGACAGGAGGCTTGCTGTAGTTAGGAAGTGGTTGAATGGCCTGTTGTCTAGGTTGGGGAGGACTGACACTCCAGACTGAAGGTGTGCTGCCACCACTGCCATTGCTTTGTGAACACTGAGAGGTGCCGGTGAGACCAAAGGAGAGCACATCAAACTGGAAGTGCCCACCACGAACTGCAGGTAATGCCGATGGGCCAGGTATGTGGAAATAGGCATCCTGCAGTTCCAGCACCACCATCTAGTCCCCAGGTTGGAGGGCAAACAAGACCTGGGCCAGGGTGAGCATTTTGAATTTCTCCTTCTGGAGAAAGGCGTTGGTCATCCTGCTGGGCACCAGAAAGTAGCTGAAAAAACAACCACATCCTACTTCTGGCACTGGCATTCTCTCAACAGCTGCTTTGGCCAAAAGGCTGTGCTCTTCCTGCTGCAAAATGGAGAGATGGTCCTCCTCCAGTCACTTTGGGGACCATGGAAAGTGCAGCAGGGAAGAGAGGAACGTAGAGGCATGTCCCCTTCAAATGACCTGCGGGACCCACATGTTTGATTTTATGACTTGCCAATCCGTGATGAATCTTTGGGTCCTGCCACCCCCACTGGGTGGCTATGCTCCCCTAAGGGCACCATAAAGAGGTTTGGCAGGTGGGGCACGGGGGGGCGGCCAGTGAACTGGGCAGCCTGTTGACCTTGACAGTGGGATTGCTCTACCAAATCCACAAAAGGAGAGGTAGGGGCCGTGCTGTTGTCGATACAGGCGGCTAACCACAGAGAGCACGTAGTAACTGTGCTCTCCTTAAATAGCACTAAGGTGTAATCAGCCTTGTCCACAAACAGGCGTGTCCTGAGGAAGGGCTTGTCCATTAGGGAGGACTGGACATCGCTTGAGAACCCGAATGATCGCAGACACACATGGCAGCGAATTGCAACACTGGTGCTAATGGCTTAACCAAAGTAATATGCTGTGTCCACACCACAACAATTATGACCTTGTTATTTCACCGCTGTCTGGGATGGCCTGGGAAAGGACAAGTCAGAGATCTTCAGGGATACCAAGGAGGACATGAGCCACCAAGTCCCAAAGGGCATAGGAATAGAGACTCAGGAGGCAGCAGGAGTTTATTGAATTGAGAGTCATCTGGTGGAAGAAAAACTTGCTTCCCAAAGGTTTTCACCTATGTGGAATCTCTATCAGGAGTAGTTGGAAAAGTGTTGGGGTTAGATATGCGTGAGACACCTGAACCACTTAACTTTCAGGGATAGGGTGATTAGAGAGAAATGCAGGGTTAAATACTGCAGGGCGATGGTGTCTCACTATTTGTCTGTTGACTAGGGGGGCAGAGCATGTTTTGCCCAAGCCCTAACTAGTTATCCATTTGTGCCACATTAAAAGGTAAAAGGGGCTCAGAGGATGTCTGTCTCGACTGGAGGACTTCATCAATACATTAGTCTTGACCTCCAAGGTGGGGAGCTGGAGGTCAAGGACGTCGGCCGACACATGTTCGCTTTGGTGGAGGCAGTGGATCAAGTGGGGGAAATGGTGTACCAATTGCTGTTGTGCATGTCTTTGGTTGAAGTTGGACCAGCTTCACCTCTGCAAGTACAATTAATATCTCCTTATCCAGTGTCAATTAATTCCACACCAGCACCGAAGTTTCAAGCACCAGTGTTGACAGTGGCCCCAGAGGAAGGATCAGAGCCGGAGCAGTTGTGACAGGCTTGGAGAGTCCAATTGGCACTGAGGGCAAACCCATCAGATATACTTCAGATGAAAGGCCTCTTGGCTCCTTGGGGCCTGAAGACGCACCATAGGAAATAGGCAAGGATCCAAAGAGCCAGAGCATGGCTACACGGGACTCATCGATCTGTTACTATTTGGGAGTAGTCAGAATTTTAGGTTGAACCAAAGCCTTCAGCTCCAATCATCTCCGAAATCAGGGGACTCTCAGACTGAGAGGAAGAGCCATGGAACCACCCCCCTGGATGCGATTAGTGATAGGGTGCAGTGCCCTGCTCATTTTGTGATTCTTCTTCAACTTACCCAAGGATTTAGATTTAGAGGAAGACCGCCTCTGCAATAACTTCAGCAAATCCTGGAGCGATGCCTGGACAGCGAATTCAACTTAGACCATGACGTAGAACGGTCACAGGCCAGAGTCTTCTTGTGCCTGCCAATGTAAACTTTCACCTAGCGGTCCTGAATAGCTTCAGGTTCATTGGTGCACAGTCACTGCAGGCCTTAGAGTCATGACTCAACCCTATTCCCACCTAACACAGACACTTGTTTACGACAATCCCATTTAGAGCCTTGCATACTGAATTTTTTTGACAACAATTACTCAGGGAAATGTCTCTGAGAGATGAGATAGAGCTCCTGATCCACGTGTGGAGGTGTGGGAAGAAATGGGCTCATATCAGTGCAGTGGAGTGGCACCTAAATAGGCTCCACCTGTCATTTCCTGAGCAGAACAGCGTCAGTGCAGAGCTGCATGGGGATCACCTACTGGCATGCAGAGGTACAGTTGAAAAGTTTCCAGATGCAGTCTGCCTCCTGGGGAACATTCAAAAGACAAGCAAACTGCAGAAGTCTCTATCAGAAATTCCATTACTTCAAGATGAGTTGATGACTTGGGTATCCGCACAAGCTATAAGAATTGGAACAAAGAAGACGGGCGAGGAGGTAACCGCCTGATTATTTACCGCTAACCTTCATTACTCAGAGTCTTGGTCTTCCTCATAACACCCCTGGTTTGCTATCTCTCCTTTCCTCTTTGTGAGTTCAGCTTCAAGGGGCCAGAAAGCTTGGGAATAAAGGAAGTGGGGCAGAGGGCTTTCATTTTTGTGGCTTTTGGAAAGTGACAACTTTGGGTTGAAACAATTAGCCCGGAGACTATTTCTTTTGACAAGGAACAGATGCTAAACCAGTAAGGACTATGATAAGGAAGAATCAGGATTGAGGGTAATGAAGATTACCGGTAAGTAACCAGGCCATTGTATCTCTTCTCCTTCATTCCTACAATCTGGTGAGAGCCCTGCAGCTTTGTGCTACCCATATATGGTAATCGCTTCCTGAAAGAGAGTGTACATGCTCATAACAAGTAACAACCCATAAGAATTTGTGCAGGAAAAGCTCTCAGCAATCAGTCTTGATCCCCTGCCTAGCACTGGCCAACAGTAAAAATATTGCTACAATTTGACATTCACACAACCGAAGCAAAATGACACACACACCTCAAAAACAAACAAATCACCTGTTACCAACCCATCATGCTGCACAAAGACAGTCAAAGAGGCAGACTTCAAAACATCCATCCAGGCCACAGTGTAGCTCACACTGGCTGAGACAATGCCCTTCTCACTGGAATCTCAGAATCACATCAGACCCTCTGACAAGCACCCTTTAAATTACTCCTGGATAGATCATAGGTCTTGGGAAGTTTGGAAGAATTTCACTCACTACCAAAGAACTATCCTGGCACCCTCTACTAGCCTGCTTCGCCATCACAGCGGCCAGCATCACTCGAAAGTTGTTTTATTCAAGCAACATATCTGACAAGCAAATGCAAGATCTTTGGTTGGCTATGTAGCATTCGCAGCAGCAACCTCATGCTGAGACTTGAGACAAGAATGCCCACCCAGGTCTGTAAAGCTCCATAACTTCAAGAAGGAAATGACAACTGTTGGAAAATGGCCTTCTCTGAAGGGTCACCACAAACTTTTTGCCTTCCTCCTCCATTTTTTTCTGACTTCATTTTTGTTGGCTTTAGGACTCTAAAAACGTTACCACTGTTCACGAGTGCTAAAATACATGTGCTCTCTCCCTAAAAACATGGTAACATTGGATCATACCCAATTGGCATATTTAATTTACTTGTAAGTCCCTAGTAAAGTGCACTACATGTGCCCATGGCCTGTAAATTAAATGCTAATAGTGGACCTGCAGCACTAATTGTACCACCCACGTTATTAGCACCTTAACTATGTCTCAAGCCTGCCATTGCAAGGCCTGTGTGGGAGAGTTCACTGCCACTTCATCTTGGCATTTAAAACGACTTGCCAAGCCTTAAACTCACTTTTTTCTACATGTAGGTCACCCCTAAGGTAGCCCCTAGGTAACCCATAGGGCAGGGTGCTAGGTAGGTAAAAGGCAGGACATGTACTTAGGTGTTTTTACATGTCCTGGTAGTGAAAAACTCACAAATTTGTTTTTCACTACTGTGAGGCCAGCTCCTCTCATAGGGCAGTTAAAAAGAGAACGGTCCTTATATGCTTTTAAGATTGATTCTGATCTGAAAGGAGTACCCCTGTCATGTTTAGTATGGCCAGAATGGTAATAGAAAACCTTGCTTACTGGTGAAGTTGGATTTAATATTACTATTTTAGAAATGCCACTTTTAGAAAGTTGGCATTTCTCTGCACTTACTGCCTTCGTTGCCTTACAGCATGTCTCCAATCTATGTCTGGGCTGTGCTGGTTGACAGCTCCCCTTGTGCATTCCACCCAGACAGCCATAAACAGGACACTCAGGGGGTCATTCTGACCCCGGCGGTTTAAGACCGCCGGGGCCAGGGTCGGCGGGAGCACCGCCGACAAGCCGGCGGTGCTCCCAAGGGCATTCCGACCGCGGCGGTAAAGCCGCGGTCGGATCGGCAACACTGGCGGTCTCCCGCCAGTGTACCGCCGCCCTTTGGAATCCTCCAAGGCGGCGCAGCTAGCTGCGCCGCCGAGGGGATTCCGACCCCCCCTACCGCCATCCAGTTCCCGGCGGTCCGCCCGCCGGGAACCGGATGGCGGTAGGGGGGGGTCGCGGGGCCCCTGCAGTGCCCATGCCACTGGCATGGGCACTGCAGGGGCCCCCGTTCGAGGGCCCCTACAAGTATTTCACTGTCTGCTTGGCAGACAGTGAAATACGCGACGGGTGCAACAGCACCCGTCGCACCTTCCCACTCCGCCGGCTCGATTACGAGCCGGCATCCTCGTGGGAAGGGAGTTTTTCCCTGGGCTGGCGGGCGGTCTTTTGGCGACCGCCCGCCAGCCCAGGGAAAAACTTAGAATACCCTCCGCGGTCTACTGACCGCGGTGCGGTATTTCGGAGGGGGGAACTCTGGCGGGCGGCCTCCGCCGCCCGCCAGAGTTAGAATGACCCCCTCAGTCACATCTGCATTCATCTGAATACTGAATGGGTCTCCCTAGGCAGGAAGGGTAGAGGGGCTCTCTCTTACAATTCAAAGGCCAGTGGCCTGCCCTCACACAAAGGACTGATAACCCCCAACAGGAATTCTGGCAGACAGGACTAGATTGAAAGAAAGGGGAACTTGTGTTCTTCGAAACCACTCTTTGTAGTCCCCCCACTTCAGAGACATATTTGGGTATATATACTGGGTCTGTGACCCTCTAAAATTAGACACTTCTGGATCTAGACCTGGAATCTTTCAGAGGAACTGCATGTCTGCCCAAAGGCCTCATCTGGACTGCTTTGCTGAAAAGGACTGCTGCCCTGCTTGTTGCCCTGCTGCCTGCTTGCCCCTGACTCTGCTGGAAGGGCTCTGCCTTCTCCACAAGTTCTCTCCAAGGGCTTGGATTGAGCTTGCTTCCTGCTCTGAAGTCTCAGGGCCACAAAGGCTTCACCAGAGACAAAAAAAAATCCAGATGTGTCTAAAAATCGATGCAACACCTCCATAAATCGATGCAACGCCTGCCTCAAGGCTGAACAATCACATCATCACCTACCGAATCGTCGCAGCACCTGCGCCTTCATACCAGCACATCAAGGATTTTCAACGCATCGTCCCTGGGCGTCAAAATATCCCCTCATTGCAGTGAGAAACCAAGTCTGCGCTCCTGCAAAAAGATGCAGCCCTTGCAGCGTGGAAAGAAACGCTGCATCGTCTGTGCCACACCGGAAAATTCGATGCAGCGCCTTATTTTTCAATGCATCTCCTCAGAACCAAGGCTGTGCTCCTGTAAATCGATGCATCGCCTTGTAGCATGGAACTGTGTGTTAAAAGGATACAACCACTGATTCTTAAGGATTGAAACTCATTTAAACCAAAAGTGATATCCTGACTTGTGGATAATTGGCCATTTGTTGTTTTGGTGTTATTTTATTCAGAAAAATATTATCTATTTTCCTAAACTGGTGTGGAGTACTTTTTATGGTGTTTTCACTGTATTACAGTATGAGTTATTGCACAAATAATTTACACATTGCACATTGCCTTCTAAGTTAAGCCTGCCTGCTCTGCCAAGCTACCAAAGGGTGAGCACAGGATAATTTGGATTGTGTTGCTACTTACCCTGACTAGGATTGTGGTTCCTACTTGGACCCAGTGCATACCTTTGCCAACTAGAGACCCAGTTTCTAACATTAGCTCCTTCACTTAAAGACGAAAAGTACAATATTCCTCTTCAAGCAAAAACTCACCCATATGTAACACCCCCCATGCTAGTAATTCCCCTTGACCTGCTTGCACCCCCTTCCTCTTGTCCATCCTGTGTACTTCTCTCTGTTCTCACCGTCTACATCTCTCTATTGGTTTGTAGCTAGGTGCCTGCTACATAAATCCTAATACATATATAGAAAAGGTAGCTTATATAGATGTCTGTCCACCCGCCTATTCCAGAAGCCTGCACTTAGTTTAATTAACCACTTACATTTACTCTGTCCATTTAGATTGAGAGTCTTATTTTTTTATTTTGGTTCCTTAATCTCCACTACACATCAGAAAGACTCTGGTGGCATGTATTTTTTCACAGCTTTTTGTGATGACTCATTGTTCTAAAAACAACGTACATGCCCTGTGAAACCTCAGTGCTTACATAACAAGTAATTTCACAGAATGTTATGCTCTTGAGAACATCAAATATATATAACTCTGCATATAAAATACAAGGAACATAAATGTTTTTAAGATAAAGCTCCAATCAGATTCGGAGCTGACTAAAGTAAGTTTACTCTTTCTCTGTGTGACACCAACGCCGTACCTGCCGCTCACTCCATTTAGCAAGGTTCACCTTTAGCTAGTGCTGGCTCCATAGCCAAGGCACTCTGAAGCCTGGGACTGACTGGTAGATGAGCCTATCTCATGACCAACTAAGCAAGATACACTTATTGATCCGTATCAGTCCACTAGCCAGTAGCATCTGGAGGTGACAGCCATCTGTTGTCGTGTGTGGAAGCCACATAATGGGTTGAATAGGATAACACTTTTTCAGCCTTTGCTGGTAAAGATTGTGTTGTTCTCGATTAAGATGATCCTGAGGCAATCTCTTTGATAATTTGCATGGATACAAGGACAATTAGCATGAACCAGGAGAGAGACAGGGGAGAGAGCATGGCAGACGTGCTCACTATTTGTGCAGATCAGCTGCACGGGGAGTGGTGGGGCTGTCTTCGCACAGTGTAAGTTAAAAGATGTTTTGGAGCTTCCGAACTCTCCCATGCTTATCTCTTCTTTGTTCATCTCCCCTCTATCCGAGTCAATAGGCCCCGAAACAGGTTCAGACTGGCATCCGCCTTGAACTTCTTGAAATTTGGCATATTAAGGGTTTGGTCTTCTAAGATATAATTACTAGTATCCCCCTGTACCGTCTATATCATTAGGATGGTGTAGTTGAAGAGAAATTAAAAATGTTCTTCCTTCTTGAATGTGTTTAACAAACCTTCTGCCTTCTTCTTGAGGTATATGCTCAGAGTTCAAGACTAGACAAAGATGAAGAGTTAAGGGTGCATGGTTCCATCTACAGTGCATCTAATAAGGGCAATAAAAAGGGTGCTATTTTTCAGTCAAAGGATGTGGATTGAACCTCTGTTGGGACTCAGCAGAGTGCAAGATTGAGGGCAGGCTCTTGCTGGGTTATAATCCTGATCACTTCCTTACTACTGTGCGTCATCATCTTGACCCAATCACTGGCTGGTTGTCATTGTGGAGTGGTTCTGTGATGTTGAAAGCAAAGTGATTTGATCTAAAACTAGAACACATGCTTAACATGAGTTTGTTGTCTGATTTGTTTTCCTTTGGAATTCTGATGGTCGTTAAAATCAGCTCAATGTAACAGTAATTACTTTACAGATTTTGTGGCCAGCAGTATGACCACCAGATGAAGGGTATACTCAGTCACAATGACCATGGACTGATATCATTGGGGTTCCACAGAAGTTGTGACTCAACATTTCTGAATGGCCTGTGCTCAGACCTCTGTCTTGACAGTATGGATGTTAGTCTTTTGGTTAACCCCCACGAGGCAGACAGCCACCTCTCGCTCCACTTGATCATATATACCAAAAATCTACGTGAATGCCCCAAAGTAGAGTTTTGCTTTTACTACTCCCAATCTCCTGGTATGTGGTGGGCAGAAGATTCTGGGAACAAAGGTGTAAAATATAGCCATGCACAAGCCTCATATGAACACACCCTCCTCAGACATGGCCATTGTGAATTATGAATGTTCATAACCAACTAAGGCCAGCCATGTTTCAGGGCATGTTGACATTACCCATCAAGGAGGCTCTTTCAGTATCTGTGAGAGTGAGCGTGGATCATTGCTGGCAAGAACTCACTTTCAGCTGTGTTTTCTACCATAACAACAAGCATATAGGCCATTGGAATAACCACCTCTACAATGGCTTGCACCAGGCGCCTCATGAAACATGCTTTTTCTTTCACCATGAGGGACTATAAGTGGAGAATGCTTTAAGTAATAATCTAGAAGATTGTTTGTCCAAGACTGGCTCCTCTATGCTGAAACAATAAATTGGTGGGACCCATTTTCCGAAGCACAAAGAAAGTTGTGAATCAGGCACCAGTAGCAGCAATACAGTGGCCTCTGATCAATGGTTACAGTAAATGGATGCCCATGCTCATATAAGAGTAAGCAGCAACAGGTCAAGAGTAAAGGCACTGTCTGGAAATAGCCATGGTCTGTGGGTATCAAAGTTCAGCTTTTACGCCAGCCTGAAGCAGCTCAGCTCCTATTCCCCAGGGACTGTCATCCACTACTGACTTATTCTTCTAGGAATTGAAATAGGTCATTATGGTCTCAGCTAGGAGGGCATCTTTGGTGTCCTGGGAGTCCTGCTTGTCAATCACTCCAGTAACATTTGCAGCTGTAATATTTCACTCAGTGGACCTGCTTATATATGAAGCCAACCAAAGAAATTGCAGAGATCCAACAATTCTGGATAGGTGGTCATTTTGACATCTTGCACCTTCTCATTGTCTGCCTACACCATAATGGTAGGCAACATACAAAGAATTCTAATATTTGTTTCAGAAACTCTCACTAGAACTTGTGTTTATTTTGTTGTAGATGCAGACGGGTGATACAGAGTGAAGCATGGAACTAACTTTCTGTACAAGCATATATCAATATGTCATCATTGACCTAAAGTATTCTTGGAATGTTAACCCGGGTGTCACATATGGCCTCCTGCAATACTTCGGTGCAGGGTACATGCAAAAGGTCCGCAGTATGAACGTTCAGATTGCTGCATTAAGCAGTGATTGTGGTTATGTACCACACTTTTTTCATGATGTCCGAGTTGGTGAGAGTTTATGCTAACTTAGAGCTTGTAGATCCAGCCTGCGCCATTCATGTCTGCAAGTATTGATGAATGGTAGTAGTTGTAAGATGTAATCCGTGGTTAATGGATTTGTTTTGTATGTCCACAGATACGCAATCCGAGCAAACTGCTCGGACGTTTTGGAGTTGACATTCTTGGGCACCGAGGTCATTGTTTTTACCTTTGCAAGAATCCCTCAGATCTCCCACTTTCTGAAGTTCGTTTTCTGGCTTTTTTCAAACATGAACAAGCGTCTTTAGGACAACTAGGGGTGCTAGGGTAAGGTTAATACGTAATTTCACTTCCTTATTCATTAACAAGCCCTTCTTTTAGAACAGTGGCTGAGAGTCCTCAATATCATAACACCCAGGGCTGAGCACAAACTGTATTAGCTGTGGTTCTTGTCGTCTGGCAGCTCAGCTCTGTTTAACTCAACTCAAGCTCTACCATACCTCTCTGCCTGTACCCCTATACCTTTCTCTCTCTCAACGTCTTCCTCTTTGTACTGCTCTGTAACTTTCTTTTAGGCGGTCTTACCATTCTCTCCTTAACTCATGTCACTACGTACTTCACCTAACTCTCTACCTCATTTGTATCTAACTACATTCACCCTCTTCTTTGTTTCTCTTGCTGGGTCGTTCTCTCTGTTTCTGTCTTTTCCTCTGCTCCCATTCTCTAAAATCAGAGGTCACTGTCAAGCCAGAGATGTCTACACAGAGAAAGACAACAGCTGGGATAAGATGGGGAATGGACTTAGGCCGAACCTTATCATAGCTCACTCGATGGAATGGGACAACCCTTGGAGAAGTACACTGACTTACACTTCTGCAGCCAGAATGCCAGAATATTTGTGCTAGCAACTAGCTGCCAATTAAAGGTACAATTTCAAGTGATATGTACATATGTCTTATTTTAGTATCATGTATTAGTCCAATATCACCGACCAAAAAATCTAGAACCAAATGCAAAAAGAAATGGGTTTATCAATGCTTGTTGACGTTTTCTTTTTTTGCACTGCTTGGCTGGCAGACGCTGGGCAGCTTACACAATCAGCTGCTTTTACCTGCCCCTCTTTATGAAAGCTTACCCTACAATTCAGTACTGTGTGGCATTATGAATTAGCTGAAAACGGGTAATACATTCAAAGTTGCTCTGAATGGAGGGAGTATGTCTCGCTGGGGCCCATATATCTGTAAGATAGCACAGTCTGGTATTTGCAGCATGCACTAGTAAGGCATACAATAGAACATGTTTGGCCAGGTTAGAAGGGTCACCAGTCATTGCACATTGTTTAATGAGAATACATCTAAAAATTAGCAGGACGAAAGCTGAGTTTCTTCAGATATCTGCAGAAGGTTTATAAAGGCCTCTGTAAGTAGAAGAAAAGGCCATATGCACAGTAGTCATTGGAAGCCTTAGTTGAGAACAACTCATTCAGTACAATTTCTTGGGCTGTATCTAAATCACTTACCTTCTCTACAACCCTCGACTCTTTCAGTCTCAACATTACTAAATTCTGTAAAAACGCCATGTACTCAGAATAGCATATGCCCTTTTTGGGGTCCCCCATTTCAGACACACTTTCGCCTTATGACCATTTCAGCATATTTTGACACCGTAATATCTTATGAAGGGTTTTTAGGACCACTTAAGGACCTGATGGTTAATATGCAAAGCCAAAAGCAAACCTTGTGATCATCGTATCTTTGTGCACATGGGGAGATCTTTTAAGTAGAAGAATGAGGGGCTGATTTAGAGGAGAGAAGTAGCAGAACATCACAAAAAGCTGTCACTAAACCTCTCCATTCCCTGACCTCATTTACAGTGCCAGGAATGTCTGCTCTCGATGGTGGCGCTGGAGGCAGCTCTCAAAAAGAAATGAAAGTAAACCCTCTAAACGAAGAGGACAGGGTCTGTGGAGACAAATAACAATAGGGATTCTCCTAGTTTATATAATCTCTACTATTGTTAGTCAATTAGAAACATTGTGCGTGTATACAAAAACTAAAATATGAAACATACATATATTATGTATATATATGCTTTTTTACGTTATTACATTAAAACATGTGTTCCTACATTAATATGCATACATCCACAAATTTCACCGTAACACGGACGACCACACGTAATAAAATCAACATAGCAACTTGAAGGATTCTCGTACTATCCATTATTAGATCTGACTCATGTCAAATTTCTACCTTGCTTTTGATGTGATTTGAGATGCAGTTGTTACCTTCCCTTGCAGGTAGGGAGGTGTAGGGACAACATAAAAAAACTCTCCTTACTTTTGAAATATCATTGCTTACGTAACATAGTATTGTTTACTAGTCTGCGGTCTAACGAGCACCGAACAACCGTGGCAGACATATGAAGTACCAGGAACATAAATGCTTTCAAAGTAAGCCTCCTACCTGACGTGGTGTTGACTGATGAGTAAGTTTACTCTTGCCGTATTACCCCTGTGACTGTTCTTTGCTCTTTCACCTACAGAACCTTTCCAGACTTCAACCCTAGTCACAGGACCACCCCCACTGTACCCAAACATCATCATAATGCAAACATTGAGGGTGGGGAACGTGATGGGTCATTCCCCTCATCTCAGCGATAAAACTAAAGTTGTTACTGATCAAGGACGAGTGCGCGGGCGGTTTATGTGATGTTTAACAGATATGGTGTTCCATAAAGCTAGTCTGCTTTGTTTAATCTGGCATCGTTATCCACAGGCTCACATGAGAACACCCCCAGTAAAAGTAAAACCTTAATGTGCATACGAGAATTGTAAATATTGATGCCAGCAGCGACATGGCTTTGAGAGCGAATTTTGTGGATCCTGATGTTACGCCTGTTGTGGCATTTTGCAAGTGGTCTATCCTTCTCCTTGGTGATGGTATCTGGGTAAGCGAGTAGCGAAGGGACCTTAAGCATGCATCCTAACTTTAATGAAATTCTACCATACATCTTTTAGCTCTTGGGTTCCTGTATTTGCAAATTTTATCATATCTCCTGAAAGACAATGAACTACAGAAACTGACCATGAAGAACCTAAATGAAGCTCGACTTGGAGAATCAGAAAAAGAGGAGGGGAGGAGATAGCACTTATATGGCTCAGAGTTGGCCAAGTTAAAAAATGTTGAAAACCCAGGATGTGATTTTTGAGGAGAGAAACGTAGATATTTTTCATGAACATCAAGCTGCAACGTAACCCTGTGATCATGCTGTGAAGCAATCCCAGTGGCAGACACAAGTATCTTTATTATATTGTTCAACTGCATTTTACATGTGTACCATGTGTTGAAGCCAAGTTGATCATGGAGTCCAACTACTATGGATAATCTAAAGGTCGCACCAGTTTCCTAAGATTATGGGGGTCATTACGACCTTGGCGGGCGGCATCAGCCGCCCGCCAAGATCTGACAGCCATGCGGCCGCCAATGCGGCCGCTCCCCCGCTGCGGCCATTTCGAGATCCCCGCTGGGCCGGCGGGCGGAAACCTGGTTTCCGCCCGCTGGCCCAGCGGGGATCACGGCCGCAACATAGGAGCCGGCTCCAAATTGAGCTGGCGGTGTTGCGGCCGTGCGACGGGTGCAGTTGCACCCGTCGCGCTTTTCACTGTCTGCCCAGGGGCCCCACGACTTCCCGTACCGCCAGCCTTTTCCTGGCGGTTCAGACCGCCAGAAAAAGGCTGGCGCTCGGGGACTCGTAATCCCCTGGGCAGCGCTGCAAGCAGCGCTGCCCTGGCGGATTACATCCGCCGGGGCCATTGTGGCGGAAAACCGCCGGCCCCGGCGGTGCGACCGCGGCACTACCGCCGCGGTCAAAATACGCCGGGAGGCACCGCCAGCCTGTTGGCGGTGCTCCCGTCGTTTTGGCCCTGCGGTTATAATACCGCCAGGGTCATAATGACCACCTATATCTAGAATTGCTGTCCCTGTACCTATGTCATTCTCTCAACACGTTTGACCCACCATGGTAACATAATACAACATGAATGTAAAACCTTACTTGGATGGGTGAAGAAAGTGGCAATCAGGAAAACTGGGATTGTAGGCAAGTCCACACACTAACATTGTTTAGTGTAGTGAAACATTTGATCTAACAGATAGTGATCCAGTGACTTCTATAGGTCATGTGCCTCTGTTATGAGGTCGCGTTTAAAGACCCTAAGGGGTTACAATACCTGCTCAGCTTGTGGTCATCACATTCTTAGCTGAGGCTTCTCAGAGACACTCCATAATATTTGGAACATGGGTCGCATAACGCATAGTTGTGCCACCTTATCCTTGTAATAAAACATAAACACATGACAAAGTAAGGGGCCACATCCTTAATTTCATGGTAATCTGTCTGAACCCAGAGTTCGTGACCTGAACAGTACAATTTACTTGAATTACAGAACCACATATTTATTTTTGAGTGCTTTTATCAAAAGCAAGTGCCTATATCCTTTCAGATGACGATGATGATGACGAATTCCAAATCCATTAAACCCACTTTGCATCCTGTTAACTAGAGCATGCGGACTTTGTCACTATAGTGATATTAGTAGAGGTCAGGGGTGCAAAAACTCTCATGAGCTAGTCAGTTAGTTTAAAACAATATTACAATTCCACAACAGATGAGGCTCAAAGAAGAGTGACTGGTAAGGAGGTGTAAAACCAAGAGCACCCAAATTTAATTTCACAACTTCGTCCAATAATGAAAAATACGGGGTACTGGTTTCCGACTGAATTCTCAAATGTGCCAAGGAAGAGAAGAGATTAGAAAACGCCCACAAACATTAACAAGGCACTTTAACGGTTCAGTTTTTCTGAGACACCAGTGTCACTTGCTACAATATTGTTTTTCCACAAACGATTTTCTTGCCGCCCAGATAATTGCTAGAATTTACTTAGGTTAAGGTGCTAGTAGTTTAGACTCAAACTCCAGACACGTTCAGTAATTAAGTTGAGGAGCGATGTAACTGAGTCTTTTCTTGGAATACAAAGGGGCAGATTTAAGAAAAGTGGCGCTGCACCAGTGCTGCGCTACTTTTCTTGCGCCCCTTAGCGCGCTCCTACTGCCACCATGTGTGCGCCATATTTAAAATACTGGAATGGCATGGCAAGCAAAAAAAGTGATGGATTAAACCCAGATCTGTGACTGGGGGTGAATGTTTGATTTGCTCTGCATTCCGTCCATCTTCTGTTGTTTTTTTACTTTTGTCGCCCCAAGTAGGAAGGGTATGCCCAGACGTGGGTCCTGTGCATGCTATGCCACCAGGTTCGAGCTAGTCTGGCTGATGAAGGGTGATACCCTGAAACCAGTCCCAGGATGCTTTTTTCTGGTCCAGGAAGGACCTGGCCTGGCAGTTCGGGCTGGACTGTTCCCATGGGGAACAGGGTCAAGATTGATTTGCATATAACTGGGTCCAAATGGAATGGCATGCCAAGCAAAAGAACTGATGGATTAAACCCAGATCTGTGACTTGGGGTGAATGTTTGATTTGCTCTGCATTGTCCATCTTCTGTTGTTTTTGCGTCCGTATTTAAAATACGGTGCACCATGGTAGGGGCAATAGCATCAAAACATTTGACACCATTGATGTACTGTTCATGGTTAATACCAAAATGCATGCATTGCCGCACTTTGTAAATCTGGCACTGTGATTTTGGCCTCGTTGGGCAAGGAGGTGGTAGGCCTTCTTAAATCTGGGCCAATGGGGAGACAGCCAATGGAGATCCTTCAACAGCTTCATTAGCTCCAAATTCCGGGTCAGTTTTGGCAAATGTAGTGTAACCAGCACATAGTCTCCTCACATAACTGTTGCAGGACTTGAGAAAGAAGCAAAAGTTCATCTAGGTATTCTCCACCTCTCAGTGTGGGGAAGCAGGTGTCTTCTAAAGAGATCCAGCTTTTCTCCATTGATCAGCCGTGGCTTGTCCTTTGGGGGTGAGGGGCCCTGGCCCCCCGCCATCTTTTGCCCCTCAAGAAGAGTGTCTGTCAGTGTGAGCAAAGGTCAGCCTGGCAGGCACTCTTCATTTTCAGGTCAGGCAGCCAGGAGCTAGCCATACGCTATTTGTGCAGGCTCCCGCTGCCTGAGCTGAACTTTGCTGGGCTGAAGAAGTCACAGCCCTGTGGGTGTGATCTCTTCAGCCTAGCAAAGGTGCCTCGAGGCTCTCCCCCTCATAATGAAGGGGAATGTCTCTGATGGCTTCGGACCTGAACACTTTCTCACATTGTCCCCAATTCAAAATTTGCATAAGGCACATCCTCTACTTGTGGCTTGATTGTGGTGTGGAATCCTACAAGAACACAGGTAGGGGGAAATGAGCTATGCAGTGCATACATAGTTATGAGAAATGTGTCATTTTCTACCCAACATTACAATGGATGACTTTGTTGTGTTCAAGTACTCACCAGCTTATTGGGGTTGGTTGGTAAATACGAATAGAAAGACATCGGGATGCTAGCATTAATTATGTCACTTTTAATTCAGGCTGTCATATGGCATAAGTATGATTTATTTTTGTACTTGTTACATACATACACACACACATATTGCACCCTAATCGAAAGGGGACTGTATAAGAAAATTGTATTAACATGGACCAGTTAAATCATTGTATGTCAGTTGTGACACAGCAAGCCAGAATTTTATATGCTTAGATTGTTTTGATATGCTCAGATTTTTTACACCCATCCAAGTTCGGGTTGTGGGTGGGTGTTTATAAACGGCCACAATGGAGAGCTCTGTAGTAGAGGCTGATGGAATTGTGAGTTTCACACACTGCCTGTCCCTGCGTCTGAAAGTTGTTGAGAACACCATGCATCCAATTATTGTTCCCTCTGCAGAGCACAGATAACAATGGTGTTATTGTATCTGTGACTACATGCAAAAGCGTGTGAAGGAGATACAAACCACCAAAAGCAGCGATAGGGTGAAGGTAAATGCAAATGCAGTTCTTAAAGATAAGGAGATGATTGCACTGCACCTTCAACAAACTTAAGTAATAGTTACACTTCTGTTTGCTGTCCCCTTTTTGGAGACTTCCTATTTTTTCAACACACTTAAAACCATGGTGACAAGTATGAGTAAAAACAACAAGTGATGGACGGAATGCTCAACATTGTCAAACACTCACCCCCAGTCATAGATCTGGGTTTAATCCATCGTTCTTTTGCTCACCATGCCACCCCAGTTTGGACCCAGCCATATGCAAATCAGTCTTGACCCTGTTCCTCATGGGAACAGTCCAGACCGAACTGCCAAGCCAGGTCCTCACTGGACCGGAAACAAGCATCCTGGGACCGGTTTCGGGGTTTCACCCCTCATCAGCCAGGCTAGCTTGAATCCAGTGGCATGGGAAGCAGGCAGCATACTTGAGAAATCATGAAATAGACTGATGAGCGGACACTGTGCCGTGGAAAGGTAGGAAGCACAAATTACCAACTGTCTGCAGTCCACACCAGAGCGGGGAGTGTGTAGAGGTGGGCGAGTCCACAAATTAACAGGGAGTGATGAACCAAGGATCGGCTCTGGCACTAATAGCCTGTGTACAAGCAGAACTCTGAAAATATCTGCCATCTAAGGCCCATATTTATACTTGTTTAGTGCCGCATTTGCGTCACTTTTTGACGCCAAAGTGGCGCAAACGTACAAAATACATTTGTATTTTGTAAGTTTGTGCCACTTTTGCGTAAAAAAATTACGCAAATGCGGCGCTAAAAAAAGTATAAATTATGGGCCTAAATTGACCAACAAACCACGTTAGAATGTAAGTTGCCTCCACGATTCAAGAAAATGTAAATTCTTAACAGACAGAAGCGTTTAACCTTGGCACATCAGTTTATTTGAAAGGGATTCATTAAAAGCAGGAATTGGTAATTTTTTAAATATGAACTGAGAAACATTCCTACCCCAGCCCTGATGACAATGATATAAGTGAACAAAGAGGCATTTCAGCAGTCTTGCATCCAGAATACATGATTAAATTCTTATAGATGGAGCAACTTTATAAGTTAATAAATCAAACTCAAGAGAACATTGCTGTACAGTGTACATCCTTAACTCAAATATTTGAAAGTGCTCTAAACTGTTATAAGGAACAAAACGGATGCTCAGTGAAATCATGGCCCGTATTTATACTTTTTTAGCGCCGCATTTGCGCCGCTTTTTGACGCAAAACGGCGCAAACCTACAAAATACAGGCCCATATTTATACTTTTTGACGCTAAACTGCGCTAACGCAGTTTAGCGTCAAAAAATTTTGCGCCGTCTAACGCCATTCTGAAGCGCCATGCGGGCGCCGTATTTATGGAATGGCGTTAGACGGCGCAATCAGACCGGCGCTGCCTGGTTTGCGTGGGAAAAAACCACGTAGACCAGACAGCGCCGGCGTAGGGGGAAAATGGCGTATGGGCGTCTTAAAATGGGGCAAGTCAGGTTACGTCGAAAAAATCGTCATAACCCGACTTGCGCCATTTTTTTTCGACGCCCATCCCCCATCAACATGACTCCTATCATTGTAAAGATAGGAGTCATGCCCCCTTGCCCAATGGCCATGCCCAGGGGACTTCTGTCCCCTGGGCATGGTCATTGGGCATAGTGGCATGTAGGGGGGCACAAATCAGGCCCCCCTATGCCACAAAAAATTAAAAAAAAAATACTTACCTGAACTTACCTTAATGTCCATGGGATGGGTCCCTCCGTCCTTGGGTGTCCTCCTGGGGTGGGCAAGGGTGGCAGGGGGGGTCCCTGGGGGCAGGGGAGGGCACTCTGGGCTCATTTTGAGCCCACTTGTCCCTTAACGCCATGCCTGACCCAGGCGTTAAAAAGCGGCGCAAATGCGCCGTTTTTAGCCACGCCCACTCCCGGGCGTCTCTTTTGCCCGGGAGTATAAATACCACGTAAAGGCCTGGGAGTCATTTTTTAAGACGGGAACGCCTCCCTTGCATATCATTAACGCAAGGAAGGGGTTCACGCTAAAAAATGACGCACATTCCGGGAACTTTGGCGCTAGACGCCTCTAACGCCATAGTATAAATATGGCGTTAGTTGGCGTTAGTTTAGCGTCGAATTTGCGTCGAAAAAAACGACGCAAATTCGGCGCAAACGGAGTATAAATACGGGCCACAATGGCATTTTGCAAGCTTGCGCCGTTTTTGCGTCAAAAAACGACGCAAATGCGGCGCAAAAAAAGTCCCATGTGTTTGCCTAGGATCACGCAATTAGACCAAGAAGGGATTTTCTAGTTTCACGCTGTACAATTCAATCAGTAGATTGGTATCTGTTTCTGCCATCAAAGGTTAATGCTCTGGGCCTATTTAAAGGATGTGATTAGATCTTGGTGACAGCCAGATTGCACATTTTATTTTGAGAAGTTTTAATATAGTGCCAACTTTGGGAAGTTTTATCCAGCTTCACTACAAACACAATGTATTCGTTTTATCAGTGTCTCTGCCAAAAATATAGCCATTCCTGAATCGTCTCCCAGATGCTGTTGCTGCTGCTAAATCCTTGCAGGACCCCCACCAGACACTAATAGAGCAAGCAGCATGTTAACAGCTGTCTGCTCCGACTTTTGTTATTCATTGTGGAAAAGCACGCTGCCTTTCACACGCATTATGCTCCTCCATTGGCCTTGAAAACCCACTGCCAATGCACATCAGCTCCAAGAAAATGAAATGTATTTTCGTGCCACTCTTGAACAGTCCATTAGTCTCTGGAGCATTGAAGTGCGCACTTTGTGAGAGTGAATGCGCACCTGGAGAAGGCAGTGTGCGTGCACACGCGCATGCTACATGGAACAATGTCTACAGTAACACTCCCTTCCTGAATAGGGATACACTTTTAGGGTTCTATGGTGGAGCCATTATTAAAAAAAAACTTTTTTTTTTTATTGTTTTTTTTTTTCGTTTTAAACTTTCAAAGAGATCACACCATAAGCATTTACACCTCATGCCACCTTATGGTATTTTGCACTTGGGGATGCATGTTACAACTCAAAATGTTTTTTAGCGCTGATATTGACCCTTCCCCCAAATCCCTTATGCAGACTTACATTCGTAGGGCCTCATTTACAAGAACTGACGCATAGCTGCGTTGCAGCAGTCATGCGTAAAAAACTTGTGCTTTGGTACGACAGAATCCTGCACCATGGAAGTGCCGTATTTACAATACAGCATACCATGGCATGAGGATCACGGGTGTGTAAAAAAAAAGTATGCATCCGTCTGTGTCATGTCGCAGGGAAATCTGACGCTGCTGCTGGAAAAGTGATGGAGGCCTGACTTGTGGCACATAAGGTGATGCAAATCGGCACTGTGTCACTTTTGGGTGCGGAATATGGAAAAATAAATGTACAAAAAAATGCATTGGGTGAAAAAAATGCCACACTTCACAGAAGACAGCCATGGAGCAGGCAGCAGATGCAAGGACAACAACCCCAGCACCAGCCAGGATGACCAGACAGGCTCCCAGAGGAAGAGGAAGTGCAACTTCAGTGAGAAGTAGAATGACATCTTGGTTACTGAGGTGACAGTGCACCAACACCAGCTCTTTGTCACCTCACAATTGCCACTGGGGAGGAAAGAGACCATTTGGCAGTCCATCGTGGAGAAGAAAAAAGTATGGGACAAGTAGAGGACTGTCAGCAACTGCAAGAAGCGGTGGCATAAATACAAGCACTGGAGAAAGGAGAAACTGGCCAACAACCTGAAGACAGCAATGCAGACCAGAGGAGGGAGCCCTTCACCCCAGGAGGAGCTGAATGCCTTAAAGGAGTGGGTGGCAGTTGTCATTCCATATGAATTAGTGGCTGAAGTCCCTGGACAAGATAGTGCAACACACAAGGAACAACCACAGACACAGGGTAAATATCAACAAGGGGCAATGGGGACAAAAATGTCATGTTGTGCGGTGCAGCTAGCTATGTCCCAGCGTCCCCCTTTGCTGTCTGTAGGGCAAAGGGCAGGAATTGGAGTTATGTCTCAGGAAATGCCACAGAAATGTCACTCACACTGCCCGGTAATATGTTGCACAGCTCAGTGAGGCTCGGACATGTTTATCCATTACATGTGTAAAGTGCATCACCAGTCCAGGTCAACCTGTGTATACTGGCACAAGTAGTGCAATGACCAACATGAGTCACCAGAATGATAAGTCACACAATACAAAGTCAAACACATGTGACCCAATCACAAGCTAAGTGGTACAGGGCAGCAATGCAAGTCACAATTGCTGCGCTGCCCAGTGCCCCATAGAAAGGTGAGGACTGACTTGTATCAACTAGATAATGAGCATTCCTGTCCTCTGCCCCTGCTCTGAGGCACACTGGGCAGCCCAGATCCAAATCGCAAGCACCCCTGCCCCATGATGCAAGGATGCAGACAGGATTGTCCCAGTGCACGAAGGGGCACCCTCATGCACAAAAACAATCATGTCTGACTTCCTTTCTTTCGATGTGTGATGCAGAATGCAGCACACATAGAAAGAGGAAAAAACAAGGAAAATAAAAGGCATCACTCCTCGTAACGGCTCCCCTGGGGAGGTGTAAGAATTCTTACACCTTAAACCTGGGGAGGTGTAAGGTGTAAGAATTTACAGAACCTTGTAAATCAGGGAATGAAACAAAACCCATGGATTTGGCATTTGAAAATGCAACACCCATGGTATGGCTCCCTGACGCAGAATAAGGCAATGCAGCAACTTGTTCAGCCTTGCCTCACTACGTAACTACAAGGCCAGAAAAAGCCATGCAAAGTAGAATTTTGTGGCCTAGTAGAAATGGGTCTGCAGCTTGCTCCGCCAGTGTATCACAAAAATTGATGCGCAGGTGGTGGAAGATGCATGAAGATATGCTCCATCGACGTAAACAACACATCCTGCATGGACACCTGAACCGAATACAAACCAGCTGGAACAATGCAAGCCACCTTCCACCATGAGGCCACTGTGTCTTACATGGGCCCATAAACATAATTATGCACTGTTGCAGAAAACAAGGACATTTTCTTGTCAAAGGAAAAACAGCTCACCTGAGAGGGGGGGTCAGGTGTGGGGTATGTGAAGTATCAACACATAGAACCATGCCAAGAGCGACATGTACATTAACTGCCATGACAATACATAGCACAGAGCTGGCCTGACGTGTGGTGAGACCACACAGGTATGATTTACAATGGTAGGGTCCACAAAAACTCATGCCATGTACTAACTCTGATTGGGTCAGGGTTAATGCAAGGTACCCACAACAGAAGACCATGCGTGTTGAAACCAAAGCTGCTGTGTCACCCTGGTGGGCCCGTGGGTTTGCAGTGCATTGTAAGTGCTGGCTGAGTAGGTTGAAGTGCCACTGTGTCTGAATGGGAAGGCACTACATAGCAAGGAGATCTGAATAGAGATGTGTACTGCAAGGTAGCCAGACCAGTAAAAATGCACTGCTGTGTCTGACAGTGTCACACTTGTGTTGCAGCTGGGAAGGGATGACAGAGAAGAGCCCATTGGGGTACAACATCATGCACGTGATGTGGTACTGGGTGAAGATGTTGTATGTGGCAGGAGGGAGTCTGAAGAGAAAATGTCCTTCTATGCCACATATGGATTACATGGAGGATGTGAAATAGGGATCTTTCAAAGAACATGAAAATTAGTCTACCACCACAAAGGGCAGTGGTCAGCAATGGTTGGAGACTGAGGTGGATGTGCTCAGTTATGTAGAAAACTTGGTGTAGGAGGCTTGCTTGGTGTGTGGTGGACACCTATGGTGTTGGTACCTTATACCAGGCCCAGGCAACCCTTATTAGTAAGTGTTACAGTGGATAGGAAGCCAGGGTTTTCTAATGGCACATGTAGGGAGCAGCCAAGACTTATCTAGGAAGAATGTAAAGCACTTGCAATACCACAGTAGTCACACAGTAACTTGTCACACATGAAAGGAACCACACAGTGTTGCAAAAATAAAGGTACTTTATTTTAGTAACACTGAACTAGAACGCTATAGGCAATTTCCCCTCTCTGGAGGTAAGTATATCCAAAATATACTCAGTTAATTACTAGGAATTAGCATAACACATTAGAAAATAGCAAGAAATAGCAAAGGCCCTATTTGGGGGGCCAACCCAAATACTAAAAAAGTGGAATGCGAGAATGGGTCCCCCACCAAAGGATATGGAGTAGTTAGCAAAGGGCTGGAAGAGTATGGAAACCCAAGAGGTGAGTACATAGAACACACCCAGGAGAGCAGAGGTAAGTTACCTGGTCTTCCCATAGGCTAACATGGGGACTTAGAATTGGAACAATGCAAGAATCGGACCAGGGCGCTGGAACCCAATGGTGGATTCCACATGAAGAGGACCTGTGGAAGAAAGGGACAGAGTCTAGTCCATGCAGGATTGTCTTGGTGGGGCAGGAGGCAATGCCCACTCTTCTGTGGGTGAAGATTCGAGACAACGGTGATGGATGAAGGCCAGTTGCGGAATCCAGGAGCTCCAGAGAAATCCCTGAGCTCACATAGGAGCTGTCCCTCGACAGTCACCGGATTGCAGATGGGTCAGTGGTCAGGACCACCAACAAGTACAAGCAAATGCAAGTCGGAGCTGAAGAAGATTTGCAGGGCTGGAGAAGCAGTCAGAGCCCCTACGAGCAACCCACTGTCAGCAGGCACAGTAAGCTGCAGTGAGACCCAAGCAGCACACCTGAAGAGGAGTCCCACGTCACTGGAGCAGCAGAAAGGAGACTGCCCTTGATGAGGTAGAGTGCTGGGGGCAGGGGTACTCAGAGCCTGAAGATCCCTCTGAGCAGAAATCAACAAGCCTTGGTTGCTGTAATAGTCGACGTGCACAGTGATAATATCCTGGAGGAAGAGACAAGGGCTCACCATCTCCCAAGGTGGACAAAAGGCAAAGAGGACCCAGGGGACCCCTCAGATCCACCACCTGTGCTTGAGAATCTTTGCAGATCCATACAACAGCAGGATATCGTTGCCTTAGGTGCCTGCGGATGCAGGAGAGTGACTCCTTCACTCCAAGGGAGATTCCTCCTTGCTTCCTTGGTGCAGCTGAAGTCTTGTTGACCCTAGAGGATGCACAGCTGTGGAAATGTTACAAAGAGCTGACAGGAGCCGCTGAAACAATGTTGCAGGGCGAGGTCATCTCGGTGTTTCAGTCTTGTTCGGTTCTTGTGGAGTCCAACAACAGTTCCGGTTGCCAGGAGCAGAAGAGGTCATTGCAGGGAAGTCCTGGTGGTGTCTTCCTTGCCGGATCTGGGGACCCACCTACAAGGAAGTCCCTAAATAGCCCAAAAAGGGGCTTGGTCACTTTGAAAGATGACCACATATTGACATCACCTGCCTAACCTGACCACTCAGATACTCCCAGGGGCCTCTGCCCATCTTGGTTTCACGATGGCAGAATCAAGTGGCCACCTGGAGGAACTCTGGGCACCACCCCTGGGGTGGTGATGGACAGCGGAGTGTTCACTTCCCTTTCCTTTGTGTAGTTTCGTGCCAGAGCAGGGACCAGGGTCCTTGGCCTGAATGCAAACCAGATTATGCAAGGATGGCACTAAATGTGCCCTTCAAAGCAAGCCGGTGGAGTGGGAAGGCTACCCCTCCTCAGCCTTGTAACACCTATTTCCAAGGGTGAGGAGGTTGCACCCCTCTCCCATGGGAAATCATTTGTTCTGCTTTCCCCTGCTTGAGATGGTCAAGCAGTAAGAGGGCAGAAACCTGTCTGAGGGGCTGCAGCAGTGTGGGCTGCTCGGGGACCCCGGAAGACTGGTAAGAGCAATAAAGGGTGGTCCTTTAAGGAGCCCTAAGAGTGCATGGAATCATGTCACCACTACTGGCATCAGTATTGGGGTATGATTCCTACATGTTTCATACCAAACATGCCTAGGTTTGGAGTTACCATTAAGTAGCTGTACCGTAGGTGGTGACCTATTGCCATTACATAGCTAAAATGGCTCCCCCACACTTATGAAGTGCAGGGAATTGGAACTGGAGTTCATAGGGGCACAGTGCAGGGGGACAGGAGTGCCCACACACACAGGGACCTACACCCTGCCCTGAGGGCCGGAAAGGCATACCATCGGGTTGACTTACAGTCAATTGCTGCTGTGACTAGCAGGCAAAGCGTGCATGCACCTTTTCACGCAGGCTGCAAATGGCAGACCTGCAGACACAGTTTGCATGGGCTCCCATGAGTGGCATAATACATGCTGCAGCCCGTGTGTGGTCCCTGGTGTACAAATGCCCTGGGTACCTAAGTACGATATACTAGGGACTTACAGGAGTGCACCAGTATGCCAATTGTGGGATGTAAAATGGTACCAAGGCAACCAAATTTAGAGGAGAGAGGAAAATCACTGGCGCCCTTGTTAGCAGGATCCCAGAGAAAACAGTCTAAGCACACTGACAACAAGCAAAAAGTGGGGGTACCATGCCAAAAAGAGAGACTTTCCTTCACCTGGGTAGATACATATCACCAATTCAAGCACTACTATCATGTGGGGTACAGGTTGATCCCTAGCCCTCAAAAACAGCTAGACCAGGATAATTCCGAAGTTGCATGCATGGCCGGTGGGTGTTGGTGGCAGGCTGAGTGTAGAGGGCCACCAAGTGTCATCCCAAGGGGAGGGCTTGTTTTGAGGCAATTGGTCTTCATCCAGGTGGCAATGTCAGTCCTTGTGTTTTAGAAGTTGGCTCTTGTGGTGACTGCATCGTCTGTGAGGGATAGGATGAGCTGAGTGTCGTCAGCATAGGAGATGATATTGAGTCCATGGGTGCAAGCAATGTCTGCCAGTGGTGTCATGTAGGTGTTGAAGAGGGTAGGGATGGAGATGGTGTCTTCAGTAGAGAGCTGCTTCCAGTTGGGGATCCAGTAGGGGTGGGAGGTGTTGGTTTGGGTGCAGAGGTGATTGAGGTCGGTAAGTTGGGGGTCAAAGTTGCTGTCAATGTCAGAGATTTTGTGGTAAAAGTAGTCCGCTAGAGTGGCGCAGAGGGCTTGATATGGCATTGGATTGTGTTGTCTGTGGTGGAGGGGCAGGAGAATTCTCTGATGATGCTGAAACGTTCCTTGGTGTGGTTGGCGCTGCCCTCAAAGCAGGTGGTGAAGGGTGCACAGGAGCAGTGAGCTGAATAATGGCCACAGGGAATGCAGGCACCCTGTGGATTAGGTGCAATCTTAACAGTAGTGGTGTCAACATGTTAAAACAAACACTATAGACATCATGACAAAGAATTCAAATTACCTTGGCAGATGTGGGCCTGATCTCTTATAATATGTGCAGGAATAGTTGGCCCAGTGATCTGTGTAACTGGGTTGCAGTTTGGGCAACAACAAAAAGTCTGCCTTGTCACATAGTGGTTGTATTAAGGATGCAGAGCTACTGTCATATGAGAGGCAACTACAGTGCAACTTGGAATCTATACCTCTGTGTAACAGACATCCTATACATCAACGTTGTATTAAAAGTAAAACATTAGCAAGTCAGGCTGTCAATCAGATTACTCATGTCAAAATCTAACCTAGGACACCATTAACATTGCTCTCTCTCATTGCAGAGGATGTACCTACACCTCCTAAGCAGCTGCCTGTCTAGGATGACAATCTGGCTGAGAATGACAGACTGCCAACCATTGATCAAGGCACCCTCTGGGAAATCCTTGCCTCCTTTGACACACCATTTTCGGGTGCAGGAAAGGCCATTAGCATTGCGGGGTCTCCAGAGGATCCATCCAGCACCCAACAGACACCACCTGCCACACCACCCCCAGCCCTAGACTCCAAGGACCCCCAAGTCAAATTCCAACGTAGTGCAGTAGTAGTACAGAGGGAGATGATAGATGTGGTGCAGGTGAGGATGGAGACCATGGCGGGCGCTCTAGAGGCCTTCCATAGGTGCCTCAGTCAAAATAAGGACACCTTATTCAATATAGGAGGCACCTACCCTCGGCTCTGTGGACTCCAACAGTCCCTGGCTGACATTGCTAGTGTAATGAGGCACAAACAACTGCCCTGCCAAAGTGGCAATGGTGAGGTTGCAAAAAAGCTAGGGGCAATATGCAAGATCCTGGAGTCCATAGAGCAGAAGCAGGACAAATACATTGCCACAATGGGTGACTACCACTGCGACGTTGTTGCTGTGCTGAAAACCAGCAGGCCTTTCTCAGTGCAGTGCTGCCTCACCTGTTGGCATAGAGCAGCCTGGGGATCCACATCTTCAGCCCCTGATGTTTGTGAGCCACTGTTGCATCTGGTGCCTACAACCCCACCCTCAAGGGAAGCACTACATACATCAGAAGAAGAAGAGGTGGACTTAACCTCTTTCAAATGTGAAATTGGCCTGTAGCATTTCTCTGTGCCAAATTGCCAGTTTCTTCTCTGCCCAGTGCTGATGACCATGCCACTGAAATTCACAACTAGTACGTCCCTCAATTTGCTGTCCCATCTGTTGATTTCACACATTTGTGGACTGTCAATGTGGCCTATCTTCCATATTGGCAATATGCTCCTTCTCTCCCTCACTGAAACACTCCTCTCCTCAACGTGTCCATTGCAATGGCTACCCCATGGACTCTGTTTCGACATTCTATGGCTTATAAACAATGTTGATGTTGTTGTTCCAAGGACTGCCACTAGCACCTTGTTCCTATGTGCACTTTTAAATAAAATCACTTACTGGACCCTGCTTGTTGTATGTCTGTACTTGATCGGACAGAGTAGATCATGGTGGATGTGCTGCCCCAAAAAGACCCATCATGTTCTCCAATTGAAAATGTATGCAATAGACCCATGACAAAATCAGTGCATACCAAGGGAAAAAGTATATGTGAAGCCTGTGTGCATCAGAAGTAGCAAAGTTCATATGCATGAAGTCCTAAAATTATCAGTCAGTCAATGGTACAACAGAATTAAGTGACTGGCCAGGTGGGTGACATTTTCATTGATGTTAGACCTCAATCATCCCTGATTGACAACCCTGATGTGATAATAAATTGGTGTAAAGGAGACTGTGTAAGTGGCTACCAACAGTGTGTGACCCAAAATATCGTCGGATTACTCACAATCACATCACTTATGGGTCCATACAGAACATGTAGCTGCACTTACACACACACAACAGTAGATGAATACCTGTGTTATACTAGGGCCCGGATTTATAGTTTTTGGTGCAAAACTGCAGGAACGCAGTTTTGCACCAAAACGTATAGCGTCAACTTGCGCCATTCCTGAGCACCAGCCGGGTGCCATGTTAAAAGAATGGTGCAAGTTGGCACTAAACTTGGGCTAGCGTCTTCAAAAAAAAGACGCTAGCCGGGTGGCTTACTTATCTTCTTCCCTTAGCTCCTTACAGGGAACCAGTGCACTGGAAATTTACAATTAGGATTCAAGGCCTGTAAAGGTTCAACAAGGAATCAGGACCATTTGCCCCAATAAACACATATGTGTGATACTATGGGTGTTAAAGCACACACCTTGTCTAACCGGTTGCCTGATGACATGTGAGTGCATTCTCCTGCAACATAGATGCCAGTTCACCCTCACAGTTTAGAGTCGGTAATTACCTAGCATGCTGAGTGACATTACTCCCTACAAAATGGTGGATGGGTCACACTGCACATATCGGTCTAGCTGGCACAAATTGGTCTATTTCTGCAATGTTCATGCCACTAAACAAAAAGGTACCTTTTGCCTTTAATGTTTATTTTAGCTCGTTTACTCATAGTAGGCCATACTATCACAAAAATATATATGAGCCTACATTCAAACAGAAAACATAAAACATGTATGCAAACGACACACAGCAACAAGCTCACTGTATATATGGACTTAGCATTCTGGTCACCAACTTCATTCCACAGATGATCCAGGAGATTGCCTCACATCCGCCCAATGATGTTTCAGTTGGCGGACACTAAGCTGGTCAATGAAGTAAACGGTCCATTTGGTTACGCACCTTCTCACATTTGCCTCTCTTGGGTAGCTTGCCTTGCATCACCCTACCTCCACTCTCGATCATGTTGGGCAGGTAGTGTGCCAACCACCACTGCAGGCCACCAAACCCATGTTCTGACAGTTTTTCGCTCTGTCCCTGCCTGACATCCCAACACGCAAACTAATTACCCTAAACAATTCCAAAAAACACCACACTAAGCCTAAACTACCAAAATCCCTAAATGGACAGACACGCGACAATACAGTACACAAAATAATATACAATATAAACTACACAAAGGGCAGTTTACAAACACAATAAACAGACCACTCCTCCAAAGCACAGTCCAAACACATCCAACACCCAACACAGACAATGAACACTTTAAGTGAAAGTGAAAGTCAATTCACATTTCCTGGTTTGCAGCATGGCTGAGCCACTGCTTCATTTTCTGTGTGGATGCGTCACATTTCTGCCTAACACGTCACTTTTTCCCCAAAAGCATAGTTTTTTTGATACATCGCTCGAGACATGAGCAAGGTGCGAGTTAGATACAACACATTACAAGAGGGAAGGAATTTGTTTAGATGCTTTGTAGTTGATGTGGGATTTTTTTGGGCTACACACTTCCTACTAAAGCGTCATGTTTTCACCTAAAGCATATTTTTTTCACCAAAGCGGTGTTCTTTTTTTTATGGCATCACTAGTGACATAGATAATGTGTGAGCTAGACACAACACATGACAATAGATGATGTATTGTTTTTGACACTTTGCAGTTAATGCGTTGATTCCGTGCAACGCTCTGCCTACTAAAGTGTCACCTTTCCCTCAAATCGTCATTTTTTTAATGATGAATTGCTAGTGACATATGTAAGGTGTGGGATAAATGCAACACTTGTAAATGTACAATTCAGTGGTTTGGGGGGTTTGGTGGTGATGCACGGCCTCCAGATGAAGCTCCATGTGCAATCTGTCACACTTGCAGCCAATGAGTGTGTTTTCATTAACACCATTTGTGTGTGGTATGGTATGATTGGTGCAAGGCATCAAAATTATCACAGGGTTCACTTTTCTAGCTCAATTTTACTCTGCTAACATGCATGTAGTTTTAGGATGTGTTGCATGTGTATGTTACCAGTGCACACATGTGACTCCTTGTGTTCACGTTGCAGACACTGGGACAGGCAACATATTGCTGTGTGTGACACAGACTAGTTGTCATTTGTGCACATCTTACCATCATCAATGTGTCAAGAGCTTGTTGTATGGTTGCATTGAGGTAGCTATTAGTGTAGGTATCATTTTTAGTATCAGATGCAACACTACTATGCAAATGCTATCCACATTGTCAGACGCTTGTGGACAAACTTGTAGTTTATACTATCCGTCTGCGTTATATACCACAGTTGTGCTTATGTGCTTAAAAACACTCGGGGCCTCATTACGACCCTGGCGGTCATAGACCGCCAGGGTGGAGGCCGGAGGTAGCACCGCCAACAGGCTGGCGGTGCTACATCAGGTATTCCGACCGCGGCTGTGAAGCCGCGGTCGCCCAGCCGGGTCCGGCGGTTTCCTGCCGGATTTCCCCCGGCTGGGGGAATCCTCCATGGCGGTGCTGCATGCAGCGCCGCCATGGGGATTCCGACCCCCTTCCCGCCAGCTTGTTCTAGCGGTTTACACCGCCAGGAAGAGGCTGGCGGGAACGGGTGTCGTGGGGCCCCTGGGGGCCCCTGCAGTGCCCATGCCACTGGCATGGGCACTGCAGGGGCCCCCTAACTGGGCCCCATTAAGATTTTCAGTGTCTGCTTGGCAGACACTGAAAATCGCGACGGGTGCAACTGCACCCGTCGCACCCCAGCAAATCCGCCGGCTCCATTCGGAGCCGGCTTCATCTTTGCTGGGGCTTTCCCGCTGGGCCGGCGGGCGATCTTTTGAAGATCGCCCGCCGGCCCAGCGGGAAAGTCAGAATGCTCCCCGCGGTCATTTGACCGCAGGGCGGTGTTTGGGAGGTTTCCGCCCGGCGGGCGGCGCCTGCCGCCCGCCGCCCACCGGGGTCGGAATGACCCCCTCAGTAATTTAAAGTCACTGGCTACTTCAGCCTGTCCACATAGTATGTGGCATCCACCTTACAGACTGAAGGCATATGCTGATTTGAGCCTGACATCATAGAGCAGACTATGCTGTCCAATGAGGACCAAATGTTGTTGTGGTGCACACACATCCACTGTCTTTGCTTGGTATCTGGCACTGTATGTGTTCACATTCAAATTACACATGCAAAAATGGCTCTCTCATTACTATTGCCCATTATTTTGGTCTTCATGAGGCCAGTTTGTGTAACCCTCACAAGTGTGATGTCTTCCAAGTAGAGGTATGTTTATTATTTCCCTACAGCACTATTTTATGAAAACAGAGAGGGCTAACATCACCTTAGATTGTGTTTAGGCATTCATACCAGAGGGTCACATGTACAGTCATTGCCAAGTCACACCACTGTGACCTGGGATGTGCCAGTGCATGCTACTTTGCCAGGAGTGCCATTACATGTAGTATGACCTAGGCATCTATTTGTTAGCTTTGTGCCCTGGAAAGGTATGGAACTGTTGGAGTCAGAGCTTTGTTAGTTTCAAGCTGCTACTAAACAATACAGTCACATCCAGTCCTGCATGTGACAGTTGTATCCTTGCCTATTGTTTGAAGTGTGGTTGCCTTGTGGCTAGCTAAGTAGTCCAGCACTGGCACAACAATTGTATGTGTTATACGAGATGCAAAGCTACACTGATGTAGCTATGTGCTGACAAACTTTGGTGTAGCACATGTTGACCTAATGTGTTGCACTGTGTGTCCATAACTAGCCTATGGGCTTCTGTTCACAGTCATGGGAAAATTAGGTCACTACCCCTCTCCCTATGACTGTGATGCAGTGAAGAAATGTGATTAAGGGCATCACACACACACTCATTCCTTGCACATTGTTGCCATTTACACTTCCTTTGGATTGTGATGGGGTGTTTGACAGTCAGTGCACAGTTGCACCACACATATTTAGTAAATGTGCACAATATTGTGCATTGACACTTTTGTTTGATGTGATTCTTCCACACACATGCTTTTGGCACAGGTTGTTGATATGCACACGATTTTGACCACATGATGGTTTGTGGTGTGACATACACATAACGACCTAGATTTCCGATTGGGCAGATTCACATAAGTGAGATATCAATCTATGGATGTTTAAGGTGACTATAAAATGAAAGTCTGTACACATGTGTAGTCTACATTAATTTATTTATATTTTTACAGGCTATGTTTCCAAAATATCTGAGACTGGCATATTTTGCTATTCCACCTGATCAGTCCTCAGTAAAGAAATTTTGCACTATAGTGTCCCTTCGATGAATTCCAGGAATGATGCCAATATTTTCCCCTATGCCCTCATCATCGGCGTCATCCTCCTCCGCTGGTTCTGCACACTATGGCACTGGTCCCATGGGAAATAAGTCAGCATACAAATATTGTGAAAGATACAGCACACTAATATAATTTTGCAGACTGTGGTGAGTTTGGCAGCTGTCCACCGGACATATCAAGGCAGCCAAAATTTGACTAGAGTAGGCCAAAGGTCCTTTCAACAATGTACTGGTCTCGGACGGTGCTTTGTTTCAGTTGTGCTGTGCCTTGGTCTGGGAATGTGCAAATGTGGTCATTACCCAATCCTGCAGCCTATATCCTTGTCAACTGAAAAGACAAAGGGAGAAAAGTCAGTCAAAGCACTTTTGACAGACAAACACAGAGGATTTGCATGTTTTGCAACATGTGCATTTGAAGTTTGCTTTACAAATGTGCCAGGATGAATGGTACATGTATGAGGTACATCCCTCTTACATGTGCACTGTGTGAGTTACCACATACAGATATGTCCATTGGGTCATTCCACCTTTGCTATTATTGTGTCAGTCCTGTACTTCACGGGCACTTACCAAACAGTAGGCCATTCCCATATTGGCCATTCTGGAATCTCTAGTTTATTGAGTGACTGAAGATGAATGCATCATGCACACTACCAGGATATTAAGCAAGGATGTTGGTGAACAGGCCACAATGATCCACGATGGCCTGGACATTTATGGAGCTCCTTGTGTTTCTGGTTCCAGGGCTATGTGTGATGTAGTTGCTGGGGGAACAAGGTGCACAAGTGTGCAGTCCATGGCACCCAGCACATGAGGGAAGCCGGCGCTGGCATAGAAGCCTTGCTTGATCTCCAGCTGCAGTTGTATGGTGGGGAAGAGGAGGTACTGCCGTGTTAGGCATATGATGACATATAATGGCATCCAGGACAGTGTGGAGGAAGCCAAGAAGGATGGCTGGAAAGACCCTGATGCAAACATGTGGAGTACAGAGTTTCATCTGTGGCGGGATGCTGGTAGACCGCCCAGTTGGTGTTTGGACCTTAGGTGCTATTTGATGCAGCAATTGGATAATTAATTGCCTCGGTTGCTTGTAGTGGATCATGACCTCATCCTCCCTTAGCTCAAGTTTGCTAACCCGCTGCCAATAAATGCCCCCCATTCTCTTGCGCTACTTTTGTGGAAGGGAGGTGGAGGTTCGTGTGGTTGGGGTGGTGAGGTTTGTAGTCTTCTTGTCACTTCCACCCGCAAAATGAGGAGCTCCATGTTGTAGTTGAGCTTACCAGGCTGCTCTGTCTGACTTCTCCTTATATCCAATGCCAATGCATCATTTCCTACTCCTGACACACCCTTGCGCAGGAATTTCGATGCATTTTTACACTTTAGGTAAACTCCCATCCGATGCGTCACTTTTCAATGTACTTGTAAATGTGCATGTGTTGGTTTTGCAGTGAAACGTACGTAGGAATGCCTACCTTGCATACATTAATACTTACGGGATGCAGCCGGTGAATCTCAGGAACATTTCGAATCAGGACGACTAAAAGTGGCACTGTCACATAGGCTCTCATTATTATAATGAGACTACTGGATTTGGGCGGCAGAATCACTTGCATTATGGTAGACTGAGTCTGAACCCACTACAGGTGACACCTGTTGGCCTAATACAATATACAAGGACAATCAGAGGCAGAATAAATTTCAATAAGGTTTGAATGAAGCAACTGCATTTTAGATACTAAAGCATGTACTGCAATAACTAGGACAATGAAGCATGGCAGGATTAAAATAGTGACGAGGAGAGTGAAGCATAAAAATAACATTACCATATTGTCACTGGAATCATTACAATAATTGCTACCTGGGCTATGTTAGAGCACAGCATGTTAAGCTCTATTTCTGCCTGTTAGACCTGGCAGCTTTTTGGCATGTCTCTCCTGTCTTTTTGCCTTCTGACCTCCTGGGTTTGGACTCTGTTTTTGCTGGTTTATTGTCTCTGCGCACTTTACCACTGCTCATCAGTGCTAAAGTGCAAGTGCTCCCCATATAAATTGTACTATGGATTGATTTATCCATAATTGGCATATTTGATTTACTAATAAGTCCCTAGTAACGTGCCCTAGAGGTGCCCAGGGCCTGTGAATCAAATGCTACTAGTGGGCCTGCAGCACTGGTTGTGCCACCCACATTAGTAGCCCTGAAAACATGACTCAGACCTGCCATTGCAGTGTCTGTGTGTGCAGTTGTAAACTGTCAATTCGACTTGGCAAGTGTACCCACTTGCGAGGCCTCAACCTTCCCTTTTACTACATGTAATGCACCCCTAAGTTAGGCCCTAGATAGCCCCAGGGGCAGGGTGCAGTGTATGTTTAAGGTAGGACATATACTAGTGTGTTTTTTATGTCCTAACAGTGAAATACTGCCAAATTCGGTTTTCACTGTGCAAGGCCTATCTCTCTCATAGGTTAACATTGGGGCTGCCTTTAAATATCCTTAAAGCGCCGATTCTCTTTGAGAGCAGATACAAATGTGGAGTTTAGGGCTTCTGAGCCCACAATTTAAAAATACATCTTTTAGTGAAGTTGGTTTTTAGATTGTTAGTTTGAAAATGCCACTTTTAGAAAGCAGGCATTTTCTTGCTTAATCCATTCTGTGACTCTGCCTGTTTGTGGAATCCGACGGGAGGAGTGGTCACTCACACCTGAAAGGACTGTGCCTGCCCTCACACAATGCCGTCTCCAACCCCCTGGTGAGTGTCTGGGGCCTGGCCTGGACAAGGAAGGATCTTGCAAAAAATTGAGACTTTGCTTTGAAGTTTGCCAACTTCAAAGGCAGAACTGGGTATAAGAAGAAGACCCAAAACCCCAGACTGATAGAATCTTTCTGGAATCAAGAGGAACCTCTGCCCAGGAGAAGAGCTGAAGAGCTGAAGGAGGAGTACTGTCCCTTTGCTGTGTTGCTTTGATGGACTGGCCTGCAGTTGCTGCTTCTGCCTGAAAAGAGTGCAAAGGGTGAACTTTGCTGTGTGTCCTGCTGGAGAAAATACTCCAAGGGCTTGGAGTAGAGCTTGCCTCCTGTTGGAAGTCTCAGGGACACCAAAGACTTCAGTTTTCTCGACCTGCAGCACTGGGAACTGTGTGTTTTGTGCTGTTCAAGAGGAGAAACCACTGCGACGCCATCAATGACGCCGCTGGCCTGCACCGTGACCTGCTGACGCCACACGGAGTCGCATTGCCCCGCTTCGCACCACGACCCTGGTCTCCCCGACGCCGTCATCGGACGACTTCACAGAGTAGCTGCTCGCACCGCGACCTGATGGCCCGCACTCCGGTATCGCCTGCTCACACCGCAGCCTGGGCATCCCCGACGACGACGCTCCTGCTGACACCGGAGCCGCTGCCTGCACCGTGGCCTGTGGACACCGCTCGTGAGGTACACGAAGCACCGTCCCGTCCCACGCCGCAGCCCCGGTCCACCTATGCCAGCACCATCGACTCCTGTGATGTCACCAGGCATCCTGCCTGCACCGTGGCCTGTGGACACCGCTCGTGAGGGTCACGAAGCACCGTCCAGTCCTGCACCACTGGTTTGGGCCTACCAACAACATCGCTTCAGCAACAACAACGACGACGCTGCCTGCACCGTGACCTGTGGACACCGCACGTCGCACCGCCCCGCTTCACACCACAGCCCTGGTGTTACCGACGACTTCAGTGACTCCGCCCTCCGGAGCTCACCGCGAGGATCACAACGCCCTGCAAATCCAAGGAACTGTTTGCAGGTGTTCCCGACACCGTAGCAGGCGGTTGACCTGAACTGTTGGTTTTGTTGATCACAACGCCGTGATAGCCCCAGTTAGAGCTATCGACTTCAAGGAACTGTAGTTTTGAGTAAATCTCGCATAATTAATATTTTTCTTACTGTATGTTGGATTCTTATCGTATAGCCGCTTACCGCCATGCAGAAGACCGCCAACACACCGCCGCGGCCACGGAATTCCACCACGGTCATTATGACCCAAAGCCCGGAATCCGCCAAAATCTAGACACCCACACAAGTCCGCCACACCAAAGGTCAGTGATAACCTGGCGATAACAAAACCTCCACCGTCACACCACCAGGAATACGCCCACACTATCACGACCCACGTATCCACGCGGCAGTCTTTCAACCGCAGTAATCCATTGGCGGTACACACCGCTGAGCTCTAAATACACACACACTTACAAAACACTACCACATTGGACAATTCAAAATACACACACCTGATACATATAGACACCCCAATCCCACACACCCAATACAATATAAAACACACACCCACAATCCCCTATGACTACAATTGCGACAGAAGGCCAGAGAGAGACACCACCATCTACATACGAGCATCCACAGGCACTCAACACCATCACCCACATAACATCCAAGCACCTCACACAACACACCTCTAAATATCACCCCACACATCACAACACACACCACCCCACACATCACCCACACCACGGCACCGCAAAGACACCCCAGGTTCTCTGAGGAGGAGCTCAGGGTCATGGTGGATGAAATCATCCAGGTAGAGCCACACCTGTTTGGATCACAGGTGCAGCACACCCCCATAGCTAGGAAGATGGAGCTATGGCGAAGAATCGTGGACAGGGTCAACGCAGTTGGAAAGCACCCAAGAACTAGGGATGACATCAGGAAGAGGTGGGACGAACTACGGGGGAAGATGCGTTCCGTGGTCTCAAGACACCACATCGCGGTACAGAGGACTGGCGGCGGACCCCCACCTCCTCCCCCACAACTAACAACATGGGAGGAGCAGGACTTGGCTGTACTGCATCCTGAGGGCCTTGCAGGAGTAGCTGGAGGAATGGACTGTGGTAAGATAAATCTTTACTACTTCATCCCCCACCCTACCTGCATGCCATCACATACCCCCACCCTCGCCCTCACCCCCATCACTCCAACTCCTCACACATGTCCCAATATCACAAACCACACATCCCAAACCAAGCCCTGCATGCAACACCAAAGCATGGACACCCATCACCAAAGCATGGCCACTGCACATACCCATACACCCCCCTAAACCATTATCACACAAGGTCCTACACAGGAATGCAAGCACTGGGGTACACAGTTATCCACCCATTGCACACCATGGCACACAGAGATGCAATAATCATGCTTTTACACCCCTGCAGAACCCCAACGTCACCGGACAGGAGGTTCCAGATATGTCCACTTCACCCACAGAAGAGGCCCACAGTGATGACAGCAGCTCTGTCCAGCTGGATCTAGATGACCAGCACGGCCCATCTGGGACCTCGGGACAGTCGGTTCTCCTCACACTGGCACAAGCCACTACAGACCTTCCCCCCTCTGGAAACACCATCACAGAACCCACCCAGCGGGCCCATATCTCTGTCCCCAGGACACGTCAAGCAGCAGTGTGTCCACCACTACAGGGAACCCAGGCTAACCCACCACCCCAACAACACCAGGGACTTGGGGGCAGTGGCAGTGGGCACACGGTTCAGGGGACAGAGGCACAGGAACACAGGGGAACTGGGAGGGCTGCTGTGCGACAGCGGGAGGACAGGCCCAGTGAACCCACTCTCCACGAGGCCCTCTCCAACATCATGGGAGTCTACCACCATTACCAGGAGACGATGGCAACGGTACTGGCAAGTTCCAGGAGACCCAGCAGCTGCAGGAGGAACAGTGATTAGGCTTCAGGGAGGAACTCAAATCCATCAATTCCACCCTGGGCACCATTGTAGGGGTGCTGAAGGAACTCGTCAACACCAGGAGGGACACTGTGGCACTATAAGGGGCCCCTGACAGTAGCCTGGATGATGAACTGCCCACCACCTCCGCCGGGGCAGTAGACAAGAGGCACCGCCACAGGACCACCACACCAGCACCCCACCCCCTGCAGAGGGAGAACCACCCCACAAACGATCCCTGAGATCCAGGACAAAGACAGAGAACGATGCCAAGACCCCCGCCAAGAAATGAGACCACCCTGATTGTCATCCTTTTGTCCCACCTTGTCACCCTGTCCATTCTTAAACTGCCCCAGATTCACTTCCTATGCCCCTTTGGACAGTGCACCTGTGAGACTAATAGACTGGACTCTGCCATGGACATTTTTCCACCATCACCCCTCACCATGTTACAACCCCCTCCAATATTGAGCACTTAAATAAACACCCTTAAAGCACAAAACAATCAGGAGTCTGTCTGTGATTTCGAAATAGTGTATTAGCAATTACAGTGGCAAAATGCGCTTTCAAATGTAATGTCAACATACCTATGTCACATAGCTATAGTCCATGAGGAAACAAAGCAGATGTCACACAGTGGGACCCACATCTGTGAAATCGTAAGGGAAAGTGACAACTCAGTGACCATACACTGGGTGAAAATGACAGACAGTAGAGAGGTAGTACATTTAAATCAGATATAGCAGGCAGTGTTGTCTTCTTACCTTTGTCTCACTGGAAATATTGCAGGATCACTGTGTTCCTGTTGTCGATGTCCTCTTCTTCTGCTTCCTCGTCTTCACTGTCCACAGGGTCCACAGGTGCCACAAGACCTCCATCCGGACCATCCGCCTGCAGAAAAGGCACCTGTCATCGCAAAGCCAAGTTGTGAAGCATACAGCAGGCCACGATGATCTGGCATACCTTCTTTGGTGAGGAGAATAGGGAACCACCTGTCATATGGAGGCACCGGAACCTGGCCTTCAGGAGGCCGAAGGTCCGCTCTATAATCCTCCTAGTCTGCCAATGGGCTTCATTGTAGCGTTCCTCTGCCCTTGTCCTGGGATTCCTCACTGGGGTCAGTAGCCATGACAGGTTGGGGGTAACCAGAGTCACCTGCAAATGGCGAGGAACAAGTGTTAGACACACACAAACTCATAGGGACATCCACAGACCCAGACAACTATTCCCACTGTATTGGGTCCATGTGCTCACCTAATAGCCACACCCGGTGCCTCTGGAGTTGCCCCATCACATAAGGGATGCTGCTATTCCACAGGATGTAAGCGTCATGCACTGAGCCAGGGAATTTGGCATTAACATGGGAGATGTACTGGTCTGCCAAACACACCATCTGCACATTCATGGAATGGTAACTCTTCCGGTTTCTGTACACCTGTTCACTCCTGCGGGGGGTACCAAGGCCACATGTGTCCCATCAATGGCACCTATGATGTTGGGGATATGTCCCAGGGCATAGAAATCACCTTTCACTGTAGGTAAATCCTACACCTGAGGGAAAACAATGTAGCTCCGCATGTGTTTCAGCAGGGCAGACAACACTCTGGACAACACGTTGGAAAACATAGGCTGGGACATCCCTGATGCTGTGGACACTGTAGTTTGAAAGGACCCACTTGCTAGGAAATGGAGTACTGACAGCACCGGCACTTGAGGGGGGATTCCTGTGGGATGGCGGATAGCTGACATCAGGTCTGGCTCCAACTGGGCACACAGTTCATGGATTGTGGCACGATCAAGCCTGTAGTACATGCCCCAGTGGACGGTGCCTATGGAGGAGAACAGTGAGCAGAGAGTCAACCAACTCTGAGGTACGTAAACACAGCTTACTCTGAAAAAATTAGCAATTCGAAATTAGCCTGTATGAGTGTTTAGGCAACATATGTGTGATGCAGTAAAAAATAATGCCATGTGGGCCCATGATAGGCAGCTGCCTGACCTGTAAAGTGGGACAAAAGGATATGAGGTAACTGCGCTGGCGTTGTACATCGTCGCAGTAGGCAGTCGAAGACCGCGGCACAATACTGCATTGGTTAACATTGGACCCTTGGGTCCCAGGAGCCAATGACGATGTACGCCGGCGGTGACGGTACGCACCGTCGCGGACGTGACCGCAATTTTCTCTCTGTTTAATCACTTGATACCTGATCTTCGACAGGAGAGGACCTACACTGCAAGTGCTGCCGTGACCTCAGTCTGGAAGAGACAATGGCTCGTGTGTCTGGGGAAAGGGCCCCTGCCTTCAGCACGGAGGAGTTGGAGAAACTTGTGGATGGGGTCCTCCCCCGGTACACGCTACTCCATGGTCCTCCAGACAAACAGGTAAGTACACTGTGAGCATGCTGTATGGGCAATGCCTGTGTGGAGTGGGGTGGATGATAAGGGGGGGTGAGAATGAGGCGTGCATGAAAAGACGGTGAGTGCATGTGCATCATAGCAAGAGTAGGGATTCGGGCCAATGACTGTGACGGTGCAGGCGGTACTATCTTCTCCTTTTCCCCTGTACTATTCCTGTAGGCCAGCGCCCACCAGAAGAAGGACATTTGGCGTCCCATCGCCAAGGAAGTCCGGACACTGGGGTTCTACCACAGACGGAGCACCCACTGCCGGAAAAGATGGGAGGACATTCGCCACTGGAGCAAGAAGACGGCGGTGGCCCAGCTGGGGATGGCCTCCCAATGTAGGAGGGGTTCCCATCGCACCATGACCCCTCTGATGTTCAGGATCCTGGCGGTGGCGTACCCGGAGTTGGATGGGCACTTGAGGGCATCACAGCAGCAACAAGGGGGTGAGTACACTCTCATTCTGCTGTTTCAGCGCGCATTGTAGGTGTCTGGGTGAGGGAGGTAGGCTGTGGGTTCCCCTAGGCCAGGGCGAGTTTAGTAGGCAAGGACCCTACTTAAGGCAGGCCCTGTGGCACCCCACCTGTGTACAATGCCAACTACACCTAGTCAGGCTCCTGTGACATCCATGTGTGCAGAAATCGGCCATAGCCTTGTAACCCATGTCCCTGGGATTGAATAGTGGACTCCAAGTGCGCGGCGTAGTGCAGGGGGCTTCTGTGTCTGTCGTGTCTGCCAACTGTAGCGGTATTGCATGCCCTCAACATGTCTTTCTTCTGTCTCCCCCCCCCCCTTTTTGTGGTCTGCCTGTTCTTGTGTGCATTAGCATCATCAGGCGGAGGAGCAGTGGCACCGGAGCAGAAGGGAGCTGCATCCCACATGTCCCTGGAGGGCGAAACTACGGAGTCTGAATTCACCAGTGGGACGGAGGGCGAGGGGAACTCCACGGCGGGGACAGGAGCTGACACCAGTGATACGAACTCCTCCTCTGATGGGAGCTCCCTTGCAGTGGCGGGCCCATCTGTGCCCCCCGCATCTACAGGTACAGCCGCAACCCCCCCTACCAGCACCGCCCTCCCAGCAGCCCCTCAGCTTTTGCCCGTGCCCGCTCACCCAGAAGGGTGGGCATGACCTTCGCCCCAGGCACCTCAGGCCCTGCCCCAGTCACCCCTCCTGCCCTCAGTGAGGAGGCCATTGACCTCCTCAGGTCCCTCACTGTTGGGCAGTCTACCATTTTGAATGCCATCCAGGGTGTAGAGAGGCAGTTGCAACAAACCAATGCATACCTGGAGGGCATTCACTCTGGTCAGGCAGCCCTTCAGCGAGCATTTCAGACTCTGGCCTCAGCACTGATGGCAGCCATTGTCCCTGTATCTAGCCTCCCCCCTCCAACTTCCTCCACCCAGACCCACACCCCTGTACCTCAGCCTATCCCAAGAACACCATCAGACCAGCATGCACACACCTCAACACACAAGGGAAGCTCAGGCAAGCATAAGCACCACACATCCCACAGGCACTCACGCAAGCATCAGACCCATGCAGACACACCAACATCTACTGCCTCCACTGTGTCCCCCTCCTCCTCGTCTCCCTCCTCCCTCCCTGTCTCGTCTCCACTCACACCTGCATGCACTACATCCTCAGTCACTACGTCCATCACCAGCACACCCACCACCACACCCCGCTCACGTGCAGTCACCACCCCCACTACCATTCACACGTCCCCTGTGTCCTCTCCCAGTGTGTCTGTGAGGCCACCTCCCAAGGTACACAAACGCAGCCATCCACCCACCCAACAGCCATCCACCTCATAACAGCCTTCAGCCCATGCACCTTCAACCAAAGTCAGCAAACGTACACCTCCTACAACCACTACCTCTTCCTCCACTCCCAAACCCCCTCCAGCTACCCGTCCCAGTGTTTCGAAGAAACTTTTCCTGGCCAATCTTGACCTCTTACCCTCACCTCCCCCACCCCTTCAGTCTCCCAGGGCCCGACTCCCCAGGTCCCAACCTAGCACCTCAGCCACAACATCGTCGGGACCAGTGGTGCCAGTAGTCACCGGATTATGGAGTGCACCAGGCAGCAGGGCAGCCAGTGTGGCAAGGAGCCAGAGTACGGACAGTCTCCCACCTGTAAAGCATAAAAAGGAGAGGGGAAAGAAATCAGCCACCAAAGCCGCTCTTAGGGGTACAGTTGGGAGTGTGGAGACAGCTGCGACACCTTCCAAGCTGGGGAAGGGGCACATTAAAACCGGCAAGTCTGGGAAGATCAGGACGGCGGACAAGACCTCCAGCAGCAGCCCCGCTGCCCAGGACAAGACCTCCAGCATCCCGCTGCCCAAGACAGGACCGCCAGCAGCAGCCCCGCTGCGCAGGACAAGACTGCCAGCAGCCCGCTGCCCAAGACAAGACCGCCAGCAGCAGCCCCGCTGCCCAGGACAAGACCGCCAGCAGCCCCGCTGCCCAAGACAAGACTGCCAGCAGCCCCGCTGCCCAAGACAAGACCGCCAGCACCACCGCAGGACAGTGAGCGCCAATGATTACTACGCTACTGAGGCCGCCACGGGCAGGATGAAGCACTCTGGGCACCAAGCCCCCTCCAGAACCAGTGGAGAGTTACATCCACTACCTCTGTCCTTGGCAGGATGAAGCACTCTGGGCACCAAGCCCCCTCCAGAACCAGTGGAGACTGTTATCCACTTGAGGGACTGTGGCTTTGCACTCCCCAGGATTGAACAGTGGGCAACCCACCCACTGTTATCGACGTGGGAGGCTGTGGCTTTGCACTCCCCAGGATTGAACAGTGGGCAACCCACCCACCGGAGAGACTTGAGAGACTGTGGCTTTGCACTCCCCAGGATACATCAATGTGCATGGAGCCCCCTCATGGAGCTGGCGTCGTGCACTCATCCGGCTGAGGTGCCCCCCTCCCTTCCCCCTGAGGTGCCTGTTTTATTTCTATATGATGCCCCTGCAGTGTTCTCTCCGTCTTGTTCGGGTATTGAGTGTGGGCCTTGCCCATGCCTTTTGGGTCCAGTGGTCCACGGACTATGATGGTGGAATCCCTTGGACTTGTGTCTTGGTGTATATAATTGTTCATAGTGTAAATGTGTATATATGTAAATATTTTTGATTAGTGTATTTTAATATATTACATTTCCTTTTGTCCTTGCATTCTTCCAGGGGGCTTTGAGGGGTGTAACTGTGATGTATCAATATGTATTGGTGTAAGTGTTGTCGTGGGTGGGGGTGTTGCAAATTGCGTGTGTGTGTCACTGTTTTTTCCCTCCCCTGTGTCGTAGGTGCAGTACTCACTGTGGTCTTCGCCGCCGGCGTTCGTGCTCCTGGTAGAGGAGCAGGAAGATAAAGGCTGGGAGTATCTGAAGTTCCGGTTCCATGGCGTCCTGTTTCCTCGTGGGGTGTGTAGAGGTGAGTGTTTTCCCTTCGAAGTCCTGTTTCCGCCGTGTTTTTGTTCGCGGTGAATCCGCCACGGAAAAAGTGGCGGATTGGTGGCTTGTAATTCTGTGGGCGGTACATTGTCTTCCGCCTGCCTTTTGCCGGTTACCGACGTGGTGTTTGTTTGTACCGCCGTGGCGGTCGGAGTGTTAAAGTGGCTGTCTATGTTGACGGTTTCCGTCATGGTCGTAATTCCATTTTTTTTACAGCCGGCCTATTGGTGGTTTTACCGCCGCTTTAACACCAACCGCCAGGGTTGTAATGACCACCTTTGTCTTGTTTTATATAGATAAATATTGACTATTTTTCTAAAACTGGTGTGGTGTCCTTGTGTAGTGTTTTCACTTATTACTGTGTGTTATGTGCAAATGCTTTACACATTGCTTCAGAGATAAGCCTGACTGCTCGTGCCAAGCTACCAAGGGGGTGTGCAGGGGTTATCTAAGCGGGTATCTCCCTTATCCTGACTAGAGTGAGGGTCCCTACTTGGACAGGGTGCAAACCAACTGCCATCTAGAGACCCCATTTCTAACACTGCCCTTCAGGTTCCCCTGGGAAGACATCATCCCTCATACCTGAGCAACAGGCCTGTAATGTACATTAGCAGCTGTAGCGAAGCGTTCAGCAGTCAGCATACAGTCGTGGTCATCTGGCTGGAATCTCCCTCTAACGTGTATTGGACAGAGAAGTGTTTTTATAATAAAACAGCTGATGTTCTGAGAAAATATCCCTACTTAAGGATGTGTATGTTTCTATGAACACTAGAGTCAAAGCGTTACCACGTTTACCGGCAACCTATCTTACTGCAGCCTTGAGAAAAGCAGAGAGTGAAAGAAATGCCTTGTTTAAGAACGCAGTGCTAACCTAGGCACAGAACAGCTAGACAGAAATAAATAAAACAAGACCCAAATGTGGCTATTGTTAAAATAATAAACAACGCTGAATAAAATATATCTAGGTTAAAGAGCACAGCTGCAGGCCTAGTTTGCTAAACTAAATTGTGTGAAGCTACAACTAAAATGGCTACACAACAGCACAGTGGCCTAGATGCTTCACCCTGTAGATATGGAGCACTGACTGTGCCCCAATGCATACAAATATTTGACACATTGGTAGTGCAAGCTCCTTGTAAGTAAGCCCCATAGTGTTTTGGGCTTCAACCAGTTCATTGCTACACGTTATTATGCAATGTGGAGAGTGAAATGTATAAACTTTCCCCTCTTTTTGATTTTAGAGTGACAATCTCCGATACCCAAAAAGCCTGCTTGTGGCTTCTGTTTAGGTTTAGTGTTTTTGAATACTTTGTATCTGTGCACAATGTTTTTTCAGTAGGTAATCAACGTTGGGCAGTCCCATATCAGATGACATTATGTTACATCTGATTGCTTGCAATTGGGAAAACTGTGTGCTTTTTGTGGGGTCTATTTTGTGTAGCATTATTGTTGTTATGAACATCTTGTGAAGGGAGTTAAATTGAGGTAGCCTCAACCCTGCATTGCTAAATGCTTGATGTATGAGTATGACCTTCCTCCTCCATTTTACCAGCAAAGTGTGTTTCACAGTCTGTTTCCAATTTTTGCTGTGCTTTTAATCTGGTTTAGGGGCATCCATTTGGATGGATGTATATAATCCGGTTATGATTTCATGACGCTGGTTTGCAATGAGTATTTAAGACTGTTTCAGCCTTTCCGTGGCAAAGTTTCAAGAGTTTTCTTGGCTTTTCGGTTCGTACCAGTTTGCACCTATTAAATGCCCCAGAACATTTTAGGGCCCCATTTACAAGGCCTTTGCACCACTATTGCAATCATTTTTTTTGAGACAGAGGTGGCACTGAGCAGTCCTTTACACTGCTCCACATTTACAAACTGACACACTGGGCCCAATGCCTCAGTTTGTAAAGCCTTGGTCACATTATACATGCACCAGGTATAATGTATGCAAGGTAAGCATTCCAGGGCAAAACGACATGCAGAAATGATGCAGTGAAAGTTACAACATTTCACTGTTTCATTCTGCGACTTCACTTAGTCAAAAATGTAATGCCTGCTTAGAGCAGGCATTAAACTGATGCAGGACTTTTTCCTATGGGAGCCTTTCACACATTGCTGGAGTGGCATCATTTTTTTTTACGCAAGTCCAGCAATGTGTATCAGTTTAGCACCACAGATGCGTCAGATCTTCTGTCGCATCTGTTGAAACGTGTGCGATGGGACTCTGTATAGTAAATACAGCGCACCCATGGCGTCATTAGGGAATTATTTGGCAGTGCAAGAAATCTAACGCATCCGGACGATGTGTCAGTTTTTTGTAAATGAGGGCCTTATTTTTATGCTCTTCCTGTTCTCATGTATTACATTTCTTTCAAAGCGCCTCCCTCCCTATACTACTGTATGTTGGCTTTTCATATTTGGGTGCCCATCTCTTCGTTACCTTTTCAGCTTCTGACCAGTCAGGTTTGAAGTGGCTTACTGGGGTTTTCCTCTGGTAGCCCCAGCTGATTATGTATTTTCCTGCCTTGCTGCAAATCCATTCCAAAAAAAGTGTGACCTGGTCAGTGTTTCTCTCTCATTACCGTTCCTTTTTTCTCCTAGAAGCCTACTTTATGTGTTCAGGGACAGCAGGGACTTTTTTAGTGAGTATGCTCACCAACAAGCTGACAGTTCTCTTGAGAATACTCAACAACCTGACAGTTCTCTTGAGAAAACTCACCAGAGGGGAAACCGTCACATCTGAAACACACAAATGTTGCCATAGTTTGAAGATTCAATTCAACAAGTGCAAACTGAAGCATGCTTAGGCAGCCTGCATCCTATCCTGATTCATGTTTCCTACCAGATCTGTTGCACAGAGAATACTGCTTTGTAAATCTCCTGGGTTTACAGTTCCATCAACAGGTGTCAAACAGGCTTCAAATTGATGTAGTCTTGTTTGGTCAAGTACAGTAAGGACTTTCAGTTTTCTATGTAGGTCTGTGTATCAATTGTACTCCCTGGTGGACAAAGGTGGTGAGCTCCTCCTGCTCATCAGCACTCTGATATATGCCATATATGTCATGTTTTAGACCCCCCTGCAGCCAGAACAGTGAATTGCAATGCATTCTTTAGATCTGTTTGGAAATATTTCTCAACCACCATAATGTTGCAGAAGGTTCATAGAATTTCAATTTGAAGAGAGCGTGAATCTTCAATCTCACTCAGTAAGCAACATGTGCTTCAGCAAGACCAGTGACAAGTGACCTTTTGGAAGTTGTAGTGAAGAAGATCTTGTCAAAAACCACTGAGACAGGTTAGATGTATTCAACATCTACGCTGCCAGACAGAAATCTATGGCAAAGGTATGTATTTATACCACCCATATGGTAGATATCAGCCATTAGGAAACCCAAGGAAAGGGCAATAGAAGACCTACATAGATTGGTTTGGTTGCAGGGTTCCTGGCCACCAAAGTTATGTCTGTGACTTCATCAGGAAGGCAAAAGAGTCCTAGTTGGCACCGCCCTATCATCATGTGTGCCGCCACACCAATTGGGGATTTGCATAGGCTCTGACCATACTGCTGGAAAAACAGGTCCGCTCCATGTCGAAAAAATCTTGTCTGAATGCCAGCAGGCTGACTGACCAGAACATCTGGAGCCGAAACTGGGAAAACAAAAACCAACTGTGCTTGATTCTCCTGACTCTTGAGGACTTCTTTTGACACCAACTGGACTAGCAGAAATGCAAACAGCTGACCCTGAGACAAGTTGAACCTAAGCACATCCCGCAAGGAACTATTCAGAGGGAAGTGTATAGCACAAAATTAGGGACACTTTCTGTTTTGGGCCGTGGCAAAGAGATCCACAAATAGAAACTCCAATCTGGGGAAGATCATCGCAAACACTTTGGGTTGCAGCTCCCACTTGTGGTCATCCAGTGAGAGGTGACAGAGCATCTACCCTCACCCTGAGGGAGCATCTTGGCAACCTGGTACAGGGAAAAAGCCCAGTCACTACACACAGTTCCACTGGCAAATCGCTTCCCAACATAGGGTCTATGACCCAACACCATCCTGTTTGCTTATATAACAGTTGATAATTGTTTTGTCTGACAAAATATGGATGATGCAACCTAAGTTGGACGGGAGAAACTCCTTCATATCAAACCATCACAGCTACAGCCCAATTGACGGATACTTCTTACTGCAGATTCTTCACTTTTAGAATATCCCCAGGCAGAATACTGTATCCAGAAGATTTAAAACACCACTGATCCCTCTACGCAAGTAGTTGGAGTTGGAGTTGTTCAGCTCCACACTGACTTTGTTCCATCTGGAAAGTGGTGAGAGGACCAGCATATGAGTGCCAACTCTGCAAACTGCACGCTGGTATCTGTTCCTTTATTTCTGCACTTGTGTCCACCCCAATCTGGAGCTTGCTCTCAATTTTTCTTGACAGTTTACAAGCTTTTTGTACAATTCCTTTTTCTCAAAAACAAGTGTGCAAGTGTTTAAGCCTTGTTAGGACTGTAGAATGCAAATGTTTGTGACAGAACCACCAAAAATATTTATTTGGTGTTCTTCTTCAGGGCACGACTGCAAGCCCTGCAAAGAGTGCACCTTCATAAATCCGAAGGCAATTCGGGAACATGAAGCAAAACCGTACATTGACGAACACCATACAAAATAGCACAAGTCCTGCTACTGCTCAAAGTCGAACACAAACCCGCTTTGTGGCTGTTCCCATGCCAGGTCTTAATCTTGGTCCATGTCTTACAATAAGTAGAACAAGAAGCACTAAAAAGGCTAAGCCGGTTTCATACCAGTCCTGCCACTCTCTGCCTGAGAAGTTGTGAGGACAGGGAGCCTCTCGGTCACACTCTCAGTTCCCCCCTGAAGAGCCAATTATGTATCCGATCCCAATGCAACCCATGTTTTCCAGGCCATCAGCGACATCATAACAGACTGAGGCCTTAAAGAAGCCAATGTTGCATATCTTTGTCACCGTTCAGGCTCCCTTTGTTGCACCTTCAGGCTGCAAGGATCTGCAGAATTCTCTAGTTGAGTTACAGCTGGTGGATCTGTCCTTGGTGCTGTCTTTGCCATCTGAACCCAACTTAGGTTCTGCACTGGCTTCAGTGTCAACCACCACTCCAGCTCCAAAATCTACAATGGTCCCTTTGATATTGCACCAAAGGATGCTCTAATAGATTTGGCTAACTCCAAGACGAACTTATCTCGGTCTTGACCAAGACCATATCCGGAGTCTTTATGACGCACCCAGTCCCCATACAACCCGTTTCAGAAAGGGCAATACCTCTTATGCAGAGCTGCACCCCAGTGCTCCTCGAACTTTTAAGTTTTTACTTTGATCAGTCAGCCAGCCTTTGGAGATGATGATAGAGACAGCAAAGATGAGTTGTCCTTACACTCTGATGATGACACTTTTATATGAATTTAAAAGTGGCCGATGGGATGGGCACCTCCCCAGATACTGGACTGGTTTTCCCCTTGGACTACCTCAGAGCACATCACTTCTGTTGCTATGGCGATATGTGGTGCAGCTGAAGTATTAGACTTACAGCTTCTTTCTATGGAAGTCAAAACAAATGTTCTCGCTGAAATTCTGCAGCATGGGGAGCTTTCTCCAAAGCTCTCCTGCCATGCAGTGAGGCTCTGGTCGACACATTATTGGACACCAAGTCGGGAATTGTTCTTGCCGACTGTGAACCAGGAGGCAGCTAGACACCAAAGATTGATGCCAGGAGACCTTGTTTTTTAGCATACTACTCCATGCCAGAAAGTCTGATGGTTCAACCTTCCACCAGCAGGGTAAACCACAACCAAGTCTTTCCCTACGCCCCCCCACCAGACAGAGATTCAACAACAATTGAGGCATTTAGGAAACAAACATTTACATCAGCCAGCCTCGCCCTGTGGTCATTAATTACGAGCTGTCTGTTAGGCTAGTAGTCAGTGAGATCTTGCTGGTAGTCCCTCAAGAATTTTCTGGCCTCCATGGCTCAAACCATCCAGGACAGTCGGAATATGGCCAAATATGTGATAAGTTCCGGAATAGACACTGCTGACTGCTTTGGTAGAGCAGCTGGAACCAGCATAGTGCTGCAGCATCAAGCATGGATGAGATCCTCCAGCTTCTCCGGAGACGTGCAAGCATCACTCATGGACAAGCCTTTCAACTGATCTCAAATGTTCGGTGAAAAGGCTGATTTGGCCCTGAAACACTTTAAAGAGAGCCAAGTCATGGCCTGTCCTTTGGCCTTTCTAATTCTGATAGACAATTTCCTCAGCAGTCTCCCCTCTTTCAGGGATGCTCCCAAGGCACCAATGCCAAATGCCTTTGCAGCAAGCACCCTAGTCCCGTTGGGGTCAGGGCGGGGATTTAGCAAACAATGTCCAGGCCACCAGGGCAGAGAACGTCCCAGTCCACTGCCCCTGCAGCATCAACATCCAAGCCGCTTCAGTTTTCCCTTGGTGGCACACAACCAACCTGTGGGATCAGATATTTCCTTCAAGGGTGGCAAAATCTAACTCCCAAAAGGTGGGTACTTCAGATCCTTCAAGGTTACCATGCCCTGCCATTACTTTTTGGACCAACTGTTCACCTTGATCTAGGAGATGCAGGCAACTTTAGCTAACGGGACCATAGAGAGGGTTCTACCCCAGGAAATTGGGACTGGCTGTCACCCCTGTTATTTCCTCATACTGAAGAAGGATGGTGGCCTCCACCCTATATTACATCTCTTCCCTCTGAAAGCCTTTTTGCGAAAGGACAATTTCAAGATGCTCACATTGACCCAAGGTTCTGTCTGCCCTGGATTCCGGAGACTAGGCAGTGACTGTGAACCTGATGGATAACTACTTTCATGTATCAGTCCTGCAGTCCCACAGATGTGACTTGTGATTGAAGGTAGGTCAGGAGCTGTTCCAATTTGCCATAATTCCCTTCAGCCTCACCAGTGGCCCCTGGGTCTCATGGAGATTGGGGATTCCAGTTTTCCCTTATCTCAACGACTGGCTGTTAAAGGCAGGCTCATTACAATCAACCCTAGCCCGCACCCATATGACAGCGAACCTCCGTACTTAATATGGGGCTCACTTTCAAAGTGCTGATGTCACACTGACTCCTTCACAAAGGCTTCTTTTCAAAGAAGCCATTCTAGATACTATGCGGTTTCAAGTCTCCACTCCATCAAAAAGAATCTAGGACATTCAGGCTATGATCTTGATGTTTCCGCCTCAGTTCTGGGTCTAAGTGAGAGTAGCTCCGAGGCCTCTTGGCTTCCTGCATCCTGCCCATATAAGACTCTGTAGTGGAACCAGAAGTGTCAGTTGGTCAAGCATCATGGGAACCTTTTGGATTCCATCAAGACTTCAGAGGAGACTGTAAAGCATCTAAAGTGGTGGCTGCTCGACCACAATTGCACCAACGGCAGACTCCTCTCCCTGTCCCCTCAAAGGTGGGCCTCTAGGCCCTGTGCTAAAAGGCATTTTGTCTCTGGTGCTGACTGAAGTGTCAGGGCATTTTCATGGTTATTAACCAGCATGCAAGAACTTTGAATGCCAGGGTGGACGAGTTCAGCCTTTGGCACCCGATGGATCAAGAATGGCAGGTACATCTCGAGGTGGTACATGGCATCTTCCAGCAATGAGGAGTATCTTGGCTAGATATTTTTACCACTATTGAGACCACATAGTGTCAAAACTTTTACATGTGGAATATCCAAAACGGCCTGCTCTTGGAGACACATTATGGATAGAGTGGAGTATGGGACTCTTGTACGTTCTTCTGCCTCTGCCTCTCCTATCCCAAGTTCTGAATAAGATGCGGAATGACTGCACACAAATCATCCTAGTAGTCTAAAATTGGGAAAGAAGAGTGTGGTACCTGGAACTTTTGAGCATGAGCATTTATCCTCCGACCAGGCTACCACTTCGGTAGGATCTCCTGTGTCACAGCAGTGCTGCACCCAAACCTGCTCAATATGGACCTACATGCTCAACGATTGAGCAGGTGGCAGGTAACATTGTTCAATCTTCTTCCCGAAGTTGTGGAATTCATCCTTGCTGCCAGGCATCACTCTACAAAGTCTTCCCACACCAGGAGCTGGGATATGTTTGTGGCTTGGTGTGGGACCTGCAATTCAGACTTGTTGCAGGCCAAACTGTCAGTTGTCTTGTTGTTTGCTTTATCTCTGGCCCTGAAAGGACTTGCAGTGGAGAACACAGAAATTTAATTTTCAGCCCTTTTTACCTTTTTATGTTTGTCGGACCAACTGTCCTTGTTTAAATCACCTGTTGTGATGAGAGTTATCAAAGGTTTGATAGATATGTTTATCACTAAACTCTCTGATGCTACAGTAGGATCTCAATTTAGTCCTCACTTTCTTTATGTGCACCCACTTTGAACAGATGCACAGCTGTCCACTACATCTCCTGACTCTGAAGTCTGTGTTCCTGGTCACAATAACTTCAGCTTATCATAAGTGAACTTAAAGCTCTCTTGGTGCAGTCACCTGACACCACCCATTTGCCAGATAAAATGGTGTTAATGGACCAGGACGAACATTTAGCAAAGGTTGTATCTCTTTTACATTTCGAAAAAAGCTCATGTACGAACAGACGCCAACACCATGTTGATTAGAACCCTGGAAAATACTGAAAATAAGTTTGGACTAGTTTCTGAGGACACACTTGATCTATTGTATCCCTTGTTTGGCACCCGCGCGCTAGCCATTTCAAGCCACGACTGATGCGTGTATTGATTAACTGCCTCCAGAATTATTCAAAGATACCCCATATTGAAGTCAGCTGCAATTACAACAGGTGTCAGTTGAAACCATATAAGACAGTAATAGAACTCAGATCTTTGCAATCACGTTTTCTCAGAGAATCTTATTTGAGCACAGGGGCCCTTTTTTGTTTTGTTTCCAACATCTGTGTCCTGAAGATGGTCTTGTGGATGAAAACATTTTGAGATGTCACAACATCGCATCTCATTACATAACTCTGCCAGACCCCTCTGCTCCGCGCACCAGACCCTAGCAACCATCCCACGCATCCGGAAAACCACTGCCGGAGGAAGATCTTTCACCTAACTCGCAGCTAAGAGCTGGAACTACCTGCACACACACCTCAAACAAAGCCCATCACTCACCATCTTCAGGAAGAACCTCAAGACATGGCCTTATTCGAAGAGCCCAGACCCACCACCAGCACCTGGAGACCCTCACAGGTGAGTAGTATCACTTTACAAAAGCGGATTGATTGATTGCGACCGAAAAGTCGACTCATCACCCATCTTTCTGTAGAGCATTTACTTGGTTTTTCTGTTATGTTTATTCAACCTATAACCTGAGATAGACTTGAAAGCGCGTACTGAGTATGTTGACAGATGTCGATAAGAGTGCACTAAAACTGAAACAGACATTGTTAATGTTCTCGAAACATCTCTGTTGGATAACCATTATCATTTGTTTTTCGGATGTTCTGTTTTACTGTATTTATTGCTTGGTTTTCTATTTTGTTCTAAATGTAGATGTTTTAATAGAGATACCTGCAGTCGCAATTTGTTCTTTATAATACTTCATGATACTGGGTTTGAGTTCAAGTCAGGTGCAAGTTATATGCATCATTGAATAACTTCAAATCACAGTATGTTTTTATAATATTTCTTGTTGGAACTCTTACCTGTTTGAATTGACTTTTCATGTTGGGCAATCCATCACTTTCCCAACCGTCTTCGCTGTGCCTCTCCCCTTCGAGAGAGGAGGAGAGACCCCATGAGAGTGTTACGAGAGAGTGTTAAGCTTTTACATTGATCACACCAAAGACCATCAGAGGGATGGTCAGCTTTTTGTGGAGTTCTCTGGGGCAAAGAAAAGCAAGGCAGTGAAGAAAAAGAACTTGGATAAAGTGGTTAGTGATCTGCATTAAGATCTGTTTCTCATTGGCAAAGAAGCAACCTCCAGAATGAATGAAGACAGCTGCCACTGTGTTTACATGTGGAGTGCCTGTTCTTGATATCTGTCAGGCCGTGACATAGGGGCATCAGTGCACATGTTCACAAAGTACTCCTGCCCGTTTGTCCTGCATGACTTTTTGGAATGATCCATTCCACAAGCCTACCACCTTGCAAGGCATCTGTGAAGTGTCCATTGGAAGAACAAGTTGCTTACCTTCTGTAACACTCTTTCTGGTGGATATTATCTAACCACAGATTACTCACTGTCCTCCTACATCCTGGTTCTGGGAAATTCTCTCTTTTCCAATCTAAAAAGGTCCCAATTTCGGAATCTGCGCAAACATACCTCTGAGTACTATTGGGCTCCCCGTCTGTTGCCATGGACAGTCACGAAAGAAACTGACATCAGCACCCAGAGGTGCCACTCGTAAAAGGCTCTGTTTGTCACTTCCAGGACGAAACCAAATTAACATGCAGTTGCACACCACCACCTACCAGATTGCAGAAGCAATGCAATTTTAAAACCTCCAGATTGAGTCTGGTGCCTGGAGATATTCTGAAGGTGAGATATCTGAGGTTAGGTAAAGTATCCAGCAGAAAGAGTGTTGCTAAAGTTAATTTGTTCTTTACATGCAGATCTGACCAAAATATTGGAGGGATCCATCCACAAGTGGAGATCATTGATAAACAGAGTGGAAGATCTGCACCTGAGCCGTCAGACTCTTCTGATGTCTGAGCCAGTGAGACCTCGGTCACCACCAAAGGGTCCTCATTCATTGTCTAGTGTGAGGTACCAAAAAGATGTCCGTGGAATTATCATTTGAATATCCACAATCCTGAGGAGGAGAAAAAGCCTCCCTACGGATTATGTCCACTATTGCTGATATGAAACGTAGGCTCTCTGAACTAGAGAAATTGAATTTAGTAGACATAAGTCACCCAAGTCACAGACGAAAGTCATTGTCTGCTGACGGGGTCTTTAATTAGCACCAGGGAATATGCTTTCACAAACAAATGTGGAGCAGTCATCAGCAATGGAACCATGAAATTATTGGTGCTGGTATCTCTCTGTGAAACTCAGGTGACCTCTGCGGGCTGAAGAATCATAAAAAGGAAATAGGTGTCCTGAAGATTCAGGGACACCAACCAGTCTCACAAATTCAGAATCACTAGTGCTTGGATCAAGGACAGCATCTTGACCTTGACCACTTGAATTAAAAAATTCCAAGGGCGAAGAACCAGGATTGGTCTCACACTTTTGCCCTACTTGTGGATGAAGAACGAAAGGAATATCTTGTGTCTCTTTCTTTCAGAGGCACCATCACTGTGGCCCCTTCATTCAACTAGGCAAGTCTTTTAACCTCCAAAATTAAATTAAGGCATGCTCTACAGACACGTACTGGTGAAAGGAGGGAAACCTACAGGAAAGGACAAAAATGGTGGGGTGTTATCCTTGCGGATTACCTGAATGAAATAGTGACCTATCGTGATCACCTCAAAATTGGTTGAACAATGGGAAACCCTTCTCACAGGAAGATGATGCTGCAAGCTGGAGAAGTTAGAGAGATTTTAAGGCAGCGGAGGTGGCTGTTGGTTTTATCCCCTAGAACCACCTTTGCCTCTAAAATGACAGTACACCTGTTGGTGAGTGCGAACAGACCCACTACCCTGGAGAAGCCATGCAACATTAAATATTATTTGTGGAATAACCATACTGGGGAGGCTAGGCCAGTGTCAAAGCTATTGCACTCCTGTTTTTAAAGCGCTCCAAGGAGGGGTTGTTTTTGTCACCCAAACGCCGCTCTCCATTGAAGAACATATTCATTAATGTGGCTTCATCATCTCTGGAGAGCCCTCCATGGAATGCATGTAAGAGTATAGGTACAGCATCACAGTTTTGCCTATGGATCAAACAAATGTTGTCTGCAGAATACACTTTTTATTATGTGGTCCAGCAAGCTGATCACTATACATTTTACGGATTCCCACAATGGCTTAACAACGCAGCCCAAGAGGCAGGCTGCATTAGCAATGTTGAGGGCAGACTGCCAGAATCAGAGACCCTTTGATCCATACAGTCAAGCTTTGTTGATTCTCTATCGGAGGTACTGTGGGGATGATGTTCCAGTGACAAGTGAAGGAACAAAACAAGGAAGTGGAGGACCACTCAGAGCAGATCTTTGGTGTCTGGCTATGTGCCTTTGAAATATTGGGTGAGAGAAAGGGTTTCTCCCTTGCAGCCATGAAAGGATACAATACTGCCTCACTAAATCGAAGCAATAGCTCTGCCAATTAAAGTTCAAATATGTTAGTCAAAATGCTAGACTTTGGGGGTCATTCCGAACCCGGCGGTCCGGGGTCGGCGGGAGCACCGCCAACAGGCTGGCGGTGCCCCGCAGGGCATTCTGACCGCGGCGGTTTGGCCGCGGTCAGAAGTGGAAAACCGGCGGTCTCCCGCCGGTTTTCCGCTGCCCGACGGAATCCGGGATTCCGACACCCCATACCGCCATCCTGTTCCTGGCGGTTCGCCCGCCAGGAACAGGATGGCGGTATGGGGTGTCGTGGGGCCCCTGCAGTGCCCATGCCAATGGCATGGGCACTGCAGGGGCCCCCATAAGAGGGCCACACAAAGAATTTCAGTGTCTGCTGTGCAGACACTGAAATTCGCGATGGGTGCAACTGCACCCGTCGCACCTTCCCACTCCGCCGGCTCCATTCGGAGCCGGCTTCCTCGTGGGAAGGGGTTTCCCGCTGGGCTGGCGGGCGGCCTTCTGGCGGTCGCCCGCCAGCCCAGCAGGAAAACCAGAATGGCCTCCGCGGTCTTTTGACCGCGGAGCGGCCATTTGGCGGTTCCCGCCAGGCGGGCGGCTACCGCCACCCGCCAGCCTCAGAATGAGGCCCTTTATGCCCACAGTTACAACCTCCAAATACCATTAAAAAACTACAATCACTATTGGGTTTTCCAAATTTTGCCAGAACATACATTCCAGATTATGCATCACGCATCAAACCCTTATATGACTTGATACGTCCTGACTTTTCCAGTAAATTTTGGACAGTCAAACACACATGCATTCTCAGAGCTTTGCAAACAGACATGCTTGCAGCACAACACCTACACACAAGGGACAATATAAAACATCTGGTCATCATAGTAATTGCTGGTGCCATTGGTTTCACCTATGTAACATTCAATGAGGGTGAGACAGTCCCGATTGCATACAAATCACATTTGTATTCAGCAGCAGAACAACGCTTTGCTCCCACCAAGAAAATTCTCACTGCTGTTCAGATGACTGTCATTAAAGAAAGACCACTAGCCCAGTGGAAATGCATTATTGTTGTATCTCCGATCCCAGCCTTCGAGGCTGTTACCAAAGCCAGCGTTCCAAATGCTAAAGCATTACATCCACGTTCGATCCAATGGGCAATGTCTCTGACAGCCACTGATGTTGACTATATCTTTGACCCAAAGTTACAAACTCAAGAATTTTTGTAATATGAACTAGAATACCCAGTTCCGACAAATACATTGCCTATTGATCGATATCAAAGAGTCATGTACACTGATGGCTCAGAACAACCCGTAATAGGAAAAAAGCACCAATACTCCACTGCTTGCGCAGTTGTAAGCGGCTATATAGAGGGTAGCAAATTCTATCCACAACATACCCTAGGGGATTGCACTGCACAACTAGCAGAGCTAAAGGTTCTAGTGATGGCACTGGAACATACGGATCCTGCTCAGCTAAGACTGATTGTGATTCGTACTATTGCATCCAGTCCTTCAATGAATATCTGCATTACTGGCACTAGAATGGGTTCAGAGATTCCAAAGGTAACACCTCATACACAGACTCCTGTAGGGGAAAGTAGCAGATCTAAAAGAAATGCTACCAAATGTCCATGTTGTACATACACTTGGACAACAGCGCGTTGGAATAAACATTGCTGGAAATACACTGGCTGATGAAGCAGCCAAATCAGCCGTAGCTACGGCTTCTGTTGCTGCAGTAACTCGTTCTAGAACGAAACCAGATGATTAAATACTGGCTTCTGTGCAAGCCTCGGCTGATGGCAAACCTTTAGCTCAAAGATATCCCATTAAATATTCCTACCAGAAGGGAGGCTTCCTTGACACAGAAGTAAAAATACCAGGCATGGGATTTAGAGTGATTCCCAAAAAAAGACCAGAGTTGATCAAAGTAGCGCATGAGGGAGTTGCCTCTGCCCATGCTGGTGTGGTGGCTACAATATCATTATTGTAGGCTCATTATTGGTGGCCAGGGCTTTACAAACAGACCAAGCAGATTGTACTTTGTTGTGACATCTGCCAACAAATTAAAGGGTCCACTGTCAAACACCCACCGCAGACACCCCTCCTAATTTCAAACAAACCATTACAATGTGTGTTCTTGGAACATTGCGGTCCCTTGACACCTGACAGTGCATACAAATACATTTTAGACGCTGTTGACTCCTGCTCCAGATTTCTATGGATGTGGCCACAATGCTTGGCTGACGCTCAGACTGTTATTAAGGATTTGAAAGTCTTTATTGGCACGTATGCAGTTGCGAGTTTCCACTCGGACCAGGGCCCTGCTTTCACCTCAAGGGCATTCGGGGACACCATGGCTTTGTTAGGGGTCCAAATCCATTACTCGTCTCCATTTCATCCCGAGGGAAATAGTGTCGTGGAGCGACGAAACTGAGATTTAAAGCAATCCTCAACTGCCACAGTATTAGGCACGGGTCATAGTTGGCTTAATCACCTGTACGGAGTCCAGAGAGTACTTAATAATCTGCCTAGAAGGTCCCTGGGGGGTTGCACTTCATACAAGAGCCTGTTTGGAACTCAACTGTTTGTTCCAGATCTTCGATGTTCCTGGTGTGGAGGCGTTAGAAACACCTTTTGACGGAAATGAACGTGTCACTGTCTTGCAGGAATTACAACAGTTCCGTGAAGACAACGCTTCTGCCAGTGCAGCCTCCTTAGGAATTAAGGATGTACCAATAACATCTACTGGCTGGATTCCAAAGGTTGGGGATCTAGTATGTGAAAAAGTTGCTAGGTCAGCAGAGACTTGTCTTTCGTGAACATTTCCGCTGTACCAATTCCTGATGGGATTGTTTGGGATAAAGTCACATTTGATATATATGGCCCGACGGAGGTCATTCAATTACCATATGTGTTTATACTTTCTAAAAATTATGTATTAATACCCAGAGTTGTTTCTGATGACTGGGATGTGAAAACAGTTGATTTTCTGATGACTGAATTGCAGTATTTTACTATATTTGAAAGTGAGGATGTTTATCAATCCAAAGAAAATTATGGAGATATGTTGTGTTGTAATTATTATGGACACCATTTCATTCACAGAGCCAGTACCCCAAAGACTATTTTTAATTACACACAAGGGGAAAATTGTTCAACTCCACCGCGAGGGAGTTCTAAAACATATTCTGAAAAATGGGCGTATTTTTCTGGGCACAATGTCGGAAATGCTGAGTCATATTATTTGCCATTGGCATTGATGGAAAATGTACATATATTATTGACAGATACAAAATGTATTTATTCAGATTCCTTTGTTTCCCGGTTAGCTATAGAAGGCTATGAATATTGGTTGAAGTCGATTGACTTAAAAAGTATGTGAGGAACAAAAAACTGGCAAATAAGGGGAAAGAAAGCTTTTTTAGAGCATGCCTGATACCTGTTCAAATGATATTTTTAAATGAAACTGTACAACAGACAAGTTGTTTAGGCTTAGCAAAAATTAAGGATTTGAATGTGCCCAGTATTCCTGCCCCTGCAAAGTTTTACCAATTGCAAAAGTATTTAAATGCAACTGAAGATCAGCTTGATGAATGGGTCCAAAATGGCACATTTTATGCTTCACTTTCATGTTCTGATGGCTGATTATTGTGGCCAATAGATACCAATGTTTTGTAAACTCCACGGGGTTTTTAAAACAAGTAGGCCTGACCCTCGCTATGTGTCATCTGAACACGCGGGTATAGTGACAACATACAGTGCAGTTAAACTATGCCAGCAATGGTTGAACAGTTCCTCACTAGATGCTGTTAAAGAACACCTCAGTCTCCTGTCTAACGATACTGACTTACAGGATTTCCTGTTAGGCCCCAGAACACAAAGCAGAAAGTGCTTCTTATATGCAGTCTATAATGAAATTCGGAAGCTTTCTCAACAAGAATCTGCTGCCCAGTTAAGGCAAATAGATCAGGAAAACTTACAGAACGCATTAGCTGTTGTAGATAATGAGATTAATTCCCTGTCCGACTTGATATACACCGTAAACAATATTGTTTCTTCTGCAATAGACATAGTACAGAGTGACATGTCCTCCTTCCATCATGGACAAAGTCAATTAAGATTCATTATGCAGTTAGGTTGGACACTACAAACACTGAAGGCAGATCGTTTTCCCTGGCAACACGTTAGCGTGAGGGACATATATTCCACATTTAATTTAACGCGACAACAACAGCTAATGGCTAAAAAAGAAGCAACTTATATCATGTTAAATATTGAGAAATTAGAAAAGTTGCCTTTTACTGTGGCTGATATACCATCTGCTGAGTGATTAATACACGGGGCCATCAAGCTGCCTATTTCAACACTTAAATTCACATCCTGCTTAACACTCATTCCAGTGGGCTGATATGAAAGGCTAGGAGATAGTTACATCCATGAGGTATAGGAACTACCCTTCCCGTACAAATGTCTCAGTGGCATTGAAGAGGTCTTTCTTAGCGGTAGTGAATGCAAGACTTCTGTCAGCCATTCAATGGTTTGTAAACAGCTGTCCTTGCGTGCAACTCTCTGGCAGCGAACTTGGCTTGTTATCTGAAGGGAGTCCCAGTCCCCTTGATTAGACCTGCATTCCAGGTGTTCTCAAATGGCAGCTGTGTGCTCCTTAATAGCGAGAGCTGTTGTGGGATGTGAGCCGGAATAGTTTACATTGTTTCGGTCTCCAAAATTATTACATGCTGCAGGAATGTACTTTTTCCTCCTATACAACAGAGGGAAGTACCTGAGATTTGGCCCCATATTGCTACTTCAAATGTGAATTTTGACAAGTTGAGCAGACTCAAGGCTTTATTGTTTCAAAAACATGTGGCGCTTACATCTGCATGCAAGACCTACACGCTTCAGGTTGTGAGGTCATCCGCAGAAACACAGTCCCTTTTAAGTACTAACTTTCCGAGACACTTTGGTGAGCTCATGGGACAGATATTTAATGCATCCAGTACTACTGGAATTGCAAATTTCTTTAAGGCTGTTGATTCTGGTTTCATTTACACCCTCTCCTTTTAATACCTTCAGCTATCCACTCAATATTCTCCAGTATTTTTGGAGGATTTCCGATAACTTTGGTTAGAATAGGTGGCGTCTTCTATTGCTACTTTTTCTATGCAATGGCTGTCCCTTTACAACAAGGAGGACTGAAAGCGCTTCATGAACGCATGATGCAGTACTTTGGAGCACCACTCCTGGAATGATTGGCGTGTCACTGGTCTCTGTCATTTAGACCGGTTTTGCATTGTGTGCGGCCTGTGTTTCGGTGCCTCTGGTGCATTTTTGAATTTGCACCGAATGTCTGTCTTTCTATACAGCGCTTGCTTTCATTGGACGCTGATCTGTTGATGTTCTTGCTGAGGGTTCATTACCAGACATGCAAATTGAGGATAGTTTGCTACGGGAAGCTGTTTATGAGTTGCCCTTTGTGGATCATGCAGATCTAAACTCACTGTTGGGCACACCACGGAATGCTGCTGCCTCAGCTGGAGCTTAGGCTTTGGAACACAATTGCTCCTTGGTTTTCCTTGGCGATTAACTTCCTACTTTACTACCTGCTGAAGTGGACGATTTCCTGTCCTCAATTATCCCAGATTCAATTGGCGACTTTAAAAATGACTCTGACTTTTGAAATTTGGTTTTTTTGGCACCACAATTAACATTTTAAATTGCCATTTTATTACATGCTCAAGTGTCTTTTGACACTCCCATATATATGCCTTAGGATGCACTTTAGTAGCTTTTACATATAATTAGGCTTTGAATCACCTTTGAACCGGCAAGGGGAGGGTGTTATAGCTTTATACACATTATTTTAGCAAACTAGGCTTGCCGTTGTGCACTTTAACCTAGATATGTTTTTATTCTAGCTTCATTATATTGTTTTAACAATAGCCACATTTGCGTTCTTGTTTTATTTTCTCTATCTAGCTGTTCTTAGCCTAGGTCAGCACTGTGTTCTTAAACAAGACATTTCTTTCACTCTGTGCTTTTCTCAAGCTGCAGTAAGATAGGTTGCCACAAAAGTGGTATGCGTTGTCTCCAATATTCACAGAAACATACACACTCTTTAGTGTGGATCCTTTCTTGGAACATCAGATGTTTTATTATAGAAACACTACTTTGACCCATGTATGTTGGAGGGAGATTCCAGCCATATTACCACGACTGTATGCTGATTGCTGATTTCTTTGCTGCAGCTACTTATGTAGACTACAGGCCTCTAGCTCAGGTATGAGGGATGATGTCTTCCCAGTGGAAAAATGAAGGGCAGAATTAGAGCTTAACTTGCTGTGCTCTAACATACCCTAGGTAGGAACTATCTTTGCAAACCCTAGTGACAATATGGTAGCGTTATTTTTGTATTTTACTCTCCTTGTCACCATTTTAATCCTGTTGTGCTTCATCATTCTAGTTATTGCAATGCATGCTTTATTATCTAAGATGCAGTTACATCAATTAAATCTTATTGAACTTTACTCTGCCTCTGATTGTCCTTGCACGTGAGACTAATGTAACTGAGGGAAATGGATGAGATCTGATTAACCATGATTCCTCTGAGGAGTCATTTATGTCATGCGCCCGGTTGCCCTAATCATCCCTGCTCTCGGGTGGAGACAAGGCACTGATAGTTAACCGGAACAAACCCGATTAGGCCGACAGGCGTCACATGGTGCAAGGATCAGACTCAGTCTCCACCAGTACAGGTGATTCTGCCGCCCGAATCCAGTAGTCTCATTAGGATAATGAGAACCTACACGACAAAACAACATGTAAATCCAGCCCCCAGCACTCCATCCTGCAAAGCACAGCCTCCTGTGTAGTTCTCCTGCAGTGTGCGATCCTCTTTTGTAGTGCTGCATGGGCTTCTGCTGCGACTCCTGTGTTCCCATCCTGTGGGACTCCTGTGGGTGCTGCCTCTGCTCCTGTGGACTCTCTGTGATGCTGAGAGTCCCCTGTGAATCCTCCTCCTGGGTTGAGTCCTATGGGCCTTGCTGGTGCTCGGCAGCACCTATTTTCTACTACCCGCAAGTGTGCCTTTGCCAATGCTTGTTGGTGGAATTCCTGCACCAGCACCCTTCTGCAATCTCCCTTCCAGCATGGGGCTTTATCTGCATCCATCAGGAACTCTTCTCAGGCTCCAGGGCTGCAATGCTGACCTATTCTCCATCACCGCTGACCAACTCCTGTATCCACAGCTGGGTAGGTAGTAGCTCCAACTCCCCCTGGACTCCACTGTGACTCTTGGACTTGGTCCCATCTCTCCACAGGTCTTCTTTCTTCAGGAATCCACCACTGTTTTTTTTGCAGTCTTGTCTGAGTGTCTTCTTTTTCTTCTTTTACTCCTTTCGGGTGGTTTGGGGAAAATCCAGTGTTTTACTCCTGCATTCCTGGTCGCTGGGGGTACTGTGTTACTTACCTCTGTTGTTTGCAAGTACTCCCAGCTCCACTCTACACATTTTACTTGTCTAGGTTGGGGTACCTTTTTCTCATTCCAATTTTTTAGTATATGGTTTGTGCTTCCCCTAAGGTCACTATTGGTTATTGCTATTTGCACTGTTTTCTAACCTTTTCTATGCATGTTTCTGATTACTAGTGTATATATTTAGTGTATTACTTACCTCCTAAGGGTGGGTTACCTGTCGAGTATTTTGTGGTAATTTGCGCCAAAAATAAAGTACCTTTATTTTTGTACAACTCCGTGTTTTCTTTCATGTGTGTGAGTGCTGTGTGACTACAGTGGTATTGCATGAGATTTGCTTGTCTCCTAGATAAGCCTTGGCTGCTCATCCACAGCTACCACTAGAGAGCCTGGCTTCTAGACACTGCCTACACTTCACTAAGAGGGGATACCGGGACCTGGTAAAAGGTGTAAGTACCATAGATACCCACCACACACCAGACAAGCTTCCTACACAGCCTTAGCCCTGATGAAATGGACGCTCAGACTTTTAGGGTGCTGCTGCTTTGCCAGTGTGTATCAAATCCTAATGCAGAGGACTATCCAACTTGGTAAGGTTGTCTTCTGCACTACCTTCCCTTTCTTTGCTCCAGAGCCAGAAACAGTTGATCGTTCACTCAATAGCACAATCAATGTAAAAGTTTTAAGCCCTTATGTGGTCCAGCCCCTGGAGCCTCTTATACTCTTTTGATGGATGATGTGGAGCTAGGAGAATGATGAATTGCCCAACATGGAAAGGAGTGATGAACGTTTGTAAGAATGCCATCTCAGTCTATGTGGTGTAGGGTAGTTGCACTGAAAGTACCTGAAGTTCATTCACATGACGAGCTGACTTAATCACTATATGGAGATGGAATGAGCAACTGTACACTGGCTCGAAAGGCATTCACATGAGAAATAGCAAGACAAACTTCAGGTTTTCTCTGTGACATTACCAATGGTTTGGAAAGGAACAAATATGTCAAACATGTTGGTTTGGCAAACGCAGAATGGCCGAGAGGGCATACAAATGTCTTTTGATGGTGCCTGCTGCAAGGCTTTGCTGGGTCTAAGATAAAACAAACAACAGGACGTCCAACAGCTCTGCTTGTAAAGGGTCAGTATTGCAAACACTAAACCAGGCCTCAAATTTGTCACATCACCCGCTATAAATGGATTATGTGGAAAGGGCCTTGCAGCAAGAAGGGATCCACTAAATGTGGCAGATCAAATAAAATCAGTTGTCGCCACTCAGTCCTCACAAATGGAGGCATATATTGTGCTGATTTGGCTAGAGGACCCAATCTTGGTGCTGAGACAGAAGGTCCTCACAAAGTAGCAACCAGATTGGACAAAATCACAAATAGAGGGCCAGGGACTGTTTAGAGACTACACAAGTACTTCCTCCTAACTGGAATATACAACCATCAAGGCACTTGAGGTCTAAAATATATAGTTGGCAAATTATTGAAAGTAAAAGCAATCCATTAATTCACAAACTATATATTTTTAGAACTTGAGTACCATTGAAGTTGTATAACCTACATATGCAGACATATACTTATGCCCTGAAGGTCTGGGTATTAAACTCTCCTGGTCCAATGCAGAGCTACTAGGATGACGTGGGCCCACTCGTTCCTGGTCTTTTTGTCAGGACTTTGGGCAGGAGAGGCCGGGAAGGTGTACAGGAGTGCTGTGTTCCATTCCAGCCGGAGTGCATCTCATCACAAGTGTCCTTACAGAAACTCCAATGAGCAAAACGCTTAATAATGCATAGCCTGGATGGCGGCTAAAACATCTGTTGGAAGACACCCTGTGACATCTCACAATGTAGATGCCACTCGTGACCTGCCAGTCACTGCCTGCTCAGTTTGTCCACTCTGACATTAAGGGACCCTGCTAGATGGTTTGCAATCACGAAAATGCCCTGGCTCTCCAACCACCAACAGAAGGGTGATGTCTCCTGACAAAGTATCCAGACCACCCTCCATCTTGCTTGTTGCACCAACACATAATGATGGTATCGTACAGGGGAACCCGCATCAACCTACCCTTGAGGATTAGTGTGAAGGCCTTTAAAACCACACAAATGGTGTACTACTACATTAGACTGATGGGGAGCAAGCACTCGCTGGAGACCAGAGTCACCTGTTCTCCATGTCACCCAGATCGCCTCTACAGCTCAGCAGGGATGTATCTGTCACCATGGTCTTTGCCGGGTTAGGAAGGGAGAGGAACCCTGCCATTAGAGAAATTGCTTTTGAGAAGACACCACTGCAGATCTTGAGCTGACCCCTCTGAGGGCACTGGATGGCACTTATCAGACTGCACTGATGCTGGACCCATTGCAACTTCAAATTCCATTGAAGAGCCCAAATGTTGCACCTGGTATAGCTGATGAGGAGATAGCATGCAGTTAAGAGGCCAAGAAGCCTCAGAGCTGCTCTTACCATGTTCTAAGACCAAGCCTGAAACATCAGGAATGTACTGGACTTGTTGCGGCAGAGGGAAATCTTGAATTCCACTGTGTCCAAGATAGTCTCAATGAATGGAAGCCTATGTGAAGGAGTCACTTGAGACTTTAGCTTGTTGACAATGAACACCAACAAAGTTATGAGGTTTGCTGACATCCAGAGGTAGTCCACGACTGACTGTGGTGAGCCCACCTTCTACAGACCGTCGTCTACATATGAGAATACTGTTATCCCCAACATCCAAAGATGGGCAGCGACCTCCACCATCCCTTTCGTAAACACCCAATGGGCGCTGGTGAACTTGAAGGGAGCACAGCAAACTGCCCCTAATGTACTTTGAACTGCAGATAACATCTGTGGTACTGTAGGAGGGGTATACGAAAATATGCATCCTGTAGTTCCAAGGACATCATCCAGTCAACCAAGTCCAGAGTAGACAGGATCTTGGCCAGCGTAAGTATTGTGGATTTGTCATGCCACAAGAAGACATTTAGGGGGTCATTCCTACCCTGGCGGTCCGAGACCGCCAGGGTAGGGGACCGCGGATGCACCGCCAACAGGCTGGCGGTGCATCCAGGCCCATTCTGACCGCGGCGGTAAAGCCGCGGTCAGAAAAGGGAAACCGGCGGTTTCCCGCCGGTTTTCCCCTGGGCTGCAGAATCCTCCACGGCGGCGCTGCAGGCAGCGCCGCCATGGGGATTCTGACCCCCTTCCCGCCCGCCAAACTAGGAATCAGCCCCTTAGTGACTGAGGGGCTGATTCCTAGTTTGGCGGGCGGCGGAACCGCCAGAAGACCGTACCGCGGTCAAAAGACAGCAGCGGTCATTCTGGCTTTCCCGCTGGGCGGGCGGGCGACCGCCAAAAGAAAGCGGGAAAGCCACAGCAACGATGAAGCCGGCTCCGAATGGAGCCGGCGGAGTTGCTTTTGTGCGACGGGTGCAGTTGCACCCGTCGCGATTTCCAGTGTCTGCTATGCAGACACTGGAAATCAATGTGGGGCCCTGTTAGGGGGCCCCTGCAGTGCCCATGCCATTGGCATGGGCACTGCAGGGGCCCCCAGGGGCCCCACGACACCCGTTCCCGCCAGCCTGGTTCTGGCGGTCAAAACCGCCAGAACCAGGCTGGCGGGAAGGGGGTCAGAATACCCATGGCGGCGCTGCCTGCAGCGCCGCCATGGAGGATTCTGCAGCCCAGGGGAAAACCGGCGGGAAACCGCCGGTTTCCCTTTTCTGACCGCGGCTTTACCGCCGCGGTCAGAATGGGCCTGGATGCACCGCCAGCCTGTTGGCGGTGCATCCGCGGTCCCCTACCCTGGCGGTCTCGGACCGCCAGGGTAGGAATGACCCCCTGAATGTCTAGAACAGGCCTGAGGCCACAGTAGTGATGAAATAGTGGCAATAACAACCCTCTTCACTTTCCAATGCACCATCTCGATAGCACCCTTGGAGAGCAACTACTGCACTTTTCCATTTCGATTGCACACTTGGAGAGCAACAACTGCACCTTCTGTAACACAATGGCTAGGTGCTCAACAAAAAATTGCCCTAGTGTGGGAGGATTAGTGGGTGAGGTGAAGTGAAAAAGGACATTTTGAACGATTAGTAAAAAAAATCTGTTGGAGGTGATGGATCGCCAGCCTCGGAGGGAATGTTCCTGCCCTCTATTGGTTGTGTAAGCATCATTAAGGGCAAAATAAAGTGATTTGGTGGCCACTGTAGGAGGATAAGAGGAATTGAAGGACTGAGGTGTCTTCTGCATCACTGGTTAGAATGACTGGATTGGTCTATCTGCCAGCCCCATGGAAAGGCCTCTAAACCTTCCGCATTGATGTGGAAACTGGCAGGAGTCAGCATGCCCAAGGAGTATGTCAGTAACAATAACAATCAAAATTATTATTTACACATTCATACCTATGTATTTCCTGTGAATAAATCAGTGTTACAACAAATCAACAAATTTATTAATTTCATTTGGAGAATCACCCATTTCATTACAAGACTGGAGGCTATATTATGAATGTTGAAAGCTCTTCAACACAACATTTGCTAAATGCTTTTACTTGTTTAAAGTAATGCTTTGCAAAAGTTCCTGCATTTGACTAGCTTGCTGCTTTCTTAATCCCTTTCAACCTCCCACCTGAAAAAAAAAGCATTTCTTGTCATTGCACCTCTTAGTGAACGTGACTTAAACTTTTCCACATCTATTGCTTGTTCCATCATCCATTTAATCAACCTGGAAATGGTAGAAGTACTCATGGCACCATACGTCTTAACATAAGATATCAACAACTGTGTTTCACCATCTCTTCTGTGTTTCACGACTCTGTTTTTATAAACTGACAAACATTTCACCACACATAACTTTAAATAGTCTGGAAAACCTGGTTAAGTATTGACTTAGACCTTGTTTTTCTTCTTTTCCAAAACACAAAAATACCCCTTCCGTACTATAAATTTTACTACTTATCTCCAAAGCTTTTACATCTGAATGTATTCATACCTAGCTCTACGAGGTCTTCACAATCTCATACTCTTTAAAATTCTACATACCATAGCATAACGTCCCACTGATCTGCCATCAACATGAATATGTCCAGCTGAAATTGCTGACCTCTACCAAATTCATTGTTCTATAACTGAGGTCTTGCCCTAACTGTTCGACAGGAAAAGTAACTATTTATATTTAAGAAGCCTCCACAGGATTCAAACTCATCTCCATGCACAAACAATCACAAATTCTCCATATTCTTTTATACCTTTGTCATGTTCCAGGGGCCTAAGACTCCTTGAGCAATTCAACAGCACTGTCCAAAGTCCTTTGAAACATTCAGATCTCCTGACACTTTCCAAAGAAGAAGGTTCAATACCTTGCACTGTACTAAAGGATGTTCTTCACCTTTCGCCTGCAATCATTCTCTTGCGGGAATCAAAAAAGGAATTTCGCAAGTCCATTCCATCACTGTTGGCAACAACACTTGAGATGCCCATAAAGAGGTCACCAACTGACACCTCTCCGATCTTAACTTTAGAAGAAGCCTCTAAATCATTGCAAAAGTGAATGCAAATGCGCTCATTCCTATCCAGATCTGCTGAAATGCATCCACTGCAGATGCTCCTAGATGTGGCATCCAACTGAAATCTCTATATTTGAAAAGGTAATCTGCTTGCAAAAAGATCCGCTTTCAGGTGCCCTCAATTCTCCTTTTTTTTTTTTTTAAATATACTTCATCCAGCTTCCAATCATTGAAAACGTTCATGTTCTGTGAATTCCAATCTGCTATTGTATTCAATTGCCCTGGTAAGTATTCTGCATTCACACTTATCTCATGTTCCAAGCAAAAAAATCAAAGCTATTTTGTCGCTAGTTTTGATAAACCATCCCTCCTAATTGACTGATATATGCCAAAACCAACACATTGTCCATCCTCATCAAAACTATCTGACCACTCAAAGTCTGTTTTAAGCTTCTCAGGCATATAAGCCCGCTGTCAACTCTATGCATTTTAAGAGTTGCCTCCTCTTCTTGTCTGACCACATTCCACTTGTCTGTTGTTCTCCAAACCAGAGCCCCCCAAACATGCAAACTGGCATCTGTTTCCAAAACAAAATCTGATACACAAACATTCCATGCCTCCATATTGTTCAACCACCAATTTATTTCCTTTTTCGCTTCTTGATTCAGCACTATCTTATTGCCATCCAACTGAACCTGTCTCAAAGCTTCCTCTTTAACTCTCTGAAATGCACGATAATGCAAAGGCTCTGGAAATATTGCTTGGATTGAGGAAGATAACAACCCTATCATCCATGCTAAGTCCCTTATAGTCAACATGTTTTTCTTTAAAACATGCACTAACTCTTACCTGATTATTCTCACTTTCCTCTCTAGTAGCTGTAACACAACCTTGATAGAGTCCATCTGAAAACCTAAAACCTCTGTCTTTTGTAGGTGATATTATTGACTTCTGATTTATCAAGGAACCCAATTTTTCCAATATTTACTGATTTCTCGATTCTTTCAAATCCTGAGGCATTTTCAATGTCATCCAAATACTATTAGTCAAATACCTCTCTCTCTCTCTCTCTCTCTCTCTCAAGTGAGACAACACCACTCTCATCACATTGATGAAACACCATGGTTCAGAGGACAGACCAAAAGGTACGCACTGAAACTGAAACAACTGCTTCGTCCCATTCGAGCTGCAAGTACCTCTGACTTCTTTCTTCCACTGGAATAGTAAAAGAACATTGAATTTCAGTAAGCAATTGTTTCTTAACAACATGTCCCTCAGTAAATGGATCCCTTCCATTTTGAAATGTCTTTAAAATAAGTACTTTTGTCTCTATTAAAAAGAGAGTGCGCATATCCTTTCTGATACTTTCTGCTACCCCTCATATTGCACGTTTTTGTAACATGGAATCTACTTCTGAATTCACTACTAGTTTTTGTACCTCTTTTAAACATATTTCCACTGATGTTATTATCTGCTCTGGTTATTCCACAAACTCTATTTCATGTCTTTGTATTGTATTGTGTTATAGGTAAGTCTCAGTAAACACAGTATAATTACAGAATTGAGCCTCAAACAAATATTATTGTGTACTAAATATATATTTTAAAAACGTACTAAAAATAACGTTTTAGTGAATACCCATGTCAGTCTATAAATTAGAAGCCTAACATGCATACAGCTCATTATTAATAACAAACACACTTCAAGTTTAACACTTCACGCATAGTACTTATCTTATCAGGAGCAGCATTTGAAAGAGGAAGAGTGTTGTATGAGGGGGAATATTTATGGACTAAGGAGTTTTAATTCTAGATAGTGTTTTTATTGTTTGTAAGTTCTTTAAAGGTGCTGCAGGAGTGACAACTAAAAGGTTAATGCATAATGGTAGACTCCAGTCTAGTAATGAAACCCTATGGAACACATTCATATGTGTTGCCAAAAGACAGCACTTCTACGGACTGTCCTCACCAGGCAATCCATTGTGTCCAGACTTGAATGAATCTGGGTGTGTTTTGCCCATCATGGATTGTCTAGGCCAAAGAGGCACTAAGATCTGCTGTGACTTTGAGCGAGAAGCTGCCGCCCATGTCCCAAAGGGTATGTGTGTAATGGCCCAGCAAAATAACTGCATTTATGGAGCGCAGTGCTTGACTGTTGGAAGAAAACATGTGCTTACCAAAAGCATCAATCCTCTTGGACTTCCTATTCGCAGGAATTGTTGGGAATGAGCTAGGATTCACATTATTGGCTAAAGTCTGTACAAAAAACTCTTTGGAGTGAGATGCTTGGTGAGCACATCTGGGTCACAAGGCATTGGTCTGTAACATCTGGTCACCTAGCTATTGAGGGTGGGCAAGAACAAGGCGTGGCCAAGTGACCATCAAAGTAAAGGTGTCATTAAAGGGAAGCATATGTTCAGAAGTAGGTTGCCCAGACTGCAAAATCTCCATTAGAACTTTTGTTTTTATCTGAACTGATGGTAAGTGCATTTCTAGTGCCTCAGCTGCCCTCTAGCCCTCCAAAGCACCACTGCAAATTAGATACTCTCTTCCATTCATGGCCCTAGTGGAAAGTCAAGCTCTGTCTTAGGTGTGGTGTAAAGTCAACAAGCATTCTGGCGAATACTGTAATGTGACAAACTGTGGTAAGAAATATTGAGCAGAGGAGGCACTGTGAGGGCAGCAGAGTCACAGCCAAAATTCTCATCCATTCAAACAAATCTCTAATACCTGTGAAGTTGCTCTGCCAAGACAAAGTCATAAAAGTGTGCCTTAGCTTTGCCCTTCACCATAAACCAATGGCTTCAAGAGCAGCATTGTCCAGTCTCTGTGGGTGATATATCTATTGACACCAAGTGGGCTCTGGGCAAACGTGAGTTGGCACCTGGTAGGCTGCAACCTGTTTTTGCCAATATGGCTGGAACCCATTGAGAAATGGAGCTGTAGTCACCATATTCACGAAGACCACAGGGTGGTTCTGTGCTATGTTCTTATGCGGCAAGAGGCATTGGCCAGCCTTGATTGTGTTGCACATTGATATTAGTGAACACATTTAGTCCATTAGTCCTCAACACTGGCATGGTTGGAGCGCAACGCCAACTCTTGAAACCTTAAATACACTGATTCCCCCCTCCTCACAAAAACAACATTCGGAGGTGGCATGACAAATTAGGTGAACTAGTGGAAGATCCCTTAGATGATGTGAGTCTAACTGCACATATTTACTAGTAGTAAACCCCTTTCTTGTGACAGAGCTTTGACTTTTATTCTCATCTATGCCCTAATGTCTTCATTACAAGGTCCTTCCACGTACTCCTCTACATTCTAATGAGGTTAAGATAGAGTGGGTGTGTCACCTGCAACATACAGAGGGGCAGTCTTTCGTCTTGCTTGTTTGCAACAATAGTGCCTATTTGCATGTGATTGAATTGCAGTGAATTAAAGGCACAAGTGGCTTTGACAAAAGAAACACGTGCATGGAGAAAACCGACTTCCAGTGTTTTGCTACCAACTGTTTTTGTCTCATATAATTATATGTCTGTCTCATGTATTAATCTATACCCCCACAGGATTTCCTCGTGGAAGAGTCGACCAAAGACATGAGTATTTTTGTGCACCATGCATACATGAATAGGTGTGTGTGCACTGTAAGCATGTTTCTAGTTTAAAAAAAATAATAATCTCACAATTAATCTCAAAATTGTTATTCAGGTCCTATTGTATATTGATGGCCACGGATGAGGCCGATAATCCAGTGAAACATGTCGCCCAGGGGCATGGAAGGTCAAAAGCTATCTCCAACATTCCTATAAATGTTGTTGAAATACCTCAAGAACCCAGTATTAAAGAACGTTTAGGACTGTCTAATGGGATTTAAACCTCGCCTAATGGATCTATCTCACTTTTCAATAGAAAGTACTCACTGTAACCAGATAGACTATTCATCACTATACGAATTTTAGATGAATGTGGCAAACCCACTGATGAAGCATGCCCCCAACGTTGGTGTGTGAGGGTTTGCCTTACATTTTTATGAAACCTATATATGAGACATTAGGATTTTCCCGTATTCAGGTAGTTCCTTGTGTGGTAACCCTTATGTTCTGGTTGCCTGTCTGTCTATAAAGTACACCGTGAGATAGTATCTCCTACCATTTCATTGCCTCGCCTTTCCTCTCCTCTCCTCTATGCGGGTGCATTGTGCTAAATGTGTATTCGTTAAAATATCCCTACATGATTTCCTCATAGGAAGATTCGACCAAAGACGTGAGTATTTTTGCAAACTAGGCATACATGAATGGGTGTGCTTGCACTCTAAACGTGTTAGTTTCTAATTTAAAAAATATGTTTAATAAATAACCTCAAAATCGGGATTAATATTGTTGACCACAGATAAGGCCGATAACAATGCTGCAACATGTGGACCAGGGGCATGCAAGACCAATAGCTATCTCCAACATTCCCATATATGTTTTTAAAATACCTCAAGGACCCAGTATTAAAGAATGTCTAGGGCTCTCTAATGAGGTTCATAACTTCACCCAATGGACCTCTCTCACCTTTCAGTAGAAAGCACTTCCTAAAACCAGAACGCCAATTCATTACTATAATAATTTTGGATGAATGTGGTAAACCTACTGGTGATGCATGCCCCCTAAGCTGGTTGGTGAGGGTTATTCAGGTAGTTCCTTGGGCGGTAACCCTAATGTCCTAGAAGCCTGTCTATAAAGTATGCAGTGATAGAGTCTCTCCTACCATTTCATATCCCCTCCTCTCCTTTATGTGTGTTCATTGTGCTAAATGTGTATTAGTTGAAATAACATAGGTGAGCACTTCTGTGCATAATGCATTTGTAGATATATGATATTTCTAGTTAAACCTTAATCTCTCTTACTTGTTTAGTTTATGTATCATGAGTATGCTCATTTAAATTCCGCTTCTTGATGTGTAAGTATCAATATCTGTCTTTCGTTGTTGTTTGCTTTTCCCTAATTTGTACATAAAATATTGAATAGCCACAACAACAGAATACTTTTGAGAGCAAATTTTGCAATACTTCACATGTGGACCATGGATTGGTTTTCTTTTACACAACAAGCAAGGATCCTAAGATAGAACATTTTGATTCATGTTGCCTTTTGTATTCTGTGCAATGGAGATTCAGCACTTCTAGCAGAATGAAGGAGGCACAATATGAATAAATCAAAATTGGGAAACCTTTTTGCGGAGGGTATGATGAAGAGCTTTACAAAATATGCACTTTTAGGGGTTCAGTCTTCATTGCATAGACTGTTTGGTATTAAAGGTCCAACTGATTAGGAGGATGTGATGATCTTTTGGCTGAGGTTACCACCAAAAGACCCCAAAACGCAGAGACCAAAAGCAAGCTTTGGTGACTTCAGAGCAGCAACCAGGTTCTTTCTGTGCCAGGGGAGCTATGTAAAAGGTACACCGACTAGAAAATGATGACAGAAGTCAACCAACAAGGTACAGGTGAGCACTTACATAATTTTTCTTTCCATAAAAGATGGTCTTAGTAGGACAAGCATGTGTTCAGCAAATGGCACGAGATATTCTAAGTTAGAGGGCTTTTGGAATCAGTTTAAGGATAACCAATGGAGTTTTGGTCTTCAAGAATTATACACCAGCCTGTGGTTTTTATGTATGATCTGTGCCAGTTAAGACATTCAGAGGTACAAACATAGAGGAGTGAGAAATTACATTTCAGCAAATCTTAAGGTTTACATGTGTTTTTTAAAGCTTTTAAAAAGCAGTTTCTTTTCTTTAGGTGCACAATTTAATTATTTGGCAATATGGATTACATTCCAAACTCAGAGCCCCTGGATGCCGCACTGACATATATTCAATGACTGGTTGCAGAAGAAGATGTTTCTTACCATTGGTAATGCTCTTTCGGAGCATGATTCTACTCCTGTAGATTTCTTGGAGTTAACCTTCCACCAGGCGCCAGACTGGATCCGGAAATGTTTCCATGCAGAGCGGTAAAGACTCCAGATGCGTTATCAACACAGATATATAAGGCCGCGCTGACTATGTCAGTTCTGTCAGTTAATTCTGTGACACCATTAAGGCTGAGACGGATGGAGAACATAAGACATGAAGACAAATACAAGCTCTCCTTATCCTCAAGAGGGAAGGGGGGGGGAGAAGGATAAGCACCCTGTGGGAAAATCATCTATTAGAGAGAGCATTACAAAGGTAAGTAGCATGTTTTAATAGATGCCACTCTTATAGCAATTTCCAGGAGGAATGTTGAGCCTACACTTCATAGTAATTCCATCAGAACATTTAAAGCACCATTCTGTCCCAGATGTATCAAAGCTTTTTGCATTCGCAAACGGTGCGAATCGCAAAAATCGGCCGTTTGCGAATGCAAAAATGCCGTTTGCGATGTATGAAAGGCATTCGCAGTGCAAAAATAAGGAATCACTAAAATAGTGAATTTTTGCGAATGAGACATGCATTTGCGTGTCGTAAACAGCGTATCGCAAATAGCAATATGAATTACCGAATCGCTAATAGCGAAATGCAAATTGCAACACCGATTAGCGAATCGCAGATAGCGATCCGCTAAATCAGGACGCTATTTGCGAAACGCTGATTGCAACGTGCAAAAACAAATTCGCAATGCATCAAAAAAATCGCAAATTGCGATTATTCGCAGAATGGCCTTTTGCACATGCAATTTACCACAAATTGAAACCAGGTGGTAACCAGGTGCAACCTATATAAAGAGGCCCAGAATGCCTCAGCTGCTCTTCCACAATGGCTGCACTCTACGTCATGGCGAGGAGAATGCGAATCTTGGCAGGTTTGAGGAGAGGGAAGAGGAGACAGGAGCGCATTTACAGAGTGCGCATTACCCTTTTTGACCAGACTGAGGAGGAAATTTATGAGAAGTACAGTTTAAGCTCAGCCATGATACTTGACCTGATAGCTGAGCTTCAACCCATGCTGCAGCGCACACACCCAGGATCAATAGCATACCCACCCAGGTGCAGGTAACATGCTCCCCGCACTTACTAGCCTCAGGGAGCTACCAAGGGGTCATAGCAGCAGCTGGAGGGGTATCATAGAGTGCCCTCTCTAGATTTTTTTCAATGCATTCCTCAATGCCATGCTGAGCAGAATACAACTTTACATAAGATTCCCCAACACCCCACAGGCATTACAACAAACTAAAATTAATTTTTACCAGATAGCACAGTTCCCACATGTCCTAGGTGCCATCAATGGGACACATGTATCAATCTGTCCACCATCGGCCAGCGAATATGTGTATCGCAACCGTAAAAACAATCATTCTATGAACATACAGGTGATATGCAATGCCCCCACATCATTACCGATCTCGTGGCCAGATACCCAGGTAGCACACGACTCGTACATCTTTAGCCACTGCGCAATTCACACAAGACTGCTAGCTGGGGAGTTTGGTCAAGGACATCTACTAGGTAATTTGATAGTTTACAATGTTGCATCTGATGTAAGTATGACTCAGATATCACAAGTACTCATTTTACTCTTTTTGCATTTAGTTGACAGTGCCTACGCTGTGCGCACCTATATGCTGACCCCCTACCTGAGCCCTGCCACTCCAGCAGAGAGGAGGTACAATGCTGCACATAGGGCAACCCGCAGTATGGTGGAATGCACTTTTGGGCTGCTGAGGAGCCGCTTCAGGTGCATCCATAAGAGTGGAGGTGCACTACAGTACAGCCCAGAGACAACATGCAAAATTGTGGCCACATATGCTATCTTGCACAACACAGAAACCACCAGGGGCATACCAGTGGAACTCACGGAGCTGGACTCAGATGAGGATGATGATCCCTTACCACCCCTTCAACCAGCAGACAGTAGCAGTGCAGCAGAGGGCAGGCAAAGATGTGCTGACATCACGCGCAACCATTTTTGTTGTAAGTAATGACAACTCCACTTCAATAATATGTATTTAGGTAATTAGCATCTTTATTACCTTGACATCAGGTAACAAATGTGTCAATAGGACATAGCTATGCACAATAGGCAGACATGAACGATTAACAGTGTCACACTATTAACATCATAGTATGACTGTATTGCTACATGTTTAGGTAGTCCACTGTAGCCCTGGCTTGATCACAGTGCTGGCTCCCTGGTGCTGGGCTGTGTCTCTCTCCCTGCTCCTGTGGGTGTGGCTCCTGGAAACAGCACGGGCAGACTCACTTCCTGGTTGTGATGTCATCAGGCTGTTCCGGTTTGCCGTTTTTGCTATTTGCGATTTTCAATTACCAAATCGCATTTTTTTTAGCAATTCGGTATTTGCATCTCGCAAATTGCGTTTGAGAATTTTAAGTAACTGCTATTAGCGATTTTCAATTTTGATACATCGCTTTTTGCATTTCTTAAATAGCGATTTCTTAAAAATTGCTATTTGAGAATCGCTAACCGGAATCTTGATGCATCTGGCCCAGAGTGACTGCCTCACAACTCTTTTCGACCAAGAGACCCACAGTAGGACTGAAGTTACTACTACAGCTGTGGTACGTAGAGCACAGAATTATTCTGGTGCTGTTTGTTTTCCAGTTCACAAAAATGCTCAGCAACTACAGAGATCCATTTAGTGATGCTTTGTGCTATAATTCTCTTATCTAACTAACTTTCCTCAAAGCTCAGAAGCAGACTGTCATCAATCTAGAAAGACTGGGCCCTGTACATGTAGCACTTTAAGCCAGGTGGTGCTGACACACTCAAATTAGGACTCCATCCACCCCAAATGTGGAAACATACAGGTATATAAAGTGATATTTGCTGTGCTAGCATCAGTTCCTTATTTGTTTTCTGTGCCCCATCAAGATGTGTCCAGGAACCGAGAGAGCCTTTACAATTAAAAAAACATGCTAGCATACATTGGGATCTAATTCACCTTCATGCTTTCTCTTAAGAGAGGAGGAGGGGTGGTAAGGAGGATGTAATAGCCGCGAGAAACATTGATACTCAAGATAAGCAACGTTTCCATCTGATGTATAATACTTATTCCTGATTCCTTATTCATGAATGAGTCCCAAAGCAATACCCTGCAGGAGGTGGGATTGAGTAGTGTTGGTTAACCAAGGAAACCATACAATACAGTTGTGGTAGGGTATCCATCACTGCGTGTTTAAGTTGTGGGGCAGTAATATTTTGCAAAGTTATGGACAGAAGACCTCCCGGGCAGCCAGCAAATATCACCCACCGGGGAAACACTGATAAAAGCACTGTAATATATCATGGTACTCAGGGAGTGGGCGTGAATGACAACTGGATAATCTTTCTTAGTTAAGGTGAAGCAGATCTGTATTAATAGAGCAACCCAATGTCAATTAGAACAGTAGAAAGTTGGGAGCTCCACTGGAGATAATGGAGTGCTCTGGGCTTTTACTGGCTGGTAAAAGCCCAGAGCATCGACATTCCAATGTTCTTTGTTATAGCAACAGCTGTGAACAAAGGCCACATGGAGCCAGAGGGGATTTCAATTCCCTCAGGCTCTGTGAGGACTTTGTTTTATTTATTAGAACATTCTGCCCTAGTGGCAGGATGTTCTAATAGCCTTTCGTGGCTGGGCTATACGGTAATCAAAGTTGCGCTCCCTTGTTAAAGGCCCTCGCCTTCGACTCAGGCCTTTAAAGCAGGAGTGGGCTTTAATGGCCAGTATAGCCAACTACGGCAGATTCCAAGGATATAATATTACATTTAGGCACTGCCTTGTCTTTGCGGGCTCATGCAAAGAACATCCACATTGTCCTATGTGCCGTTGTGCTAGTAATATACCACACAGTCAAGAGTCCGCTCTATTAATCTCTCCTCTTCCTTGTTGGGGTGTGAGTAGAAATAGGATTGGAAGGGTGATCAACAGGCCTACGTGCAAGGCACAACCTTTTGTAAAAAGAAAAGGCATCAGTGAAGTACCAGCCGGTCTGGATAAAAAACAGTGAAAGGTGGAAGGACTGAAAATGCTTTTTATTTGCCAAACGTCTGGCAGAAGTTATAGCTACTAAGAATAGTTAACAGAATCAGTAAACAAACTAAACAATTTCGCATTGGTTTGAGTAGTTAAGCCATAAGGAAGGTTACCAGGAAATAAAAATCCAACTGTGGAACAATAAAAGGCGTGAGAGGAAACAAGGGCCAGATGTAGGAAACGATTTCCGACTCGCAAACGGCAAAAACTGCTGTTAGCGAGTCGCAAATGTGAGTTTCCTATGCAGAAATGCATTTTGCGAGTCGGGACCGACTCGCAAAATGCTTTTCCGACTCGCAATTAGGAAGGGGTGTTCCCTTCCTATTTGCGACTCGCAGTGGGATGCAATTCCATTTGTGACCGCGTACGCGGTCGCAAATGGAGTCGCAGTTACCATCCACTCGAAGTGGATGGTAACCCACTCGCAAATTGGGGGACCCCTTCCACTTTGTGAATGGACCCAAAAATATTTTTTCAGGGCAGGGAGTGGTCCAAGGGACCACTCCCTGCCCTGAAAAAATACCGAAACTAAAGGTTTCGTTTTTTTTTTTTAAGTGCAGCTCGTTTTCCTTTAAGGAAAACGGGCTACACTTAAAAAAAAAAAAACTGCTTTATTTAAAGCAGTCACGAACACAGAGGTCTGCTGACTACAGCAGGCCTCCATGTTTGCGAGTGCCTTGACTCGCTATGGGGCCGCAATTTGCGACCCACCTCATGATCATTGCGACCCCATAGCGAGTCGCAGTCGGTGTCTGAGACACCGTACTGCATTGCAAATTGCGACTTGCAATTTGCGAGTCGGATGGACTCGCAAATTGCAAGTTGCAATTTGCAATATTGCTACATCTGGCCCCAAGTAACATATACCTTTTAGAAAATGTGCCACTAGGGGCGAATGAACAAAAAGGATTGATCTGGGAGACATAAGGGTGAACAAGGCAGCCAGATGTTCCTACGCAATGACTGTGAAGCCCTGCTAGGTAGGAGAAAGTGTAAAGTGCAGAGTGTCAGAGAGGCGAGATTGGAAGTGGGTCAGCAACTCAATCTAACACCAGTTAACAAATCTTAACCAGAAACTCTCATACACTATTTTTTTAAAGTAGAAAAAGAACAGCTGCCACTGATGGTAAACAACAAGTTACTTACCTTCAGTAACACATTACCTGGTAGAGACTCTATCTACCTGCAGATTCCATACCTTTGAATTTCCCAGGTGACAGAATGGATCCAGAAATCTTTGCTTGAGCAATACCCCTGTGTGCACCGTCGGGTGGCTTCATTCGGTTCCATGTGGCATCAATGGCGCCAGATGTGACGTTGCAGTCTCCTACATAGGCGCCACAAGGCATGTGGACATCAGTTACTTTTTTCATAACCTTCCACGCCACAAGTGCAGAGACATGAAGTGTACTGACAATTGTGCATCCAAACTAGGGGCCTGGAAAGGATCATCCTAACCCTCGCAAAAGAGTCAACAGAGTGGGGAGGCATTGGTGGGTGTAAGGAATCTGCAGTTAGATAGTCTCTACCAGATAAAGCATTACCAAAAGTAAATAACTTGTTCATCTGATAGAGCTGCAGATTCCTTACCTTTGAATAGATAACCAAGCCATACCATCCTGGCTTTGCGCTGTGGACAAATCTTTCTACCGTAGGAAGTCTTGCAGAACTGACCGGATGAAATGCCTGTCTCTGTAAACCTGACTGTCTAGGCAGTAATGTTTTGCAAACATGTGAAGTGATGCCCACATTGCTGCCTGACAAATGTCCAGGAGTTGAGCACTGTGTGCCCACACCGTGGATGCAGCCTTACCCCTGATGAAATGGGTCCTGAAGCCCTCTGGAGGCTGTTTTTTGGCCAGTGCATAGCAGATTTCTATACAAGGAACAACCCAATGCAAAATGGTTCATTTCTCTATTGCCCTACCTTTCTTTGCTCCCACATATCCCACAAAGAGTTGTTCGTCCATCCCAAATTCTTTTGTGTGGTCAAGGTAGAACGACAATGCTCTTTTTGGGTCCAGCTGGTTGAGTTGCCCCTCTTCCACAGAAGGATGTGGGGGAGCAAAGAAGGTGGACAGGGTGACAGTCTGTCCCAAATGAAATGGGGTTACCACCTTTGGGAGGAAAGAGGCACAAGTGCGAGGCACCACTTTATCAGGAAACACTGGGTGAAAAAGCCTCGAGCTCACTCACCATCTAGGCAAATCTTGTGGACATGTGAAAGGCTATCTTGATATTAAGCAGCCTGAGAGGACAATTATGTAGCGGCTCAAAAGGAGCACACATCAAGAATGTAAGAACCAGGGTCAAGTCCCCATGAGGCATAATGAACGACAAAGGTGGAAACATTTGTACAAGAGCTCTAAAACCTATTTACAACACAGGACTTAAATAAAGGGGGTTGGTCAGGCAGTCCCAGAAAAGCAGAAAGAGCAGACAGATAGCCCTTTAGAGTGCCCAGAGCAGAGCCCTTTTGGGCAAGATACAGAATGAAAAGAAGAATATCAGATAGAGAAGCAGAAAGAGGAGCTACAGACTTTTCTGGACGATGTTTTACAATTTTTGGCCAACAGCAGGCGTATACCGTTTTGGTGGAGGAACGTCTGGCTACCAGAATAACATTACATACTTCGGAAGGAAGGTGGAAGGCCATCGACTGTCACCACTCAATCGCCACTCAATCTTCCAGCATGAAGGCATAGAGCTGACAGGTTGGGGTGTAGGACCCTCTGCTGCTGCAACAGAAGGTCCTTCTAAAGGGGCAGTCTGATCGGAGGATCGATACTCATTTTCAAAAGCTCCGGATATTAGACCCTCCATGCCCAGTTTGGAGCCGCAAGGATGACTTGGGCCCAGTCGTTCTTGATCTTCTTGAGAACTCTGGACAGAAGTGGTATGGGTGGAAAGGCATCCAGGAGGCCTGAACTCGACTCATGATGAAATGCTGAGCGATTGCCGCCTTGGAAACTCCAATGCGCAAAACTGCTGACATTGCGTGTTCTCTTTGTAGGCAAACCGATCTAACTGAGGCTATCTCTACTGCTGAAAGAATCCTTGCACCACTCTCTGAATAAAGATGCCAACCTGCCAGGTGTTAAACCACCAGGGTTATGCCCTGCTGTTCCAGCCATGGCCAGAGATGGAGGGCCTCTTGACAAAAGGCCAACTACCCCAAACAGTCCTGCTTGTTGCAGTACCACATTGAGGTGGTGTTGCCCTGCATTAACTTCCCCATGACAGAGGGAAGAAATGCTTTCAATGCTAGCCAGATCGCACGGAGCTCCAGCAAGTTGATGTGGAGTTCCGACCCTGTTGGAGATCAGGGTCATCTGATCTCCACCTTTCTCAGATGGCTGCCTCATCCCAGAAGACATACATCTAACAATACTGTGAAATCTAGTTAGGCAAGGGAGAGGAGTATGCCTTTGACCCCATCGCGGTTCGTAAGTCATCCCTGCAGGTCTTCTGCAGTTCCCTTCGAGATCTGGACCATGTCGGAGAGATTCCCCTGATGCTGCACCCACTGGAACTTTAGATGCCACTGCAGAGCCTGCATTTTCCATCTGGCATGATTCACCAGCAGGATGCAGGAGGCCTTAGGGCCCAGCAGCCTCAGAGTCAGTCTCACCGAAACCTAGGATAGAGGCCAAAACATCGGTATCATAACCTGAATATCCTGGAGTCGCTGCTCAGGAGGATAAGCCCAAAACTGCACTGTGTCCAGAAATGCTCTGATGAAAGGGAGCATCTAAGAAGGAGTCAGATACGACTTTGGCACATTCATAGTGAACTCCAGCAAATGCAGGAGGTTTGCCATAGTCTGGAGGTGGGAGACGACAGCCTGGGGTGAGTTTGCCTTCAATATTCAGTCATCAAGGTAGGGGAAGACTGAAACCCCTGACCTGCCCAGATAAGCTGAGACTTCCACCATCACCTGGGTGAACACTCAAGGGGCGCTAGTAAGGCCAAGGGGAGCACGGTGAACTGAAAGTTCCCGTGGCCTACCTTGAACCATAGGTAACACCTGTTGGCAGGGAAGATGGGGATGTGGAATTATGCATCACGCAAGTCCAATGCTACCAGCCAGTCTCCTTGGTCTAGAGCACACAAGACCTAAGCCAAAGTGAACATCTTGAATTTCTGCTTCTTGAGGAAGAGATTGACGGTCCGTAGGTCTAGAATAGGGTGAAGGCCCTTGTTCTTTTTGGGTATCAGAAAGTAGTGGGAATAACAACCACTGCCTACTTCTGACAACGGAACCCTTTCAATGGCACCCTTGGCCAAGAGAGCCGTAACATCCTCTCTGAGCTAAGTCGTGTGATCCTCCACCAGCCATTCATGTGTTGGTGGTACTGGGGAAGGAAAGGATTGGAAAAGCAGGAAGCAGCCCTTCTGAGTGATCTGCAAGACCTATGTGTCCAAATGTAATGGACTGCCTGTGGAAGAGATAATGTTGAATGTATCCTTTAACTAGACAAGAATGGTCCTGCAGAATCAAACTAGGAGGGCTTGGAGGATGCAGCTGCTGGGGGCTGGGTGGCAGCTTCCAGACACGCTAGGTTTGAATGCACCGCACCCATGTCCTCACCTAGCTTAGGGAGTTTGCACAGGACATTTGCTGGTGCAGTGGAACACCCCTTCCGTTGCCAAGAAAGGGGCGAAAGGCAGACTGTGGACAGGGGGTCACCAAGAGGCACAAGGACTTGGCAGTAGCCCAAGAGTCCTTGCCGAGTCTGCCTTTTTGCCAAACAAGCGAGTTCTGTCAAAGGGCATGTCCATAATGTTTGCCTGGACATGCCCTGAAAAGCCAGATGTTCTCAGCCAGGTGTGGTGCCATAAGGCCTCCGTCGCTGAAACCGCTCTGCCCAGTGAGTCCGTCGAGTCCAGACCACACCTAATGGTGAACTTTGCTTCGTCCCTACTGCCTTTCACTGCTTGGGAGAGTATGGCCTGGGCCTCCCCGTGACCTGTGGCAGTACTAGATTAACTGTAACTCATAAGGTTTGTGAGAAATGACCCAATAACCGTTAGGTGTTCACCAACCTCAATGCCAGGCTGGTGTAAGAAAACATCTTTCCAAGTTTGTCCAGCCCGTTGGATTCCCTGTCTCGGGGAGCAGAAGTGAATGAGCCACAGGAAGTTGAGGCTCGGACTACCAAGCTCTCAGGAGTGGGAGGCAGGCTGAGGAAACTAGGGTCACCCGTTGCAAGTCAATGGCGGTGGGCAATTATCCTGTTCACAGAAGCCCCTTGCTTGGACCAGTTTCCCAGCAGGCCATCAGTAAGTGCCTCATTAATGGGCAAAAGGGGTTCAGAAGAGGAAGCCCCAGGCTGAAGCTCTTTTCTCAAGTGGCTAATCTTGACATCCACTAAGGGCAGTTTGAGGCCAAGGACTTCTGCTGCTCTCTGCACCACCATTTCATAAGAAGCTCCTTCCTCTGTAGCCATAGTAGTGGTAGAGAGGAAGCCAAAATCTGGAGATGTGTCCAATCCTGGCATCTCCTAGCTCCTCAAACCAGTCCAATGATGTAGACTTCAACTGGTGTTCTAAAAGATCCAGTGACCCCACCCAATCTTCCCCTGTGCCTGGCTGTTGAAAGTAATGCTCAGGCAACGATCTGGCACCAATAGGCACTGTCGGGGTCTGAATCGGCATTGTGTGATGCCGTTCCAGCTGTGGATCGTCTGGGATCAGAATGGGGCTGGCACTGCCGGGTGCGTCAGCATCTGAACCGGCACCGTAGAAGGTCACGTTGGTACGACTGGTGCCGATCTGGAATTGGATCCATGAGACCGTATCGGAGCCGAGGCCAGAGCTATTGGTGCATAACCTAATGGGGCCCTCCTCTGACCCCATGAGGCCTGAAAGTGCTCCGGGGGGGTCGGTCCGCTCAAAACCACGGTGCATGGCCTCGTAAAAGACTTCAGTGGTGGTTGCACTGGCTCCTGGAAATGGAGGGAGGTGGAGGTTGGACCTGGCAACGACTCCTTGGAACCATGCCTGGAATGTTGACAGTCCACACTCGTCGCATCTTCAGACGGACAAGGTGAAGTCATTGTCTGCTTCGACTTCTTCTTTCTATGCCTCTACCGCGAGTGTCCTGAGGACCTGAAGTGAGATGAACAAGACTTGAGGCTCCTGGAGTGGTCTAACGATCTTCTCCGGGAACGTGACCTCCGAGGAGTCGAGCTTGCTGGTGTTGACTGTGAGGCTGCAAGCAGACTTAGGGACCACGCCCTCAAAGCCTTCCGCGCCATGGCTGAGCAGTCTGAGCATGACTTTGAATTGTGGTTGCAGTCAAGGCACCAAAGCCAAACAAGGTGAGGGCCCATAAACTGACACAGCACAGTGACAGGTGCCACACAGTTTGAATTCTACCTTTCTGGATGACATGCTCAACACACTTTGGAAAATGTTCGACAAAAAAGCCAAAAAAACAACAGCGGGGTAGTACCATGCCAGACCAAATGAAGCCACTTAGTGGTGCAGGTAGGGGTACTGCTCAAGCAAAAGTTTCCAGAACCAGGCTGGAAATTGGGAAATTCAAAGGCAAAGAATCTGCAGCTAGAAGTCTCTTGCAGATCAGAATGTCTCTAGCTGACAGCACTTAGGTGGTCATTACAACCCTGGCGGTCGGTGTTAAAGCGGTGGTACCACCAGCCAACAGGCCGGCGGAAAAAAATTGGAATTAAGACCATGGCGGAAACAGCCAACAAAGACAGCCACTTTAACACTCCGACCGTCACGGCGTTACAAACAAACAGCGCGGCAGTCACCACCAACAGACAGGCGGGAGACAATGTACCGCCCACAGTATCACAACCTACCAATCCACCACCTTTTCCGGGGTGGATTCACCGCAAACAAAAACACGGCGTGAACTGGACTTCGAAGGGAAAACGCTCACCTCTACACACCCCATGAGGAACCAGAACGCCATGGAACCAGAGCTACACATTTTTCCAGCCTTTATCTTCTTGCTCCTCTACCAGGAGCACGAACGCCGACGGCGAAGACCACGGTGAGTACTGCACCTACGACACAGGGGAGGGGGGAGGGAAAAAACAGGGGCACACACACGCAACACCCCCACCCTCACCCACGACAACACACACACTAATACAGCATGATACATTACAGTTACACCCCAAACCCCCCCGGAAAAATGCAAAGACAAAGGGAAATGAGTGTAACCATTGTAATCTATTAAAATCCAGTACACAAAAATATATATACACTATAAACAAATATATACACCAAGAATAGAAGTCCAGGTATTGCACCATTTAAGTCCGTGGAACACTGGGCCCACACTGCATGGGCGAGGCCCACAAAAGGTACCCGAACATGACGGAGAGAACCCTGCAGGGGCATCAGATAGAAATAAAACAGGCACCTCAGGGGGAAGGGAAAGGGGGGGCACCTCAGCCGGTTGAGTGCACGACGCCAAATCCACGAGGGGGCCACCACTGTTCAATCCTGGGGAGTGCAAAGCCACAGTCTCACAAGTCTCTACAGTAGGTGATTTGCCCACTGTTCAATCCTGGTGAGTGCAAAGCCACAGTCTCACAAGTCTCTACAGTGGGTAGTTTGCCCACTGTTCAATCCTGGGGAGTGCAAAGCCATAGCCTCACAAGTCTCTACAGTGGGTGGTTTGCCCAATGTACAATCCTGGGGAGTGCAAAGCCACAGTCTCTCAAGTGGATAACAGTCTCCACTGGTTCTGGAGGGGGCTTTGTGCCCAGAGTGCTTCATCCTGCCAAGGACTGTGTGAGTGGATGTCAATCGCCACTGGTTCTGGAGGGGGCTTTGTGCTTCATCCTGCTCGTGGCGGACTCAGTAGCGTCAGTGCTCTTGGTGCTCATGGGCCAGCGGTGCTTGTGGCGGCGGTGTCCTTGGCAGCGGTGCTTGTGGCGGCGGTGTCCTGTTCAGCGGTGCTTGTTGCAGCGGTGTCCTGGGCAGCGGTAGTGTCCTTGGCAGCGGTGCTGGTGGCGGCGGTGTCCTTGGCAGCGGTGCTGGTGGCGGCGGTGTCCTTGGCAGCGGTGCTTGTTGCGGCGGTGTCCTGTGCAGCGGTGCTTGTTGCGGCGGTGTCCTGTGCAGCGGTGCTTGTTGCGGCGGTGTCCTTTGCAGCGGTGCTGGTGGCGGGGGGTGTCCTTGGCAGCGGTGCTGGTAGCGGCAGTGTCCATGGCAGCGGTGCTTGTTGCGGCGGTGTCCTGTGCAGCTGTGCTGGTGGCGGCGGTGTCCTTGCCAGCGGTGCTTGTTGCGGCGGTGTCCTGTGCAGTGGTGCTTGTTGCGGCGGTGTCCTGTGCAGCGGTGCTTCTGGCGGTGGTGTCCTTGGCAGCGACTCAGCTGCTGGCGGTTCTGTCTGGGCCTGTGGGGCTGGTGCTGGCTGGATACTGGCCAGCGGGGCTGGTGTTGGCGGTCCTGTCTGGGCCTGCGGGGCTTCTGCTGGCCGGCCTGGCCTGGTGCTGGCGGTCCTGTCTGGGCCAGCAGGGCTGGTGCTGGCCGGATCCTGGCCAGCGGGGCTGGTGCTGGCGGTCCTGTCTGGGCCAGCAGGGCTGGTGCTGGCCGGATCCTGGCCAGCGGGCTGGTGCTGGCGGTCCTGTCTGGGCCTACTGGGCTGCTGCTGGCGGTCGCCTCCTGGCCAGCGGGGCTGGTGCTGGCGGTCCTGTCTGGGCCTGCGGGGCTGGTGCTGGCGGTCCTGTCTGGGCCTGCGGGGCTGCTGCTGGCAGTCGCCTCCTGGCCAGCGGAGCTGGTGCTGGTGGTCCTGTCTGGGCCTGCGGGGCTGGTGGTCCTGTCTGGGCCTGCGGGGCTGCATCTGGCTGGATCCTGGGCAGCGGGGCTGATGGCGGTCTCCTCCGCCGTGCTACTCTTCCCAGACTTGCCGGGTTTCTTGTGCCCCTTCCCCACCTTGGAAGGTGTCTCAGCTGACTCCACACTCCCACCTGTACCTCTGGGAGCGGCTTTGCTGACTGTTGTCTTTCCCCTCTCGCGCCGGGCACTGGCCAACTTTTGATGCTTGACAGGTGGAGGACTGTCGTGCTGTGGCTCCTTGCCACACTGGCTGCCCTGCTGCCTGGTGCACTCCAGAATCCGGTGACTACTGGCACCACTGGTCCCGCCGCTGTTGTGGCTGAGGTGGTAGGTTGGGACCTGGAGAGTCGGGCCTTAGGAGACTGACGGGGTGGGGGAGGTGAGCGAAAGAGGTCAAGGGTGGCCAGGAAAAATTTCTTAGGAACACTGGTACGGGTAGCTGGAGGGGGTTTGGGAGTGGAGGAAGAGGTTGTGGTTGTAGGAGGTGTCCGTTTGGTGACTTTGGGTGAAGGTGCATGGGCTGGAGGCTGTCGTGAGGTGGATGGCTGTTGGGTGGGTGTGTGAGTGCGTTTGTGTACCTTGGGAGGTGGCGTCACAGACACACTGGGAGAGGACACAGAAGATGTGTGAATGGTAGTGGGGGTGGTAACTGCACGTGAGCGGGGTGTGGTGGTGGGTGTGCTGGTGATGGAAGTAGTGGCTGTAGATGTAGTGCATGCAGGTGTGAGTGGAGACGAGACTGGGAGGGAGGAGGGAGACGAGGAGGAGGGGGACACAGTGGAGGCAGTGGATGTTGCTATGTCTGCATGTGTGTGATGCTTGCGTGAGTGCCTGTGGGATGTGTGGTGCTTATGTTTGCCTGAGCTTCCTTTGTGTGTTGAGGTGTGTGCATGCCGGTCTGATGGTGTGCTTGGGATAGGCTGAGGTACATGGGATTGGGTCTGGGTGGAGGAAGTTGGAGGGGGGAGGCTAGAGACAGGGACAATGGATGCCATCAGTGCCGAGGCCAGAGTCTGAAAAGCTCGCTGAAGGGCTGCCTGACCAGAATGAATGCCCTCCAGGAATGCATTGGTTTGTTGCAACTGCCTCTCTACACCCTGGATGGCATTCAAAATGGTAGACTGCTCAACAGTGAGGGACCTGAGGAGGTCAATGGCCTCCTCACTGAGGGCAGCAGGGCTGACTGGGGCAAGGCCTGAGGTGCCTTGGGTGAAGGAGATGCCCACCCTCCTGGGTGAGCGGGCACGGGGTAAAGGCTGAGGGGTGCTGGGAGGGCTGTGCTGGGGGGGGGGCGGCTGTACCTGTAGATGCGGGGGGCACAGATGTGGCCGCCACCACAAGGGAGCTCCCATCAGAGGACGAGTCTGTACCACTGGTGTCAGCTCCTGTCCCCGCCGTGGAGCTCCCCTCGCCCTCCGTCTCACTGATGGCTTCAGACTCCGTTGTCTCGCCCTCCAGGGCCATGTGGGATGCAGCTCCCTCCTGCTCCGGTGCCACTGCTCCTCCGCCTGATGATGCTAATGCACACATGTACAGGGAGACCACAAAAAGGGGGGAAGACAGAAGAAAGACATGTTCAGTGCATGCATTACCGCTACCGTTGGCGGACACAACAGTCACAGAAGCCCCCTGCACTACGCCGCGCACTTGGGGTCCACTATACAATCCCTGGAACTTGGCCTACAAGGCTATGGCCAATATCTGCACACATGGATGTCACAGGAGCCTGACTAGGTGTAGTTGGCACTGTACCCAGGTGGGGTGGGGTGCCACAGGGTCTGCCTGAAAAAGGGGACTTAACTAGCACACTCGCCCTGGCCTATGGAAACACACAGCCCACCTCCCCCACCCAGACACCTCCACTGTGCGCTGAATCAGCAGTATGAGTGTGTACTCACCCCCTTGTTGCTGCTGTGATGCCCTCAAGCGCCCATCCAACTCCGGGTACGCCACCTCCAGGATCCTGAACATCAGGGGGGTCATGGTGCGGTGGGCACCCCTCCCACGTTGAAAGGCCATCCCCAGCTGGGCCTCCGCCGTCTTCTTGCTCCAGTGGCGAATGTCCTCCCATCTTTTCCGGCAGTGGGTGCTCTGTCTGTGATAGACCCCCCAGGGTCCGGACGTCCTTGGCGATGGCACGCCAAATATCCTTCTTCTGGCGGGCGCTGACCTACATGAATTGTACAGGGGAAGAAGAGAAGTTCTTACCAACTGCCCCGCCACAGTCATTGGCCCGCATCCCTATCCTTGCCATGTGGCACATGCACTCTCCGTCATTTCATGCACACATCATTCTCCCCACCCCTATCTTTCATCCGCAGCACTCCACACAGGCATTGCCCATACAGCATGCTCCCAGTGTACTTACCTGTTTGTCTGGAGGACCGTAGAGTAGCGTGTACTGGGGGAGGACCCCATCCACGAGTTTCTCCAACTTCTCCGTGCTGAAGGCAGGGGCCCTTTCCCCAGACGCACGAGCCATTGTCTCTTCCAGACTGAGGTCACAGCAGCACTTGCAGTGTAGGTCCTCTCCTGTCGAAGATCAGGTATCGAGTGATTGAACAGAGAGAAAATGGCGGTCACGTCCGAGGCGGTGCGCACCGTCACCGCCGGCGTACATCGTCATTGGCTCCTGGGACCCATAGGGTCCAATGTTAACCAATGCAGAATTGTGCAGCGGTCTTCGACCGCCTACCACGACGGTGTACAACGCCAGCACAGTTACCTCACATCCCATTGTCCCTACAGGTCAGGCAGCTGCCATTTCGGGGGCCCACATGGCCTTATTTTAACTGCATCACACATACCTAGGCCTTGCCTCAACACTCATACAGGCAAAATTCGGGTTATGAATGGTTTTCTGAGTAAGCTGTGTTTACGTACCTCTGAGTTGGTTGACTCTGTGTTCGCTGTTGTCCTTCATAGGCACCGTCCGCTGGGACATGTGAGGAGATGGCGGCATCCTCCGGTGTACAGACCTCTGGTGGACCTGTCGACAATGGAGGAAAGACATGTGATCATCACCTACAGGCTTGATCGTGCCACAATTCTGGAACTGTGTGCCCAGTTGGAGCCAGACCTGATGTCAGCTATCCGCCATCCCACAGGAATCCCCCCTCTAGTGCAGGTGCTGTCAGCACTCCATTTCCTTGCATGTGTGGGAGTGGTGTGTGTATGTGTATCAGGTGTGTGTATTTGGAATTGTCCAATGTGGTAGTGTTTTGTAAATGTATGCGTATTTTGAGCGCAGCAATGTGTACCGCCAATGGAATACCGCGGTTGAAAGACCGCCGCGTGGATTCGTGGGTCGTGATAGTGTGGGCGTATTCCTGTTGGCGTGACAGTGGAGGTTTTGTATTCGCCAGTTTATCACTGACCTTTGGTGTTGCGGACTTGTGTGGGTGTCTCAATTTTGGCAGATTCCGAGCTGTGGGTCATAATGGACGTGGCGGATTTCCGCAGCCGCGGCGGTGTGTTGGCGGTCTTCTGCACGGCAGTAAGCGGCTTTTACCGCCAATGTTGTAATGACCCCCTTAATCTCCACGCATGCAGAGTGAGCATCAAAGGAATGGAGAGGACTTGGCCATCCTGTGTAGACATGGAAACCAAATGCTGAGTTCCAGGAGATCGACATATCAGGCATTCCACAGCCAAGCTGGGGTGATCAGGATCAAGTAAGCCCTATCCTTCATCAACTTCTGCACAACCTCTGAAAGAAGTGGATTAGCTGGAATGTGTTGAACAAACCCAATGAGAGTTAAACCAGAAGGCATGCACCAGGGAACTATTTATTCGGGGTGGAGGAGTATATGGCACAAAACCGATTCAATTCTTTGTTAGGGCCATGGTGAACAGTTCCAAGAAAGTACACCCCAATCTAGAAAAGATCTTCACCGTCACAGTGGGATGAGGTTCTCACTCGTGGTCCCCTAGTGAGAGGCAATTCAGTGCATATACCTTCACATTGAGGGAGCTGGAAAGGTGTGCAGCCTCTGGGAACTCACCCTGCTGCACCGCCCACAGCCAAAGGAGCAAGGCCTCTCAATGCAGGGTCCAAGACCCCATATCAGCCTATCTGTTAATGTGATGGATGCTGTTTGCATTGTCTGACAAGCCTGGAATGGCACACTCTGAGATGGAAGGGGGTGCCTTTAGATCCATAATGGGCTTGAAACCGACATCCTTCTTGGGAACCACATATTAAAGGGATAAAATCACTGCTAGCACCTCCAGCAAACAGATTTCCAGCCATTGCTCTGATGTCAACCGGAGGCCTTGTATCTTCTTGTCTAGATGAATGTTCCTACCCACTGAGGAAGTAGAAGGCCAACTGTGAGTTTGAAGATGCACATTCATCCCAAGGAACTCTCAGAGATCAGGAATAAAAATCTGTACCCAAGACGAGAGGCTTACCTGATGTTACAACCACTGCTGTTGCAATAGCCACTGAAGTGCTCTTATAAGTCTTCTGCCATATGGGACCAACAGGGTGCATGTGACCAGGAGGTGAAGGACTTGCAGAAATTGAACCAGAGTTTGACTCAGAACATCAGAATCATATGGCAAATGTCTGTTATTCTCTGAGGAGAAGAAGTTTCCATCCAGGTCATGTACAGTATTGCTCCTTCGAAGAACAGCTTCTGTGTGGACACAAGGTGGAAATTTGGTCATTGATGGAAAAGCCAGGATAGTGCAGATAGGCCATGATGCACTGTAAATGTTCTGTTACTGATACAGGGGACCCTGCTTTCAAAAGCCAGTCATCTAGTTATGATAACAAATGGCACCCTGATTGTCTGAGTGAAGCTGTCACCCTAACTAACACTTTGGCGACATTCGTGGTGTGGTTGTCAGCTCAAATGGAAGCAGCCTAGACTGGCAGTGTCTGGACGCAACACTGAACTGCAGGCAATGCATGTGGGTGAGGAGAAGCAGCAGACAGAAACAGGCATTTAGGAGATGCAGGTACTTCAACCAATCCCCAACATTCAGGGTCAGTAGAACCTGGTTCAGAGTAAGCATTTTTAACTTGTCCTGTTGAATGTAGAGATTTAAGAGCTGTAGATCCATGATGGGCTTGAAACCTACGTCCTTCTGTGTAACCACAAAATAAAGAGGGTAAAATCATGTGTCCCTCTCCTCCCAGGGAAGCACTTCTATGGATCCATTGTTTAAAAGGGCAAAAAAACTCCACCTCCAAACTCAAGGTGTGCGCCAGGGAGCACTGCCTGACATAAATAGGCCAGTACTGCAGGGAGGATAGGAAAGATAGAGTACCCTTGTGGATAGCCTGAATCTCTTAGTGATTCATTGTGATCATCTATTAGTTGGTGGAAAAGTAAGAGATCCTACTCCCTACATGAGACTGGTCGTGGGCCAGGAGTAGTCAAACAGATTTTCAGACCGCAGATGCAGTAGCTGTTGTTGGTGATACTGGAATCCCAACGTCCACACTTGCCGCAAAAGGAGCAATATAGTGATTGGGAGGTCTGGATCAGCTGTAAAAGTTGCCATTGTTGTATGTGTCGTTCCCTGGAGAAGTCCCAAAAGGGATGGTAATGATGGTAGCACTGTTTTACTTACAGGCTCAATAAACTTGCCATGGTGCAACTTTTGTTACCTGGAAGAAGTCTGCCTATGCCTACACAGTGCTGCACACCACCAAAGGGCATATCACTTAATCCTTCAGAACATCTCCAAAAAAGCATTTGGAATGCATCCATGCACGTAACCACTGTAGCCATAGAGTGGGCCGTCATGTCTGTGGAATAGAGGTTGCACTTCAAGATTTGTTTAGAGGTGTCCAGACCATCACTGACAAGGTCACAGAAAGCCTTTTAATTTAAGAACACTGATTACAGCCGTCTTAGTCAATTCCCTCAAGGGCGTGGATGAACCTGCCAAAAAGACATGTGGCATTATTTGAGACGTCCAGCTTAATCATTGCCCCTTGAGTGACTTCTTGCAGGCTTTCAGGGTACCAGGCTGTTCCTCGAATAATGGTGGCCACTGGCTGACATATTCTGAACATGCTAGGTAGCATGCTGGTTGTTCCTTGCATGATGGTGGCCCCTGAGCAATACTGCTTACCGGGAACTTGAAAAGTATGAATACCCTTGCAGGCAAGCAGGTTTAGTGTCTTAACGTTTGAATGAAGTAGCACAATTCCCTCGTGAGATAACCAATTCTACATTAATGGGAGAGGCAAAGGTCGGACACAACTTAGATTAAGAAGATCCAGATACCAAGGATATTTGGCTAGGTCTAAAGCAATTAGAATTATAGATGTCTTGAGAAAGCAAGTCTTTTGAACTACCTTCTGCAAAAGCCGAATGGAAGAGAATATACAATGGATGTAAAAGATCAAAGGCAGAGCCAGAACGTTTCCTAGCAGCCTATTCTAGGGAAATTTAAAGGAAGCATAAATGATTGCCTTATATGTGCTGCCTGGTGGCAAACAGGTCGATGTTCATTGTGCCCCATAAACAGAACTGGTCCAAAACGTCCTGCATCAGCTCGCGTTCATGATTGGTGGAAAAAAGTATGCTGAGGAAATACATCTATGCGCGTATTATTCTTTTCTTTCAGATAGGAGGGTGACAGACCAATTTCTCCCTGTAAAGCCCGGTTACAAAGCTCCGTTGCTTCTCTGCACAGCCGTTTTGATCCCAGTCTGACTGTCTGTTGTAGGGAAGCTCAAAGAGCACGGACTTACATGTCTTTTGATGCACGCGAGACACATTTATGATCATCATTACGTGATGCCAAGGATGCCCGATAGGATAATGCATATTGAATAGAGGCATTTACCAGTGCAAACCTTATAGCTGGGACAGCTAGAGATGAACACTATGAGCAATGCAATTTAGCTGACTAAAACACTGTTTCCATCCAAGGCACTACTGTAACAGTGTCATCTTGAGGCATTAGGAACAACCAAAGAGAAGCAGAACGCCGTTATCTCGAGATGTATAACTGCCTGTGCTGTATGGAGAGGTGAAGCGGTAGCGTTCAAAAACTTATTTATACATACAAATCTCTCCTGAGATGTGAATGCTCACTATTGGAAACCTAGCAGTACCACCACAAAGACTCAGCAGCAACAAAAATGCAGATGAAGTTTGTAGGAAAGTGCCCCTTTTGGCATGGTTAAGCCCCATCCCACCTTTTGCCTGATATTGATGATGACTTGAGTGTGTGCTGGGATCCTGCTAACCAGGCCCCAGCACCAGTGCTCTTTCCTAAAACTGTACCATTGTTTGCACAATTGGCACATCCCTTGTAAAAGGTACCCCTGGTACCAAGGGTACTGTCACCAGGAAAGGTTCCCAAGGGCTGCAGCATGTATTATGCCACCCTTGGGGACCCCTCATGAAGCACATTCACACTACCATTGCAGCTTGTGTGTGCTGGCTGGGAGAAAAAGTAAATGTCAGCATGGCACCCCCTCAGGGTGCCATGCCCACAAACCACTGCTTGTGGCATAAGTAAGTCACCCCTCTAGAAGGCCTTACAGCCCTAAGGCAGGGTGCACTATACCACAGGTGAGGGCATAGTTGCATGAGCAATATGCCCCATACAGTATCTAAGTCCATTCTTAGACATTGTAAGTGCAGTTTGGCCATACTGAGGATATGGCCTGGGAGTTTGTCATTACGAACTCCACAGCTCCATGATGGCTTCCCTGAACTATGGGAAGTTTGGTATCAAACTTCTCAGCACAATAAACCCACACTGATGCCAGTTTGGTATTTATTGAAACATACACCCAGAGGACAACTTAGAGATGCCCCCTGTATGTTAGCCAAACTGCTAATACAGGACTGACCAGTCTGTTGAAGCCTGCCACTTTCAGATGAGATTCTGACCACATGGAGTGGGAGCCAGTGTGCTCTCAGTAGCCAGAAACAAAGCCTGCCCTGGGTGGAGGTGCTTCACACCTACCCCCTGAAGGAACTATAACACCTGGTGGTGAGCCTCAAAGGCTCAGGCCTCTTTTTACAGTGCCCCAGGGCACTCCATCTAGTGGTGATGCCCGTCCCCCGGACAAAGCCCCACTTTTGGCGGCAAGTCTGGCAGGAAAACTAGGGAAAACAAGGAGGAGTGACCACTTCAGCTGGGACCACTCCTCCTTGCCAAATCCTCCATCTTGGTTTGGAGGATAGGCACCAATAGGGTTAGGTCTGTGTCCCCCTCCACAAAGGAAGTGTACACTGGAAGGGTGTAGTCACCCTCAGGGACAGTAGCCATTCACTACTGTCCTCGGATCCCTGTAACACCCTTAAATCCAGGATTTAAGGGCTCCGTGAACCTAGCTCGTAAGATTCCTGGCGACCTCAAGAAGAAGCCAAGCAGAAAGAAGGACTGCTTCGCTGACCCCCAGGAGAGAAGCCCTACAGGCCTGACTCCAGCTTCTGAAGCCTTGCTACAAGAAGGTGATGCATCCTGCAGGACCAGCAACCTCTTAAAATCCTCAAAAGGACGGCCTGCACCCCAGAGGACCAAGATCTCCCATGTGAAATGGCCCTGTCCAAAAGAAACTCCACCAAAGGACTCCAGAATCGCCCCGGTCCACGAGTCCTGCCCACTCTGCACCCTACACCCACGGCCCGTACCCAGGTGGCTCAACCAACTAGAGCTGGTCCCCAAGCTTCTGACCTAGTGTCCACCCTGGGTTGACCCCTCCTGTCCAACACAACGATGCCTGTAGACTAAATCCGAACCCAATGGACGCGAGAAAACCGGATGAAGGTACCTGAAGTCCAAAGGTACCTCTGCACCGAAGGCCCTGGGCCTTGGGGAACCCGACCACCGGTCCAGCAACATCCAGCAGGCGGCCCTCCTCCTTGTTCAGCCTTTGGTTTTCCAGAACCGAACCCCTGGACTTAGCCTGCAGCATCTTTGTGACCCCCCCAGGGTTCCCCTAATGGAAAGCATTGGGAGTCCGACTCTGTGTTTGCACCTTGCACCCGCCGCCCCTGAGGGTGTGTGTTTGGTGCCGACCTGTGACGCCCCACTCCCCTCCCCGGTGCTCACCTAAACCCCTCAGGTCTGCACTCCGAAGACGTGGGTACTTACCTGCAAGCAGGCCTGATTCAGAGTGCCCCCAATCTCCATACACATTTTGATGAACAAGTTACTTACCTTCGGTAACGCTTTTTCTGGTGGAAACACTAGCTACCTGTGGATTTCTCACCTTACGAATTCTCCCAATACGCCAGCATTCAATGGAAAATTTTGTTCCCAGCTCTCCATGTCGACGAGGATGTCACAATTGCACGTCTCCGCACGCAACTCCCTCTGACGTCACCGTGGCAATAAGAGGTCCTCGCCCGCGTACTGACGTCAGTTTCACCCTTTTTTACGTGCCTTTGAGACGAACAGGTGAAAACCGACCTCACAATAGCACATATATACATATGGATGCAAAACAAGCTCAACATTTAGTAATAAAAAAAAGAATCAAAACATATATACACTTATAATAAAAAAGTCTTGGTATGACCAGACAGGCAACGGGGAGGCGGGTGGGACTGTGAGCAATCCACAGGTAGCTAGTGTATCCACCAGAAAAAGTGTTACAGAAGGTAAGTAACTTGTTCTTCTGATGGATACAACTACCTGTGGATTCCTCACCTTATGAATAGAGTCGCAAAGCAGTACCGCACTCGGAGGTGGGTGCCTGACTAGTCACACCAAGAAATCCTGCAACACAGAACTTGCAAAATGGCCGTTCCTCCTGACTTCCGAATCCAAGCAGTAGTGCTTCGCAAAAGTATGGAGGGAAGCCCAAGTTGCCGCTTTACAAATATCTACCACTGAAACACCTCTATCCAAAGCTGAAGTGGCAGCCTTAGCCCTGGTGGAATGAGCTCTAATACCCTCAGGAAGAATCTTCTTTGCTAATGAATAACAGATCTTAATGCAAAGAATGACCCACATGAATATGGTTCTTTTATGGACAGCTCTGCCTTTCATCTTGCCCACATATCCAATGAAGAGTTGGTCATCCAAACGAAAGTCCTTTGTTCTGTCAATATAGAAACTGAGAGCCCTTCTCAGGTCTAAGCAATGGAGTCTTTCTTCCTCTTTTGAAGGATGATGAGGAGGATAGAAAGATGAAAGAGTAATAGACTGCCCCATATGGAAAGCAGTGACAACCCTAGGAAGGAAAGCCGCCCTGGTTTTCAGCACCACTTTGTCAGCACAGAATGATGTAAAGGGAGTTTGACACTAAGAGCCTGAAGCTCACTCACACGCCTAGCAGACATAATAGCTATAAGGAAAACTGCCTTAAAGACCAACAACCTTAAAGAACAAGAATGCATAGGTTCAAACGGTGAACTCATTAAGAAAGTCAAAACCAGATTTAAATCCCACTGAGGAATATGAAACGGAGTGGGAGGAAATGTATTTGTTAGACCTTTCATGAACCTAACAACTATAGGTGATTTGAACAAGGAAGGTTGATCCGGAGGGCAAAGAAAGGCTGACAGTGCCGAAAAATAGCCTTTGACAGTCGCAACTGCACAACTCTTCTGCGCTAAAGTTAAAGCAAACAACAGAACATCAGACAAATGGGATCTCAAGGGATCAATTTGTTTCTCTCCACACCAAGCCACAAATTTTGCCCACCTGCCGGCATAAACAGTCTTAGTGGAGTGTCAACTGTCTGATAAAATAACATCTACTACTTCTGGTGGGAGAGAGAAAGAACTCAGATTGCCCATTCAATCTCTAGGCATGTAGGTGCAGGCTCTGGAGGTGGGGGTGTCGAATCTGCCCCTGCAACTGCAAGAGGAGATCTGCCCTGAGAGGGAGACGGAGCGGAGGACACAGTGAGAGTTGGAGAAGGTCCATGTACCACACCCTTCTCTGCCAATCCGGAGCTATTAAAATTACTTGAGCCCGATTTTGGCGAATCTTCCTCAGAACCCGAGGAATCAAGGGTATGGGGGGAAACACGTAAAGTAACTGGTCGCACCAAGACATCTGAAACACGTCCCCCAAAGCTCCTTGCACCGGATACTGGAGGCTGCAGTACGACGGGCAGTGCGCGATCTCCCAAGTGGCAAATAGGTCTATCTGCGGAAAAACCCACATCCGAAAGATGTGAAGGACCAGGTCTGGATGGAGGCGCCACTCATGATCTGCTGAGAAATGCCGACTTTGACTGTCCGCATGTACGTTGAGAACTCTGGCCAGATGATTTGCTACCAAGCAAATCTGATGGTCCTGAGCCCAGGACCAGAGCTGCAGAGCCTCTCTGCAGAGAAGATATGACCCTACTCCTCCCTGTTTGTTGATATACCACATCGCAGTAGTGTTGTCCGTTAAGACCTGAACTGACTGACCGTGAAGAGAAGGGAGAAAGGCCTTGAGAGCCAGACGTATCACTCGCATTTCCAACAGATTGATATGAAAAGTCTGTTCCACTGGAGACCAAAGACCTTTGATCTCCAGGTCCCCCAGATGAGCACCCTACCCTAAAGTGGCTGCATCCGTTATGACCGTGACAATTGGTGGTAGTAGAGCAAACGGCCTTCCTTGGGAAAGATTGCCGTCCACCGCCCACCATCGTAGATCCGCTGCAGCATTTTTGGAGATCGTTATCGACTCCTCGAGATCCCCTTTGAGTTAAAACCACTGCTTGCAGAGGCACCACTGAAGAGCCCTCATGTGCCAGCGTGCATGAGTGACCAACAGAATGTAAGAAGCAAACAGACCGAGTAGACGTAGGACCTTAAGGACTGAAACAACTGCTCCATTTTGAAACATTGGAATAGGGATATGAAAGTAAGCATCCTGCAAGTCGACAGACACCATCCAATCTTCTCGCCAGAAGTACCTGCGCCAGAGTCAGCATCTTGAATTTCTCCTGCTTCAGGAACCAATTCAAAATCCTCAGTTCCAGGATAGGCCTCAATTGACCATCCTTCTTGGGGATCAGGAAATATCTTGAATAACAACCCTGACCCCTTTCCTGCTCTGGAACCAACTCCACTGCGCCTTTTGATAACAGGACTTAAAACTCCTGCTGCAACAATAGGAGATGGTCTTCTGAACAAAACAAAGGATGGGGAGGGATAAGAGGGGGAAACTCCCGGAAAGGAAGGGCATATCCTTTCCTCACAATATTTAGAACCCAGGAGTCCGATGTGGCTAACTCCCACTCCCACTCGTGGAGAAAAATAAGTAACCTTCCCCCTACAGGAGAAGTGCGACTCAAAATGGGTAGAAAACTAGGGCTGCTTCCCCTGTTGTGCTTCCCCAAAAGAAGAGGATGATGCAGGGTGTTGCTAGGTGGCCCCTCTTGTCCAAACTCTTCCCCCACCCTCTAAAGCATCTATATGGAAGGCAGCAGGCTGTTGGACTCTGGACTGGGGTCTTCCACGATAAACGGCTCCACGCCCACACCCCCTAAACCTTCCAAAAAGACCTGAAAGGGGTAGCAGTGGAAGCCTGTAGACCCAAAGACTTTGCTGTGGCCCTACTGTCCTTGAAGCGCTCTAAGGCAGCTTTGGCCCCAAACAACTTTTCTCAGTCGAAAGGCAGGTCCAATAAAGTGGTCTGGACATCCATAGAAAAGCCAGAAGACCTCAGCCACGCATGCCTCCTGGTAGCGATTGAAGTACCCATCGCCCTGGCCACTGAGTCTGTAGTATCCAGACCAGACTGGATGATCTGCTTAGCCGCAGCTTCAGCGTCTGACAGGAGCTCACTGAACTGCCCCTGCATATTCGCGTCCATCAGGGCGTGCACATATCTACCTAACACACAGGTAGCATTGACCGATTTTAGGGCCATACTGCAGGATGAAAAATTCTTCTTAGCTGACTGTTCCATCCTCTTGGACTCCCTGTCCAAAGGCGTAACAGGGAAGGAGCCTGGTGCAGAACGTGCCAAACATGAGGCCTGGACCACTAAGCTCTCAGGAGTCGGATGCTGCGATAAAAATCCCGGATCTCCCGGAGCCACCCTGTACTGTCTTGCAACTGTTCTGTTAACAGCTGGCAATGTCACAGGCTTCCTCCGAACCTCCAAAATAGGCTCTGTAAGAGCATCATTAAATGGAAGCAAGGGTTCTGCTGAAGCCGAAGAAGGATGCAGGACCTCAGTCAAAATGTTCTTTTTAACCTCAGCAGCCGGCAATGGAAGGGCCAAGAAATATGCCGCCTTCCTGACGACAGAATGGAAGGACGCAGCTTCCTCTGTAAACTCCCCTGGAGATAAAAGATCCCACTCAGGGGAAGTGTCCAAACCACTAGTTGAGTCTAGGCCCTGATATTCCACCAAGGGCTCAGCAATCTCTCCTTCTTCCAGCAGCTGCCTCTGATACTCCTGTTCTTCCAAGAGCCTCAGTGCTCTCCTCCGTGACCTCAACCTGGCCTCCAACCTCAGCGTAGACATAGAGTTAGCCGACGTTGACGACACCGGCTTCAGGACCAACAGATGCGGACCAGGAGAAGATGGAGACACACTATGATCCAATCGGGATCCTTCCGGCACCGGAGCTGATCCCATCGGCGCAGTGGATACATGAGGTCCTGTCACCAGTGTCGACTGTGTATGAGACAGGCCTATAAGGCGATGTCAACGGCGCCGTAGGCCTATGAGGCGATGTCATTGGCACTGAACCGGCACCCTCAGCCGGATAAAAAGGCCTGAACGGCGCCGGCATATATGGAGTCGGATAGCTCAAGGAGAATGCCAAAGGACCCGTGGGACCAGCCGGTGCACCAGCAGGGGCCATAGCATTCAACATGTTGAACATGGCATTCAAAAATGCTGCCGGATCCGCTCCCGGAGCAGGGAAGGCAGGATACAGCTGATCGTCCTGCGGCACTTGGGACAGATGGGCATCAGAATCCTGCACCCTAGCCGAAAAGGAGGACTCTTTTGGGGCCCAACCACCTCGAAAACCGATGGCGCCAGAGAAGCCTGAGGACTTTGAGGCTGTGGGTCACAGTAGGATTAACCTTCCACGTCGCCGCCTAGATGGAGACCTGGACCGTGAACGACCTCTAACCAAACGATGCTGAGAGTCGTGCCGGCACCGCTTCTTCAATGAGTTATGGGAAGACGATCTCTGATGACTTCTGTGTCCTTTCTCTGCCTTAGCCAGAAAGAGTTTGGCTTCTCTCTCCTTCAGCGCCTTCGGATTCATCCTTTGGCAGGACACACCCTCCTCCACGTCATTCTCCGAACTTAGATACCATAAGCAGTCATCGTGAGGGTCCGTGACAGACATACGACCACCGCACTCATGACAAGGTTTAAACCCCGACTTTCTTGGAAGAGACATTGTAACTAGAGACACCTTCGAAACAGTAGCTCCCCGAGAGCTAGGAGAAAAAAGTTAGCGTCGAAGGCATGGAAAAAAGGGAACTGACATCAGTATGCCAGGGAGGACCTCTCATTGTCACAGTGACATCAGACGGAATCGCGTGCGAAGCAGTGCAATTGTGACTTCCTCGCCGACGTGGAGAGCTGGGAAGAACATTTTCCGTTGAATGCTGGCGCATTGGAGGATTCATAAGGTGAGGAATCCACAAGTAGTTGTATCCATCAGAAATAGTATATACGGAGCCAGCTTCCTACAAAGTTGTCAGAAACAAATTATTTAATTAGGGATATATGAAGGAACCTTGAAAGTGAAGTTGAGGTACCGACAACTGCCAACATCTGTGTAAACACCCCAGAATCTGGAGTCCACTTGAAAGGCAAGCTCACAAATTAGTATTGTTGGTCTCATACTATGAACCTCTGGTTCTGCAGGTATGTGGCCGGAAGGGTAGGTGAAATGAACAAGTTCAGTTTTTGTAGAGCTTGCTTCTCCTTCTTGAGATTTAGCCTGCATTCCAAAGTTGGGCATTACCCCCATGCCTGTCTTTGGAACTAGAAAGTACCTAGAGTAATATTACTTCCTAGTTTCAGATGAGGGAACTAGTTTAATTGCTCATTTTGCTAGCAGATCTGCCATGCATGTCATCAAGATGTTTCTGTGAGGACAAAGAGTGTGGGGTGACAGGATAAGGATGCATTCAAAAGGACATAGAGTAGCCATTTCTAAACATCTGCACAGCCCACTGTTCATAGTTATGGTTCTACATTTTTGAAGGAAACACTACCCTTTTTCCCGACTGGATACTTGTACACTGCTATGTCCAAGTACTCAAAGAAGGTTGGTACTGCTGGGGCTACAGAAGAGGAAGAGGACAATGACGTTGTCGGCTTAAATACTGGTTGCAATGCAGGCTCGCACTGCCTTGCAAATTGGTGGCTGTGGTCCTCCAGTTTGTGGTACCGCTGATGAAATCTTTTTGAGGCGGGTGCTAAACCTAGAGCCCAGGCAGTTGCCCTGCTTGGTTTAAAGTTTTCTAGAGACATGTCTGCCATTTTGCCAAAAGGCGCTGCCTATAAAAGTTCACATCAAACAACTGTGCATGATCACATCTTGAATACCCTGTAGCTGGAATCTGTGAGTGAGGAGCATAGCACAACACTAGAAACCAATGATCTAGATCCCATGTCCACTGTGTCTAAGAGAATCAGCATGGTCAGATTAGATGATGCCATGGGATCTTGCAGTAGTAACTCCTGGAAGGATTGTTTGACTCTGGTATGACTAAAGTGGTTATTTCCTATAACTATTTCCCATAAAGCATGGGTGTACTCTGTCAAGAGGCAAGTTTATTTAAATGCTTTATGGCAAGACTGTCTGGGGCAGAGATCTTTTAAACAAAATATAAAACAGGTTAGATTCTCTTGTGGAATCCTCAACAACTAGGCACAGACCTGTTGGATGGGGTGAAAGGAAAACTGGGTCGGACGAAGCAACCCTATATTTCTATGACCTCACCACTGTAGGCATTGAATGAGGTTTCCTATACTGCTCTGGCATACTCCAGTAAAGAATCACTCAATTGGAGTATCATGTCCTTCGACTCCTTTTCAGACAGTTTTTCCGTAAATAGAAAAGTCTTATGCTGCTGAGTAGGGAGAATGCCAAAGTATCTGCAGCTTTTTTAATTTTTAAATAACCCTATGAAAGTGTGTCTGTGCTGATTCTGCAGGAATTTTCAAAGATGAAAACTTCACCTCTGTCGAAGTGTCCAAACCCTTTGTATTATGCAAGGCAAATTCCAGAAATCCAGGGATAAATCTCCTTGGTAAGCGAATTAGTGCCCTTGCTATCATTGCCATCGCTATGCAGATGTCTGACTGGAAAGTACAGAGCATCTGAGCGAGAACCAAACAGTTCTTGAAACATTTGAAATGTTTTTGTTTGGATCATCTGTATTTGAGGGACTTCTGACTACTAGAAATAGGACTAAGGATCCATTTAGCCTCCAGCGTGCAGTCTAGTTCCACCAGAGGATCTGTCTCCACATAACCCTACAGACAGACCACCCAGGTATAAGAGTAAACCTCTGCATTTGAAGTTCAATTCTGGGGAAAATGTTTCTGCAGATACAAAAAAAACAATCTCCTTTCCCTGTCTACTCAATAGCACAAGAATTCACCCTTTCAATCTCCTGAAGAGGATCTGTCCCAAGTACCTTTCCCGAGCAAAAGCTCCACTCCACAAGCACACGTCCATTAGACAAAACCCTTCTCCAGTTCTTCTAACAGCATATGCTCGTCTCCAAAAGCGTCTTACCTTTTCAGGATAGAAGGACTTCTCTAGATACATACAGCTTCATTGCAGGGTCGCCACTCAATGCTTACTGGAGGTATGATGCCAATGGTGAACAAGAAGGTGGAGTATGGGTCACTAAGCTCCTTGCCTGTGTTCTAAGCTTGTAATGGCAATTCCATCTGGTGTCTGCTGCTATTCCCACACAAGGCAAAGAACCAATGGAAAGAAATGTGAACATCTGGTTCAGTTTAGGAAAACAGCCATTCTGTAGTATAGGCCATCCACTACAGAGCCATCTGTGGGTATTCTACAATTACTTATAAGATCATACAAAGTCTCCTCCTCGATAGCATTGATTTTCTGCCATAGATGGAGATTGCTCGGGCCATCAGAAAGTGTTACTCACTGGTGAAATGGAGACTCAGATTTCTGAGGCGTCAGACAGGTGGCTCCATCTAACCACTTGGTTTGGTGAGCCGCAGATTGGTCAGACCAGATATGTGCTGTTCAATTTGATCACTCAATGGCTCTCAAATCCCAGAAATCCAAACAGATAGCATCATAGTGAATAATGGAAAGTATCCAAACTCTGTTGGGAGTTGCATCCAAAGATTAGATTTGTGGCCTGGTAGAGGACTCTGGAACAATAACAATAGGTGTTTTTGGGCTTGTCAAAAGATTACTAGGTACAACAGACTTTAGATCATAATGTATTACTCTGGTTTCCACTCTGGAGCTGGTGGAATGTACTTCGATGATGTCTGTTGTCAACTTACTGTATATTCCTCCATCCACGGCACTCTTACAAAAAAATCGAATTTTTGCTTTTAGAATAACAGTGATGTTATTCTGTAATGTTGTCTACGGAGCAAAGAGCAGTACGGCTAGATGAAGCCTCCATTTTCTTAAGGTGTGACTTGTGTATATTTAAAATAACACAACACATTCATGGAACCAACTGAGGTGGGAACAATCCACCATAAAGCGATACATGTTATGTAATAATATGCAAACAAAATAGTACAAATAAAGCTATTAATCATATTATGATGAGTTTCAAAATAAGGAGATGTATATTTGGGCCCATCTGTTCCATTTCCACATCAACCCCCTACCTAGACATCATTCTCCTGCAAAAAGTAGATTATAAATAATAGCATTTTTCAGAAATGGATCGGGACAGGTCATAAGCACGATAAACACTTCTTATTTTTATTGAACTAATGAATGATTGCTGGTCATGGTACTGGAGACAATACGAATCATTTGGCTTAATCAGAAACAAAAAATAGATAGGACTACCCTAGGTAATATTCACGTTCCATTATTCGAAGCACTAGTTAAAGGAAGCTGGCCTGATGTGTGGAGGATACCAATGGTGCTGGTACCTTATACCAGGTCCAGGCAACCCCTATTAGTGAATGAAGACAGTGTCTAGGAAGTCAGGGCTCTCTAGTGGTAGCTGTAGTGAGCAGCCAAGACTTATCTAGGACTCATGAAAAGCTCCAGCAATACCACAATAGTCACACAGCAACTTGTCACAAATGAAAGAAACCACACAGCGTTACAAAAATAAAGGAACTTTATTATAGTAACACTAAACTAGATCACCTATAGGCAGTCCCCCAATGGGAGGTAAGTACACGTTAGATATACACAGTCAATATTAGGAAATAGCATATAGGAACAACAAGCATTGGCAACCAATACTGAAAATAGTTAGGGCTTGTAGGAAAGCACCCTCTTTTTTGCATTGTTACCCCCACTTTTGACCTGATATCAGTATGTTTTGAGTGTTTCACTTGGATCCTGCTAACCATGACCCCAGTGGTTGTGCTCAGGACAATTTGGTTGCTTAGGACTTTCCACACCCCACAATTGGCATACTCGTGCCCCCATAAAAGCCCCTAGTATATGGTACTTAGGTACCAAGGGCATTGGGACCCCAGGAGTTCACCATGGGCTACAGTATGTATTGTGCCACCCATGGAAGCCCATGCAAAATGTGTCTGCAGAAATGCCATTGCAGCCTGCATGGAAAGGTGCATTCTCTCTTTCACCTCAGGTCACTGCACTATGTCATTATAAGTCACCCCTATCGAAATACCTCCTAGTCTAGAGGGCAGGGTGCAGGTACCTGTGTGTGGGGGCACTCACCCACTGTGTCCAGCTACATAATGGTAACCCTGAACCTGGGCAAGTTTGGTATCAAACATGTTGGAATCATACCCCAATATTGTTGCCAGTATGATTCCATGCACTCTAGGGGCTCCTTAGAAGACCCACAGCATTGTTCCTACCTGTCTTCTGGGGTTTTCCGGGCAGCTTGTGCTGCTGACACCCCTCAGACAGGTTTCTGCCCTCCTGGTGCTTGACCAGCTCAGGCAGAAGGCAGAACACATGATTTCCTGTAGGAGAGGGAGGTAACACCCCTCCCCTTGGAAATAGGTGTTACATGGCTTAGGAGGAGTAGCCTCCCCAAGCCACCGGTATGCTTTGAAGGGCACATTGGGTGCCCTCCTTGCATAAACCAGTTTGCACTACTACAGGAACTGCCGGTCCCTGCTCTGGCGTGAAACTGGACCAAGGGAAGGGGAGTGACCACTCCCCTGTCTATCACCACCACAGGGGTGGTGCCCAGAGCTCCTCCAGGTGGCTATTTGATTTTGCCATCTTGAATCCAAGGTGGGCAGAGGCCCCTGAGAGCATCAGAGTGGCCAGGTCAGGTAGGTGAAGTCACAGCCCCCTCCTGATGCGTGGTCACCCTGCTAGGTGACCTCTCCCCCTTCCTGAGCTATTTAAGGGCTTCCTCTGGGGTGGGTCCTCAGATTCGACATGCAAGATTCAAGCAGAACCCCTCTGCATCGTTTACTTCATCTTCTGGCCACTGGGACTGCAACTGGACCATCTCGGAACCAACAATCTGCAACTTCAGCAACGATTACGCTCTGCAACATTGTTTCTCTGGCTCCTTCCAGCACCTGCAACAGTTCCCCGGCTTTGCATCCTCTGAGGGCAATGAGTCTTCAGTCTGCACAAGAAGCAAGAAGGAATTTCCCTTGGAGTGAATGATCCACTCCACCTGCACGCGCAGGCACCAACTGCAACAACGACCAGCTGCATAGATCTTCTCTCCCCCAGAGCTGCGTGGATCCTGCATCACAGGTCGGGATCTGGAGTGGTCCCCTTGGTCCTCTCTACCAGCTGTCCAACTTGGGAAACGGTAATCCCTTACCTCTCCTTGCAGGACAGTACCCCTGTGCACCGTGATCTTGCAGCTACCAAGGATTGTTTGTTCATCCGCCAATGGATCTTCAGGCACCCAGCATGCCTTTCTGCAAAGCACAATCTCCTGCCTGCTGCTCCAGCGAAGTGGAACTCCTCTTCGATGGTGCTGAATGGGCCCCACTGCGACTCCTGCGCCTACTGCCAGTGGGATGCCTGTGGGGGCTGCCTCACAGCTGCTGAGGGCCACCCCAAACTCCCCTCCTTGGGCCAAGTCCCCTGGACCTTGCTGGTCCTCTTCAGTCTTGCAAACCTTCTTCTCCGACTCTTGCATTTGCCAAGGCTTGTTGGTGGTTCTCCTGCACCACTGACTGACTGCATCTCAACCGCCAACGTGAAACACCACTTGCATCACTTCTAGAACTCCTCTTTGGCTCCTGTGCTGCACTGCTGACCCTCTTCATCCACAGTCGATCTGGTACTGCACCCAGAGAAGGGTGGGTAATGGCTCCTGTGACAACCGGACACTCCAACACGAACTGGACTTGGTCCCCTTCCTTTGCAGGTCCTCCTCTGTCAGGATCCATCCTTGGGTCCTTCCAGTCTTGCATAATCCTTTTCCAAAGTCCTCTAGTTAGTTTTGGGGAAAACCAGGTACTTACCCCTGCTCTCCTGGTCGCTGGGGGTCACACTGGTACTCACCTCTTGGGGTTCCTAGTTCGTCCAGCTCCCTTCTACTAATTCCACTTCCTTCAGTGGGGGACTGCCTTTCACATTCCACTTTTTTAGTATATGGTTTGGCCCTCCCTTAGGGCCCTCCTTATTTGCTATTGCTTTTACAAATGCCTATTAATTTCTATGCTATTTACCGATTGCTAATGTGTATATAATATGTGTTTACTTACCTCCAGTTGGGGCATTCACTACACAGTATTTTAGTTTTGTGTTACTATAATAAAGTACCTTTATCTTTGTAACACTGTGTGGTTCTTTCATGTATGTAAGTGCTGTGTGACCATAGTGATATTGCATAAGATTTGTATGTCTCCTAGATAAGTCTTGGCTGCTGATCCACAGCTAACTCTAGAGAGCCCTGGCTTCGTAGACACTGCCTACACTACAATAGAAGATACCTGGACCTGGTATAATATGTTAACACCATAGGTGCTCACCACATGCTAGGCCAGCTTCCTACGTTGGTGGCAACGGTGGAAGAAGACACTTGCAATTGCCTTACCACTTTGTCACTAGTAACTTTCCACAGGAAAGACCATTACTAGTTGTTAGGTACACACTTCACTTAGCTGTCAGGTTTTCTAGTCTCCTCAGTTTGGGTAAGTTAGGGGCCTAGCATAGACCTTGCTCCAAACTTTTCTAGGGAGCCTAGTTGTTAGAGTAGTTAGGTGCACCCACACCACTCTAGCAAGAATGTCTTCAGTAGAGCACACCTCTCAGACCCCAGGCTGTCACTATGAGAGTTTTACTTTCTAAGAGTTGAGGGAGATGTGTGCCTCTAGAAAACAAAAGACAGGGAGAAATCCCAGTAAGACTCTGCTTCTGGGGTTACTTCTCCATGGTTACCCAGGACAATGCATGCAGCCAGGAGGAGGAAGAAGTAGTAACTGACCCTCCAGTCCTAGGGAGGGTAAGGAATAATCTGGGGAATACCACAGCCCTGTTAGGAGCACTACCGGCAGTGAAGGGGTGGTCATTTCAGTAGGCCCACCTTTACTCCTAGAGGGTTGGTTCAGAGAGTCCCCAGGAGGAGGGATAGGTCCTCCTTCGTCAATACCGATGCCTCCTGAGTATCTGAGGGGACCCACTGCTCCACCTCAGAGGAAGATTCCTCGGAAAGGGAGCTTAGGAAACTGAAGTTGGAGGAGGCCAAGCTGAGGCTGCAGAACCAACAGCTAGCCCTAGATAGGGAGCCCTTAGCAGTGGAAAGGGAGAGAGTGGGTCTGGGGTTAGCACCCTATTGTGGCAGAAATCTTAGCTTAAGGGACACCAGGGTCAGAGAGGACTCCTATGATTTTTGGAACCAGAGCAAGATAGTCCCACCTTACAAGGTGGGAGATGATATTTACAAATGGTTCACTGCTTTGGAGAGGGCCTATAACGTACAGAAGGTCCCCCAAAGACAGTGGGCAGCAATCTCGTGACTCTCCTTCTCCGAAAAAGGCAGAGACAAACTCCTCACTGTCAGAGAGGTGATGCAGACAATTATACAACCTCAAAAATGCACTGTTATATGGTTTTGGCTTGACCACTGAACAATACAGAATTATGTTCAGGGAAACCAAAAAAGAGTCCTCCCAAGATTGGGTAGATTTTGTGGACTGCTCAGTGTAGGAAGCTGGCTCTGTATGAAACAAGTAACTTACCTGTAACTGTAGTTCTCCAGGATTGGAAACTTTGATAGATTCACATGCTTGAATCATTCCTCGTCGTCGAGATGGGAGTCCCCGGTGCAATAGAAAAAAATCATACTCAATAGCATATACAGCTCAGAGGCACTAGGCCTCTTAATTTAGTAACATCTCATAGTCATTTTATAAAAAAGGACCAAACTTAAGAGACAACCAATCAGCTCTCACCACCCTCTAGAACCCTCCAGTGAGGAGCTGATTTTCCTCAGATTTTCCAAGCACAATTGCAATAATGGATCTAGGACTGAGGAAAAATGAAGGTGAGCTCCTCAGGGGAGGAAGGATGGGTCGCATGTGAATCTTTGAAAGTTTCCAATACTGGAGAACTACAGTTACAGGTAAGTAACTTGTTTCTTATTCTAGTATTAGGACTTTATAGATTCACATGCTGAATCAGAATAGTAAGCAGTGGATAACACATTTTCGTCCTATAGATAGCAGCATAGATAATATGTACATACACTTTCTGCCATTATCTACAGCATTATTATAAAGAAAATGTGATATAACAGAAAACAAGCGGATGGAGGGAAATAATAATTAAGCTCATCTTCATTGAAATAGATTTTGAAGGGCTGCTTGATCAACGGCTACATCCCGAAGTGACTCCATGTCCAAGAAGTAATGCTGCGTGAAGGTGTGAGTTGTCCTCCATGTTGCAGAACGACAGATGTCTTTAATTGATACACCAGCAAACAGCGCACAGGATGCAGATATAGCTCTGGTATAATGAGCCCTTACGCTTGTGTGCAATGGTCTTCCTGCTTTCTGATGGCAGAATATGATTGCGTCTTTAATCCATCGGGATATAGTCTGTTTCGTTACAGAGTGACCTTTTCTAGCGGCACTGAATGCTACAAATAACTGAGTGGACTGCCTGAACGACTTTGTTCTGTCCAGGTAAAATTTTATGCACCTTTTAAGGTAGAGTGAATGGAGAGTTCTTTCCGCAGCAGTTTGCGGGTTCGGGAAGAAAGTTTTGAGCACCACCGGCTCGTTGATATGGAACTCTAAAGGCACTTTAGGAATTAATTTAGGATTGGTGCTCAGGATGACTCTATCTTGCTTGAACTGTAAAAAAAAAATTCTTGTATAGTGAAAGCTTGAATTTCACTAACTCTGCGCGCCAAAGTAAGGGCGAGAAGGAGAGCCACCTTCCAAGTGAGGTACTTGATGTCCGCCCTGTGGATAGGCTCACAAGGCTCCTTCATAAGCTGGCCAAGGATGATGTTAAGTTGCCATGCCAGTGGTGGGGGCTTTACTGGAGGAAAAGTTCTGAAGAGACCTTTCAGAAATTACTTTACTAATCTTAGAGAGCATTAGGATGGTTTGCCTGGTAGTCTTCTGTATCTGGAGATGGCAGCTAAATGGACCCTAATCGAGGAATGAGCCAGACCGGAACGTGCCAGTTGTAAGAAATATGGCAACACTGCCTCCAGTGCGGCGGAGAGATGGTCCATATTGTGTGTTTCGCACAATACACAAAATCATTTCCATTTTAGTCAGTAAGATTTGTTGGTGCGAGCTGCACATGCATTAGCTAGCACTTCTCTGCAATCAGACGGTAGATCTAGACGGCTGAATTCATGGTACTCAGGAGCCATGCATGTACACTGAGAGACTTGGGTTCTGGGTGCCTCACTTGTCCCCGATTGATGGTAAGCAGCTCAGGATTGGTCTGAGTCTGATGGGTGGACAAGCCGACAGAAGAAGTAACTCCATGTACCACGGTTGACTCAGCCACACTGGAGCTATTAGGATCAGCTGGCAGGGTTCCGAATTCATCTTCCTGATCACCCTTGCGAGGAGAGGAATCGGAGGAAAAGCGTACGCATAGATCTCTGACCATGCGATCGAAAATGCATCCCCCCATAATACCTGTTGGTGATGCCAGCTTGCATAATGTCAGCATTTGGCGTTCCGGGAGGATGCAAATAGGTCCATATTAGTTTTCCCCACTGGTCGAATACTCGATCTAGCGTTCCCTGATGTAATTCCCACTCGTGGGAGGATGTCGCCGACCTGCTTAGCGAATCTGCGATGGTATTCTGTAGGCCTGGGACATGCTCCGCAGTTATGTGGATTGAGTGGTGAATGCACCATTTCCAGATGGCTTGTGCTTCTTGAGAGAGTATGTGAGAACGTGTTCCTCCCTGCTTGTTTAAGTAGTGCATTGTGGTGGTATTGTCTGTTCTGATGAGCACTGCTGGCCCTCGTATCCTTGGAAGGAAGGCTTGCAAGGCATAATAGACTGCTGTCAGCTCGAGAAGATTTATGTGGAACAAACAGTGAGCGGGTGGCCAATTGCCGCTCACCCGAAGTTCCCGCAAGCATGCGCCCCATCCTGTGAGCGATGCATCCGTAGTTACAGTCATTGGAGGAACTCGTGCCAAGAAGCTGAGTCCTTTGGAAACGTTCTCAGGAGTTGTCCACCAATCCAGAGAATGGACCATTCGCGGTGTTACGAAGATGGTATCCTAGAAGGATCCTCGTGCTTGCATCCATTGCCTGTCCAGCTCCTCCTGAATTGGACGCATTCACAGGCGGCAGAATGGAATGAGGCTTATACATGACGAAATCATGCCAAACAAGGACTTGTACTGCCGAACTTAAAGACACTTTTTTCTTTGGAAGCGCCTTGCCAGCTTTAGTAACCTTGTTTGTCTGTCCGGCACTGGATAGGCTTTGGCTCGTTGGGTGTCTAAGATAGCCCCTAGGAAGGCTAATCAAGTGGATGGCTGTAAGAACAATTTTTCTTTGTTCAGCGTAAGGCCTAATTCCTTGAAAAGGCGCAGAGTTGCCTTGACTGAGTTTTCTGATGACTGGACATCTGCAGCTTTTACTAACCAGTCGTCGAGTTAGGGAAAAACCTGGTGTTTGTTTCTCCTTAGGTAGGCCGCCACTGGCGCTAGACATTTGGTGAAGATTCGTGGTGCTGAATGTAGGCCAAAGGGAAGGACCTTGAACTGGAAATGTTTGCCGTTGACCACAAACCTCAGGTACTTTCTGTGGAGCGGATGAGTGGAAATGTGAAAGTACGCATCCTGAAGGTCCAGAGAGGCCATTTAGTCTGTTCTGTTCAGAAGCTGGAGGACGTCTTGTAGGGTGACCATCCGAAATGTTTGTTTCTTGAGGTACTTGTTTAACTCCTGTAAGTCGAGGATTGGCGTCCATAGGCAAGACTTTATTCGGATGAGAAAGAAGCAGGAGTAAAAACCCTTCCCCCTTTGGGAGTGTGGAACAGACTCTTATAGCCCCTTTCATCGGCATAGTTATTACCTCCAAGCTGAGTAGACAAAGGTGTTTTTGACAAATCTGGGATGGAGGCATTGAAGGGGGATCTGGGTGAATTCCAACAGGTGTCCGAAGCAGATGACATCCACCACCCACTTGTCTTTGGTTATTTGTTGCCAGCGTTGGATATGATGTTTTAGAATTCTGTGATAAATTGTAGGAGGAGAATGGATAGGACGTGTCGCTAGACAGTCATTGTCTATGTGCGGATTCTTTAGGCTGTCGCCCCTGTTTGCTGTTGTTGTAGGGCCTGGTATATGCTGCGGGAGGCGGTTGCCTCGGCTGGTATTGTGTCCTAGAAGGCTGAAACATGGAGGAATAGGATGGGTAAATATATTGTTGGTATACCCCACGAAAGGAAGGTTGACCTCTGCCCCTAGCACCGTAAAAGGGCACTTTTCTTTATTGCAGAGTGCCTAAGAATTTTGCCGTTTCCGTATCCGAATTGATGGTTTGAAGGGAGTCATCGACGTGCTTGCCAAATAGAGCTTCTCCGTCATAGGGAAGATCTAGTATTTTAGTCTGTACTTCGGGACGAAAGTTGGTGGCTTTGAGCCAACCTTGATGCCTCAGCACGGCTGAACCCACGAGCAATCTGAAGCCCATTGCGGCTATATCCAGTGTACAATTGATGATCTTAGCTGAAGATCACTGGCCCTCTACCAGAACTTTCCTAGCTTCTGTCTTGGAAGTGTCTGAAAGCTCTTCCAATGAATGGGATATATCCGACCAGAGCTGTCAATCATATCTGCCAGTAGAACAAGGGAGTTTGCCGCCCTTATCACAATAGCAGAATGGAGGAGAAACACTTGCCGATGTTATCTAAGCACCTCCCTTCTTTATCTGGCGGTGATGTCAATGGCGTAGAGGGGTTCCTGGAGCGACGTTGGGCAGCTTGCGATATTACGGAGTCCGGCTTCGGGTGTCCTTAGAGGCAAGCCGAAGTATCCTCTGTGGGTTTATATTTCTTATCCAGTCTCAGCAGAACCGCAGGGACCGTTGTCGGATTCTACATAATTTTCAGGCCTTGGCTCCAAACAAAACAATGCTAACAAGGAAGATAATTATAGGATTAGGGCGCTCACAGTAAGTCCACAAAGTAATGATACAATTTACTCATGGCACGGTGCTCCTGGCAAGAGGATCTTCCTTAATCCTCCAATGTTTCAAGGGAAACTAACAGTGAAAAAACAGATGTCAGGGCACTCATGAAATCATAATTAGAAGTTAGTAATGTATCCAATCTTCTTTGTATATTGACAACAACCTCGTGTTAATTTCAGAGTCCAATTTTATTCATAATGTTCTTATATCCTCCACAAACACAGCCAACACGTATTTCATCCTATGAGAAATTGTTCTCTTAAGGACTTCATCAGGGCTGAGAATAAATGAGAGCAATGTCTACATGTGTGATATAAATCAATGGTCAGAGCAGAACACGACCAATTCCAAAGGTGACAGTAGTGCGATAAGTAAAACATGATATATTGTGACTTATGTGATATTATCAAAATATCTATGAAGGTCTATGAAGGATATAGCTCTGACCATTTTCCTGTGGGGCTCTTTAAAGTCAGATAGGAAGAAATCCTGCTGAGTTGTGGGCATTGGAAAATTGAACCACGTGGCGGCACGCTCAAGCAGGTTATGGAAGCCACCTATATGTTCATGTGGGGACTCAACCATGGGCGCTGTAGGAGAAGCAGGAGTCAGTATAATATATAATCATCACACTCATCATTATCAGGCTGTATCTCACCTTCCTCCGCATCCTCATAGGAGGATACCTGATGTCTTGCTGTGGAAAGAACAGACTGCTGTGACCTTGGCTGCTGCGGCTGCTGCAAGTGAGGAGTTGCTGGCAGAGGTGGAAGTATCGGCTGTTGCACCGACGAAGGCTTAGCTGGAAAACGTTCCTGATAGTCCGCCAAAATTGCTTGTAAGTCAGAAACAAGCCCAGGAGGAAGACCTACCAGCGCTGGCTGCTCATAATAGCCTTGTGTATACTATGAAGCATCATCATCCGAGTATTTTTAACACTTAACCCTTAACTGGGAAGGGCTGCTGGCCACTCCAAAAATACCCACCTCATCCGAATCATCTTCATCTAAGAGATGTGAGGCTACAAGGCTGGATACCTTGTTAGGAGACGTAACTGAGGGCATTAGGTGATAATTTTTCACCCTCCTGTGAGCATCCTGGTCCCCTGACGAAAACAGAGGTAAGGAACATGGCCTCTGAACCTTTACTGTAGTCTTTGTCGTCAACAAAAGATGTGGTATTGTCGACGAGAGCATTGCCATATCGATTGTCGACGGTGGGAACGTCGACAGTAGAGTTGTCGTCAATGGTTGGAGCATCGTCGACAGTTGGAGTGTCGTCGATGGTTGGAGTGTCATTGATGGAGCCGTCGACGGTTGGTCTATCGACGAAGCCGTCGCTGGTGAAAGCACCATCAACGAAGCCGTCGCTGGCGGGGTCATCGATGAGTGCGTCAACGCTATCAAAGCCGATGGTGAAGCTATAGGACGTACCGTCGAAGAGGATGAGTAACCTCCTGCTAATGAAAGCAACAGGCTGGTCATGGCCATTATCGTTGGTTTGGGATAGAACTGCTCCTATCCCATGTTCAGAGGAATCTGTCTGCACAATGAGCTGCTGAGAATAATCTAGAGCTTTGCGAACTGGTGCTCAGCACATTGCCTTCTTCAAGGTGTCAAAGGCCGTTTGAAAGTCAAGAGTCCAGTTTTCTTTTCTGGGCATTTTCTTTGAGGTCAATTCTGTGAGGGGGGTCACAATTGATCCATACCCCTTCACAAACCTCCTATAGTAATCAGTCAAGCCAAAGAATGCCCTGAATTGAATCTGGGTTTTTGGAGCTTCCCAGTCCAGAATTGCCTGGATTTTTGGCTGTAGGGTTGCACTTGGCCTCCACCTATAAGTGTTGCACAAGTATACAATAGTGCCCTGCCTAATCTGGCACTTTAATGCCTAAATAGTGAGGCCTGCTGAATGCAAGGCCTGCAAAACCTTCCCCAGGTGGATCAGGTGATCCTGCCAGGAGGAGCTGAAGACAGCAATATCATCTAGATATGATGCACTAAAGGACTCCAAGCCAGCAAGGACTTGATTCACCTACCTGTGGAACGAAGAAAGAGCATTCTTTAAACCAAAGGGCATAACAGTAAACTGATAATGCCCATCAGGTGAGGAGAATGCTGTCCTTTCTTTTGCCCGAGGTGCCATCCTAATTTGCCAGTACCCTGCAGTTAAGTCAAAGGTACTAAGGGATTTGGCTGCACCTAATTTGTCAATCACTTCATCTGCTCTTGGTATTGGTGAGCATCTGTCTTGGTGTCAGAGTTGAGACCCCTATAGTCCACACAAAACCTCATCTCTCTCTTGCCATCTTTGGAATGGGATTTGGGGACTAAGACCACTGGGTTTGCCCAAGGAATGTCAGAGGGCTCAATAACCCATAAATTCAACATCTTGTGGACTTCCACTTTGATGCTCTCCTTGACTTGGCCAGAATGTCTGTATATTTTGGCTTTGACAGGTAACCTGTCTTCTATGCCCACATCATGGGTACACAGGTGAGCCTATCCATGGGTCAAAGAGAAGAGCCCAGCAAACTGCTGTAGGACTTGCCTCGCAGAGCGCTTGCTGTTGGGCAGTGAAGGTGTCTGAAAAGACGACTCCATCAACTGACCCATCTTTTGGGTCATTTGCGAGGAGGGCAGGGAGAGGTTCAATCTCGGCTTCCTGCTCCTCATCAGTAACCATCAGCATGGATACATCTTCCCTGTCATAATAGAGCTTCAGGCGGTTTACATGGATCACCCTTTTAGGTGTCCTGCTAGTCCCCAGGTCTACCAAGTAGGTGACCTCACTCTTTTTCTCTAGGTTAGGGAAGGACCACTCCATCTGTCCTGAAGTGCCCTGGGAGCCGAGGGCTCCAGAACCCATATCTTCTTCCCTGGTTTGAATTCTACTAGTGCAGCCTTTTGGTCATACCACTGCTTCTGGAGCTGTGGCTGGCCTCAAGGGTTTTGGATCCCTTTCCCATATACTCAGCCATCCTGGAGCGGAGGCCAAGCACATAGTCCACCAAATCATGTTTAGGCTCATGGAGAGGTCTCTCCCAGCCTTCTCTCGCAAGTGGTCCCTGTAGGAAGCTGCCCTGGTGTGTGGTGAATATCTATGGTGTTATCAAATTATACCAGGTCCAGGTATCGCCTATTAGTGAGGTGTAGTCAGTGTCTAGTGAGCCAGGGCTTTCTAGAGACAGCTGTGGATGAGCAGCCAAGTCATAGCTAGGAGACATACAAAGCTTATGTAATACCACTGTAGTCACACAGCACTTACACACATGAAAGAGCCACACAGTGTTACAAAAATAAAGGTACTTTATGATGGTAATACAAATACCAAAATACTGTATAGGCAACACCCCAACTGGAATTAAGTAAACACACTATTATGTACACATTAGAAGTCAGTGATTAGCATAAAGGGTAATAGAAAACAGTAAAAAGCATAGTAAGTACTGAAGGCCCAAGGGGGGGGGGTGACCACACCATATACTAAGTAAGTGGATGCGTAAGTTGGGCCCCGACACAAGTAAGTGTATAGGGGAGCTGGAGGAACTACGAAACCCAAAAGTTAAGTACCAGAGTGCTCCCACACCCAGTGACTAGGAGAAAAGAGGTAAGTATCTGGTTCTCCCCAAACCCACCAAAAGGACTTCAGAAGATTTTTGCAAGACCTAGCCACGACTGCAAGAAACCAAAGGTGGATCCTGGTAGAGGAAGACCTGTAAAGGAAGGGGACCAAGCCCAGCACACGTTGGAATGTCTGGTTGTGACAGGAGCCACTACCCACCTGTCTGTGGATGCAGGACTGTGTCGATGATGGACGAAGACGGTCAGCAATTCAGCACTGGAGCAGCAGAAGAGTTCTTGAAGTGATGCAGTCGATGTCCCACGTCAGAAGGAGAGTTGCAGTCAGTCAGTGGTGTGGAAAAACCACCAACAAGCCTTGGCAAAGGCAAGAGTTGTGGATGAAGAAATGCAGGGCTGCTGGTGACCAGCAAGGTCCAGGGGACTCAAACCATGGAGGGAAGTCCCGGGTGACCCTCAGCAGTGAGGAGAGCCAGAGAAAGAGGAGGCAGTCCCACAGGCGACCCACAGGCAGCAACCACAGGAGTCACGGTGAGGCCTGTAGGCAGGGGGTCCAGGCAACCACACTTGCTTACCAGAAGTAAAAATCAGATCACCTAATTCTCAGATTTTTAAGGTAGCTGGTCAAGTAGTTAGGCTAATCCAAGCGGTTGTGCTAAGCATTTGTTGTACTCACAGTACCAATCATGCACCACACACACACAATGAATAACTCGAGATCAGACTTTATAAAATACTTCAGATACTTATTGAATTTATAAGACCAAAATGGTTAAGATACATCAAGTACTTTTGGAGTTATGATTTTTCAAAGTTTTAATAAAGTTATTTATTCTGAGCGTAATTGTGCACCATAGGAATCAATGGAAGGACACCTGTGAAAATACATATAAAATCATACAGTTGACTTACCAGTCTTTTCTTTTGCAGGATGGCCGATGAGGGTGGTGGGCACACTGTGCCAGCTGGAGACCCTCGGGCGGCTCCCAGTTCCGGCCGGAGCAGAGCTGAAAAGTCTCTTGGCACAGGGCCACTTGGAGAGGCCACCTGGAAAAGGAGGTGGTTTGCAAATTTAACAGTGGTGCTTCAGGGTCCCCTTGGGCTATTGAGGTCGCAAGGGGTTAGGGACCCATGGCACACAGCTGGTTCCACGATGCTGGGCGACACGGCCGGATGCAGGGTGAGTTGGAGGTTTTGGAGGCTGTGCGCCATGGACCCCTTTGGAGCTGGAGGTAAGTCTTCTTCCGTGGGCCTTGCAGGATGACGAGGGCGCTCTGGTGGGAGGTCTGGGGTGTTCCTGAAGTCCCTTGACTGGGCTTCCTCCTGGCCAGTTGCCGCTCTGGGAGAGTTGTTTTTGCTGCAGTCTGACGTGCACTGACCAGTACCTGGGGTATCTGCACAACTCGGCCACGGAGGACACAGTGTCACCAAAGTCCCTCACTTGTAGGTCTTGTCTGGGCTGTCACTAGTGTGTTGTCGGGTCTGGCTGCAACTTCCAGTTGCGGAGATATCGGCCAGTCGGTAAAGTGACTTGCACCGGTTTGCTGGTTCTTTTGAGGTTTCTTTTGGTTCTTGAGTGGTGCCTCCACTCAGGAGGGAGATCTCGGGCTATTTGCGAAGACTGGGGGTCCTCTGGGTCTTTTGAGGTTGGTCTAGTGGTCAGCTCCTCCGCAGGGAGTCTGGTACAGCAGTCAGGGTTCTTGGAGCCTTTCCTGGTGCAGCAGGTCCTCTGTTCTCGTGCTGTCGGGTCTTTTGTTCCTGATGAATTTGATTTCTTGGTCTAGGGGAGCCCACTGAATACTGAATTTAGTGGGCATAATAGGTGGAACCTGGTAGTGTCCAATGGGACACTTACCCTTGGGTGGCTACACCCACTACAATGACCACTTCCTGTGGCAAGGGTCACTACCCTACACCTCATTGGCTATTTTCCTGCCATCCAACATGGAGGAAATTGAAATGGAGGGTCCTTTTCACCTGCAAGCACCTAGAGATGGTGCATGCTCGGCGAGACCCCTCCTCCTACCCTTTGTGTGGTTTCCCACCTTTGCTCCCACGAAAAGTGGAGGTTGACAAAGGGGGAAGCCTTCTGCTGCTAGCAGCAGGCCTGGGGGCTCGAGTTTCAAGGTCAGGAGCCCTTTAAAGCCCACTGCCAGGGGAATGCACATCCGTGAGGGAGGGGTGTTAGCTCTTCCACCCAGGAAGGCCATTGTCATAAAAACCAGAGAGACAGGGCTCTCGCCCAAGGTTTGTATTTTGGCTGTCTGGAGGTGGCATGCTGGATGAAACCCGTCAGCAACAATGCCAGTCACGTTAGCTTTTGCACCTCTAACGTGACCCCTTGTTACATTTAGGGGTAAATCCAATACTGGTACCAGTTTGGATGTATCATCCTGAGTTGTTTGATACCAAACAACCCAGGGTGCAGGGTGGCCATCATGTAGATGGGGAACTCGTGTTTGACCAGTGCCCAGTACATGTACTTAAAATGGCTGCTCTGTTCACTCACTATGTCCCAGGTTTGGCAAGGACTCAAAGGGGGCAAATTGCTCATGCAGCTATGCTCCCACATATAGTATGGTGCACCCTGCCTTAGGGCTGAAAAGCCTGCCAGAGGGGTGACTTACACATAACATATGCAATGTAGGGTGGACAGGGTACACAGGGAGTGTGTCATGTCAAATTTATCTTTTTAGGTTTGTCCCAGAACACTCAACCTGCAATGGCAATGCTGGGTGCATCTAGGTGCAGGGCCCTAGAGGGTGGCACAATCAGTGCTGCTGCCCTCAGGAGCCTACCCCTATTATCCTTTGCCCTAGGTACAGGTGTACCCATTTACTAGGGACTTACAGTGATATGTAAGAGTGTATCCAATTGTGACAAGCCTCACATCAGATTTATGGAAGAGCTCTGGCCCAGGGAACCTGGTTAGCAGGGGCCCTGGCCAGTACAACTTCTAGGACACATCAACATCAGGCAACAAGTGGGGGCCAACCATGCATAAAGAGGCCTCCTCTCACACTACCCCCAAACGAAAGAGGATGAGACTACCCTTTCCCTAGTGAGTCTTCATCTTATAAGTGGAAGAAACTGGAGATACATCTGCATTGGCATGGGCAGTCCCAGGTCCGTGTTCCACTTTAAAATCCATTCCCTGTAGGGAAATGGACTACCTAAGCAGTTTGGGGTTCTCACCTTTAATTTGTTGTAGCCATCTGAGAGGCCTGTGGTCAGTCTGAACGGGTGAAGTGAGAGCCAAACAAGTATGGCCTCAACTTCTTCAGGGCCCAAACCATAGCAAAGGCTTCCCTCTTTATGGCACTTCATTTTTGTTCCCTAGAGAGTAGCTTTTTTGCTAATAAGAGCAACAGACTGGTCATGTCTATCATTTTTCCTTTGGGAAAGGACCACTCCTATCTCCATTTCTGAAGCATCTGTCTGGACTATGAATTCCTTGGAGTAGTCTGGTGCTTGTAGAACTGGAGCAGAGCACATAGCTTCATTCAGAGTGTCAAAGGCCTTTTGACAACTGACTGTCCAGTTGATTTTTCTCTTGGAGGTAAGCTCTGGTGGGGGGGGGGGGGCAACTATTGTGCCATACTCCTTCACAAACCTCCTGTAATATACAGTTAAGCCAAGGAATGCCATGACTTGTGTCTGGGTTGTGGGAGCTTCCCAAGCCAATATAGTCTGAATCTTGGGTTGGAGAGGTTGCACTTGGCCTCACCAACCAGGTGGCCCAGGTACACAACTTTTCCCTGTCATATCTGGGACCTACTGGCCTTGATGGTGAGGCCTGCCTTTTGCTGAGCCGGAAGTACCTTTCCAAGGTGGATCAGGTGATCCTGCCAGGTGGAACTATAGACAGCTATGTCATCTAAGTAAGATGCACTAAACATTTCCAGTCCAGCAAGGACTTGGTTCACCAACGTCTGGAAGGTGGCAGGTGCATTCTTTAGTCCAAAGGGCATAACAGTGAACTGATAATGCCCACTAGGAGTAGAAAATGCTGACCTCTCTTTTGCTCCTGGGGTCAGACCAATCTGCCAGTACCCTTATGTTAAATCAAAAGTACTCACATACTTGGCAACCCCTAATCTGTCAATGAGCTCATCAGCTCCTGGGATTGGGTGTGCATCAGTTTTGGTTACTGAGTTGAGGCCCCTGTAGTCCACACAAAACGTAATTTATTTCTTGGCACTCTTGGAGTGAAGTTTGGGCACTAACACTGCTGGGCTAGCCAAGGGTCTCTCTGAGGGTTCAGTGACAGCCAAATCCAACATGTTTTCTCTGGCATGATCAGACTTGTCTATACATTTTGTTCTTGACAGGCAGGCTGTCACTAGTGTCCACATCATGGGTACACCAGTTTGTCTTCCCAGGGGTCAGAGAAAATTACCTCGCATACTGGTTGAGGACTTGCCTGCAATCAGTCTGCTGTTGTTCTGAGAGGGTGTTGGACAAGACCACTCCATCTACAGAACCATCTTGGGGGTTGCTGGAGAGGAGATCAGGGAGAGGCTCACTCTCATCCTCCTGTCCCTCATCTGTAACCATAAGCATGGTCACATCAGCTGCATCATAAAAGTGTTTTAGGCGGTTGACATGTATGATTCTTTTGGGGTTCTTGCAACTGCCTAGGTCCACTAGATAAGAGACCTCCCCTTCCTTTTCAAGAATGGGATAGGGCCCAGACCATTTGTCTTGGAGGGCCCTTGGAGCAACAGGCTCCAACACCTAAACGTTCTGCCCTGGTTGGAATTCTACTATAGCAGCTTTTTGGTCATACTAAAGCTTCTCAAACTCTTGGTTGGGCTGAACATTTTTGCTGTCTTTCTCAATGTATCCAGCCATCCTAGAACGTAGGCCAAGCACATAATCTACAATGTCTGTTTGAGCTCCTTGGGAGGTCTCTCCCAGCCTTCCCTTACAAGACTTAGTAGTCCTCTAACAGGGTGCCCAAAAAGAAGTTCAAATGGAGAAAAAACTACTCCCTTTTGTAGCACTTCCCTGTAGCAAACAGCAGGTGAGGAAGTAGGACATCCCATCTCCTTCTGAGTTTTTCAGGGAGTCCTCCAATCATGTCTTTTAGGGTCTGGTTGAACCTTTCCACCAGTCCATTGGTTTGTGGATGGTAAAGTCACTCCACATTCCTGCCATATGTGTTTCAGGTATGCAGACATGAAGTTTGACCCCCTGTCTGATAATACCTCCTTAGGGAACCCAACCCTGGTAAAGATACCCAGGAGGGCCTTTGCAACTGCAGTTATTGTCCTAAGGGGAATAGCCTTAGGATAACCAGTGGCATGATCCACTACTACTAAGATATATCTATGTCCTGATGCTATTTGAGGGTCAAGGGGGCCAACAATGTCAACCCATACCCTTTCAAAGGTACCCTAACCACAGGTAGTGGCATTAAGGAAGCCCTTGAGTGCCCACATGCCTTGCCACTGGCTTGGCAGGAAGCACAGGGCTGACAAAAGTTCTTCAATTTTTGGCACACACCTGGCCAGTAGAAGTGGTTAACTAACCTACTCCAAGTCTTATTCTGGCCCAGATGCCCTGCTGGGGGATGTCGTGGGCTAAAGTGAGAAGGAAGTCTCTAAACTTTGGGGGCACTTCCACCCTCCTGTTAACAGGCTTGAGGTCTCTGGCCTCAGTGTACAGAAGCCCTCCTCCCAGTAGACCCTGTGGGTACCACTGACATTTCCTAGCTCCTCCTGAGCAGCTTGCTGTCTCAAACCTTCAAGAGTGGGGCACTCTCTTTGTCCCTGGCACAGATCTTCCCTGGAGGGTCCCCCTGGGCCCAAGAGCTCTGGGTGGTAAGGCCCAAGCTCTTCAGGCTCAGTTCCCCCCAAGGTGGGTGGCTCCTCCTCCTGAGAAGAGGGGTCCTGTCTTGGGTTCTGTTTGGAAGCTGCTCCCCCAGTCTTCCTGCCCTTTCTCTGGAAAGGTTGGTCCACTGTTTCAGGATCTAGCTCTCCTTTTTCCCTCTGAAGTTTGCTCTGTGCCCTAGTCTTGACACATGCCCACTCAGGGATCCCAGGCATTGCTGCATGGGTCTTTAGCTCTACCTCAGCCCAGGGGGGGTGCTCCAGGTCATTTCCAAGCAGGCAATCTACATGGATGGATGAGGACACAACCACTTCTTTGTGCCCTGCCCCTCCTCCCCATTCAACGTTTACCATATCGTACCATACCATTACCATAGCCATGGGGTGGAACTTGGTCTCGTTGTCAGCATTGGTGACAGGATAAGACCTCCCTTCCAGAAACTGAGTTGAGGGAACCAGGTGCTGAGATAGTATGGTGATACTAGCCCCTGTATTCCTCAGGCTTGTGTTTTCTCCCCATTAATCACAGGGTGCTGCCTGTATTTTTCCATGTTACTTGGTCAGGTAGCTCAGGATAAACTACCCCACCCTCAGTGACTAATGTTGCCTCTATGTGATCACTGACATGGTCAGGCCACACATCCGACCCCATCTGAATATTGTCGACTCATTTACTGCAGGTTGACTAGATGCAGTCTTTTTGTTTTTACAGGAATAGTCTCCAGCTTGGCGCCCTTTTCTTTGCTTCTCTTTCTCCAAAAGCTGACTCTCTAAAGCCAGTCTTTTGGCCTGCCTGAGAAGATCCAGGTCCGTGTCTGTGGGTGCTTCTGAGGGAAGAACAGCTACCCTCATCCCCATTCTCCACAGAATCGTCATACACCGCAGATGTATCATCATTATCCTCACCTGGGAGATTATCTCTTTCATGCTGGACCACTAAAACCCTAAGGGCCATATTTATACTTTTCGACGCAGTTGTGCGTCAAAAAATCTAACGCCGGCTAACGCCATTCTGAAGCGCCATGCGGGCGCCGTATTTATTCAATGACGTTAGCCGGCGTTAGCCGGCGGCACTGCCTGGTGTGCGTAAAAAAAAATGATGTACACCAGGCAGCGCCGGCGTAGGGGAATATGGAGCTTGGGCGCCAAAAAATGGGGCAAGTCAGGCTGAGGCAAAATTATCGCCTCAACCCGATTTGCGCCATTGTTTTCGACTCCCAACCCCCATTGAAATGAATCCTGTCTTAGAAAATGACAGGAGTCATGCCCCCATTGGGCATAGTGGCATGTAGGGGGGCACAAATCAGGCCCCCCTATGCCACAAAAAAAAAAAAAATTACTTACCTGAACTTACCTTATGTTCCCTGGGATGGGTCCCTCCATCCTTAGGCATCCTCCTGGGGTGGGCAAGGGTGACAGGGGGTGTCCCTGGGGGCATGGGAGGGCACCTCCTTCCGAGCCCACAGGTCCCTTAACGCCTGCCCTGACCAGGCGCTAAAAAACCACGCAATAGCGGCTGGACGTCATTTTTTTTGACCCGCCCACTCCCGGGCGTGATTTTTGCCCGGGAGTGTAAATACGGCGCACATGCCTCAGAGTCAATTTTTTAGACGGGAACGCCTACTTTGCATATCATTAACGCAAAGTAGGTGTCCACGCTAAAAAATGACGCAAACTCCATGGACTTTGGCGCTAGACGCGTGTGCTGCTTTACTCTTCAGAATATCAAAACTATGCACTTCAGGATATTTTAAGGCACAATGTAAAGCAATCACTCTCAAACACCTTCGTAAGTAGAATAATCAAGTTTATTTAAGGGGCAAGTTCTCAGCTAGCAAAACTAAACCACACTAATATATATATATATATATCAGGAGAATAACATGAGAATAATGATAAAGATATAAGCACTCTGTGAATAATTGCAAGAGTAAGTGCATATAATACAAGCACACACAATATACCTCAATGCTCAATAGCATGAAAATGACTGCAAGAATAAGTGCATATTACGCGCGCACACACAATATACTTCAATGCTCAATAGCATGAAAATGACTGCAAGAATAAGTGCATATTACGCGCGCACACACAATACACTTAATAAATTGAAAAGCTTCACCGAAAAGAGCGTCTGCATCCCTCCGCCGTACACAAAGCTGGGGAACCCAAATCAGCTGGCACAGGGAGCCTCTGTTCGGGACAATCAGTCCTCCTGGCGTTGCGTCCAACCCAGAAGAGAGTTCCTAAACCAGCCCATCCAGGCCCCCAACTTTTATAGTATTTACTAACGCCCAGGAGTCTTTTCTAGAAAAAGACCCCCTCCTTTACAAATTGTGCAATCGGCGGTACCTTGTTCACCCTTCGAGACGTCCCCTCAGAACGGGCCATGTTCCCAGGAGAGGACTCCAAGGTGAAGCTTGCATTCCTCCTTGTGTACAGGCGCATCCCCCTGTTGTTCTAACTGATAGCTCGTGGAATGTAAATAGCGCCCTTCGTACCAGGCAGATGGAGCGAAGTTGAGCAGAAAAACACCCCACCCTTCAGCTTGCCGAAGCTTGTGGAAAAACACAGAACAGTGCCTTACGCACCGAACCAGACTCGACAAAATTGAGTCGTGAACCAAAATGGAAGCGAAGGCCAATGAAAGCAGAGGCCAATGGTCCACACGCTGCACCACTGTTTACCTTGCACGTAGTGCTGCCACATGCACGTAGTGTATGTAGCAATACATTTCCACCCTTGGACCATTTGGCCAACTTACAACTAAGTATATCCTATAAGCTGAAATGGCAATGCTCTTGGGCGACACTGAGATAGAAGGTTAGGCACACACTGAATACAACAACATAATGAAATTAAAATAACTGTTATGATAATGATTACACCAAAGATATAACGCAGTTGGCCTAAATTAGGCAGCCATCCAAAAGCCCAATCCCACCACCCCTTGTCAACATCCTGCTGCACCCCCTTCACCAACTTATGCAGGGCCTCTATGTGGGAGTTGATTGATATGGAGTGGTCGGATAAATTGAAGCAACATAATCCTTCAAAATCACTGCAGCCATGGTTGTGTTTAAGCAGTAAATAATCAATAGCAGCGCGATTCTGCAAAGCAGCTCTTCTAATTCCCTGTACATCTAATAACAGCTCAGCTAAGGCAGCTGATGTATAGTTAATATTCTTGACTACTAAACATGCAAGTTTATTAATAACTCTGGTATTATATACTGCAAGTCCTGGCACCCCTACGATAGAACCAGCTAAACTAACATATTCTGTTTTGGACAGCAATGAAATTTCAGAATCACAGTCCGTAGGTAATTGAATAGTGTCTCTGGTATAGCGAGGGTGTAGAGCAGTATCCATAGGAAACATGAGAAAGGCTAAGCGTGACCAGGCACAAGGCCCTCCGGTTAGATTGGCTGGAATATAAGTAAAAGAAAGATTACCACAAGAAAAGAGCCAACCTTTAGGCAACTTAACATTTTGAATGTGGCTGGCCGCAGGCACCACATGTTGGCAAAACATCGAATTATTTACATTCAAACAGGTTAGGTCAGTCCGTGAGTGGCACAACGTCCGTTGTGCAGCAGTTAAGTTTTTGTCTCTTTTCTCCAATTTGAGCTGAGCACATTTACCTATTTTCATAGGTCAATGAATAGCACACATCCCCATTTGAGATGTTAAACGTGAGTATAGATGTTTATGTTCCTCCACAACCACCTGCCCACCTCCGGGCAATGACGGCAGTACTCATAGAGTGACAGATGGGAGCGAACGTCACTCACATCCACCATTCCATCCTGGTTTGTATTGTTAAAGATGTGTAATAATACAGCAGCAGGAGTGGGCACTGCCACTAGACAAGTGGTAATCAAATCTTGAACGCTTTGCATGTTACTCATACAGAAGTGAGATATATTCAGCACTTCCTGCGCTAGATGAATCCAAACATTGTTCGGTTGATGCAGCAGCGTTGGCATCTGCGGCTGACGGTTGAATTTTTGGGCTATGAGCCCCTCCCGCTCCCCGGTGGAGTCTCCCGAACGGGCTCCATACACCACACTCATGGCACAGGCACTCCACAGGATGATCTGAAAAGAACAAAGGACAAAACACGTATTATCATTCTCGCAGATAGCATTTGTCAGCGGGAACATGTTCCCATTTGTCTTGACCAGGTCGCATAACTACCAGGACATTGTCTGGTCCAGTGGCGATGACATCAGCGGGTTGAGGAGGGTTATTTGGGGATTCAATCCACACTTTGGCCCCTGGGTTCTTGTCAGTAGATCCGAACCCTCCTTTGCCTCTCACAGTGAGAAGAGCTGGGGCGCTCCCCTTCTTAACAACACCTCCATAAACCGGCATAATGACAATTTGGGCAACGCGATCACCAGGTTGCACCACTAGGTCTGTGTCACCACTGTTCAAGAGAATGACTTTCAACTCGCCTTGGTAGTCTGCATCTATCACGCCTCCTAAAACTTGGATGCCCCTCAAGGCAAGCCCAGATCGAGGGGCGATCAGACCGTAATGCTCAGGGGGAATCTGAATTCCCACCCCAGTTTCAATCAGAGTGATGTCTCTAGGTTTCAATCGATGCATGTGTAAAGCATGTAAGTCAAGTCCTGCAGATTCTGGTGTAGCTCGATATGGGGCCAAAGCTCCTGGAGCTGTTTCCCAATACACAATGGTATTGCTCGTTGTAAACGGATTAATCTGTAAAGCAGGTGTGAGCATTCTCATGAGAGGTGTCTCAGCATTTGTAAGGGGTCGGTTGTTCAAAATTTGCAAAGCATCATACAAATTATCCCTCCACCCCTTCAGTGTCCCATCATTCAGTTTACGCAATTGTTCTTTCAGCAACCCATTCATTCTCTCAATCAGTCCCGCTGCTTGTGGGTAGTAAGGTATGTGAAAAATCCACTCAATATTGCGTTGTGCACAATAGTCCTGCACTAGTCTGCCCTTGAAGTGGCTGGCGTTATCACTTTGAATCTGGAGTGGCACCCCATAGTACAGAATCAACAGATCTAGTGTTTTCAGGGTGCTCTGCTGAGTTGCGCGCTTGCAGGGAAAGGCTATGAGATAACCAGAGTAAGTGTCTACCACAGTGCAGGCATACTGACACCCTCTGCTCACTGGCATTGGTCACGCTTAGTAGCTTGGGGAAGTGTTACCGGAGGAATCTTCAACAGCCCCACCCTTGCGGCGGCTATTGATATAAATCTTTTGGAACCAAATTGATAACATCCATCTTCCAAATGTAGGGTCATCCCTTTCAAAATGTCAATTCCAATAATGTATTCGGGAATGGGCACAATCAGGACAGTGTATTCTCTCTTTGGAAGTGCCCCTATTTTCATGGGAAACACTATCTGCACTGCCGGGGTTTCTTTTCCGCCCAATCCCGTAATGGTAAAGTACTGTCCCCTGAATTTTCTTGGATTGCCATGAATCAAAGTGGCCTCCGCTCCGGTGTCAACGAGGGCTCGAACTTTTTGAACATTTCCACGTTTCCCATAAATTTCTACTTTGACATGAGGTCTGTTATCTTTGCGAGCCCATCCCTGCACCGGAGTTTGGCCTGTTTCCTAATCTATTTTCACTCTGCGCACATCAGAGTCTGCCCAAGTCAAATCTGGGTACAGTTTGCAGTAATTCTCAGGGAACTCCTCCTCCCTGTCTCTGCTTCGCAACCTCTCTGAGCTTACCAGCTCCCTCTCCCACTCTCTTCCTCGAGTTTTCCCAGAACCTGTCAGTTCCCGGTCTCTCTCCCTGCTCCGGGTTCCCTCTGCGCTTCGGTGCTCTTCCTCCCAATTTCCGTCCTCTGGGGATCTCTCTCTACTGTGGGGTTTTCTCCCTCTCTCTCCCTTTTCACCCTCACGCTCCTCCCCTCCTGCCTTTCTCTGGTTCACCACTTTGTTATCCTTCTTGTTCCCTTTCCTACTCCCCTCCTTTTTATCCAAACCGCGTTTGCGGTACATTTCCCACAGGTCCTTGGTGCTTATCCCATCGATTTCATTCCTGGTCACCCCATCTCGCATCAAGGCCTGAAACATGTCTCGCCTTGTCACCCTGTTGTTATCAGTACGATTCTCAGACCGTGAATTCCTCTCTGGCTTAGCCCATTCTCCTAAATCACTTAACTCACGCACCGCTTCTACCACCTGAGACAATGGGTTACCCGTCTGATTAATTAACAAAGTCATGATGACATGCTTATATGCAGGAGGAGCGGCCCTAATCAGCCGGTTTCGCACAGACACACTTAAAATTCCATTCATCAAATCATGGGCATTACCCATAAAGATAGCTGTTTTCATCCCTTCTTCCTTCAATCTCTGTACTGCATCTCTCAAAGTATACCAAGGTTTATCATTAGGCGGCCAGTCTGACTCTGTCGGATACTTCTGAGCACACCCTTGCGCAGCTAGCTCTAACAAATTGGTCATGGGACCATTCCCTGGATAGGTTCTAAACTCATTTTGAATAACCGGGTCTGTACTTAACATACAAAGCCTCGGGGCGTCGCCGTGATCCAATTGGACCCCCTGGCCCCCCATATCGTGCACCCGCACCAACCACGTAAGCAATGTTTCCCCAGACCTCTGTCGAAATCTGTCTATCACATCACTTAGTTCTTGCTGTGTATAATCCTCCAGGGCATCCAACATCACCCCTCCAGGATTAGCTGGGCTATGCTGTAACTTTCGCCGATATATGGGCTGCGCACGGACAACATTCCTGCGCTCTGTCTTCTCCTGTCTAACATCTTGGCAGTCATCGCCCCCGGACCCATCTGAAAAATCAGATGTATCCCAGATGTTTCCATCCCAAAATTCAGGGTCAAAGGCTAATCCTGCCTGAGAGATAGCTAAATGCACCTTCTTTTTATTAACTTTCCCTCTTCGTTTCTTGTGTTTATATTTAGCTACGCTAACAGCCGTTCTCTCCGCAACCAGTTGGTACATTTCCAACTTATCACTTAATAATTTATTTTGACAAGCTAGCATGGTAGAGGAATTTCGGGCTTCTACTAACTCCTTCTCCAGCTGCTCGTGGTCTTTTTGTAACTGTAAACATTTTTCATACAACTTTCGGTACGCAGAAAGCAAGATCCAGCCTCGCCTCCCCAACGCACAAACCTCCCTTCCCTTGTCAATTGAAACTTTCCGTAAACATATAAGAAGATCTTCAGGTTCCACATTTAACATACACGCATTCCAATTTTCACACAAACCAGCACAACATGACCATTCCTGAGCTAAAAGTTTATATGGAGCAGTTTCCCACCCCGGTATTTCTATGTCTGGATTTGCTACATGAGAACCTGCTTTTGAGCTCGCTTTGATCTTATTAAGCATTTTCCCTTTTTTTTTTTTTTTTCGAATCCTGCAGACTACGCCAATTTGTGCTGCTTTACTCTTCAGAATATCAAAACTATGCACTTCAGGATATTTTAAGGCACAATGTAAAGCAATCACTCTCAAACACCTTCGTAAGTAGAATAATCAAGTTTATTTAAGGGGCAAGTTCTCAGCTAGCAAAACTAAACCACACTAATATATATATATATATATCAGGAGAATAACATGAGAATAATGATAAAGATATAAGCACTCTGTGAATAATTGCAAGAGTAAGTGCATATAATACAAGCACACACAATATACCTCAATGCTCAATAGCATGAAAATGACTGCAAGAATAAGTGCATATTACGCGCGCACACACAATATACTTCAATGCTCAATAGCATGAAAATGACTGCAAGAATAAGTGCATATTACGCGCGCACACACAATACACTTAATAAATTGAAAAGCTTCACCGAAAAGAGCGTCTGCATCCCTCCGCCGTACACAAAGCTGGGGAACCCAAATCAGCTGGCACAGGGAGCCTCTGTTCGGGACAATCAGTCCTCCTGGCGTTGCGTCCAACCCAGAAGAGAGTTCCTAAACCAGCCCATCCAGGCCCCCAACTTTTATAGTATTTACTAACGCCCAGGAGTCTTTTCTAGAAAAAGACCCCCTCCTTTACAAATTGTGCAATCGGCGGTACCTTGTTCACCCTTTGAGACGTCTCCTCAGAACGGGCCAAGTTCCCAGGAGAGGACTCCAAGGTGAAGCTTGCATTCCTCCTTGTGTACAGGCGCATCCCCCTGTTGTTCTAACTGATAGCTCGTGGAATGTAAATAGCGCCCTTCGTACCAGGCAGATGGAGCGAAGTTGAGCAGAAAAACACCCCACCCTTCAGCTTGCCGAAGCTTGTGGAAAAACACAGAACAGTGCCTTACGCACCGAACCAGACTCGACAAAATGGAGTCGTGAACCAAAATGGAAGCGAAGGCCAATGAAAGCAGAGGCCAATGGTCCACACTCTGCACCACTGTTTACCTTGCACGTAGTGCTGCCACATGCACGTAGTGTATGTAGCAATACAACGCGTCTAACGCCAAAGTATAAATATGGAGCTAGTTTTGTGTCGGAATTGCGTAAAAAAAAACGATGCAATTCTGGCGCAAACAGAGTATAAATATGCCCCTAAGTTTCTCTGTTTCGGGGCTTTTACCGGGAGAAATCTTGCACAGCTTGCAGAGTTTCCTTAATTGGTCATAGCTATATGCCTCATAAGGTTCAAGCTTGAGTTCCTGTGATCTGGAATATACTTCTGACATTTTTATCTTACTAAAGTTGAGACCTTTTTTAGAATTTAGAACCCTTTTTGGATAACCAACTAAAGTAAGAGTTGTAGAGACCTTACCAGTGACTCCATCACTCCAAGGGAGATTCCTTCTTGCTTCTTGTGCAGGCTGAAGACTGGTCGTCTTCAGAGGATGAATGGCCGGATAAATGTTGCAGTAAGGAGCCAGAGAAATAATGTT